>NC_086444.1:922866004-923183277 GCF_028390025.1 Pseudophryne corroboree
GGCAGGTCAACTTCAAACATGGCACATACAGGAAACAGAGTGGCACTCCAGTTTCATCAGATGGTAGTTTAATATGAAACTATAAACTATATAAAGTATGCTAAGTACTGTATATCAACTGTACTAGGAGCAGTACAAATAAGAGTACAATATATATTTTTTGATATATTGTTTTTTCAAAATGACATCTCACACTGCAGGGTACCACAACATACAGTATTCCTTGGATTAGGTAAATTCAGGTGGGATTGGTTATTAGATAACTGGGCCCCTTCATTTCTAATCTGCATACTATACACATACAATACACATATTTCTGTTTCTTGTTTTGTTTTTTCGATAACTCAATTGCTGCTACAGTCTTTAGAATATAAAACCATAGAAATTGACACCACCCTATTGGTTCCTCATAGTACACAGAGGAAACACATGCAAGTAGGGGGAAAATAAACAAATTCTACACTAAGGGAATCAAACTCATGACCACAGTGCTGTGAGGCAGACTTGCTAACCATTACACCATCCATACTGCCCGTGACATCCCCAAAAGTAACACAAGTGTTACTCTAGTAGCTCAGATTTAAAGAACGCTACAAGACACCCCAAAAGTAACACAGGAGTTAACCCACTAAGTTATAGATACCTGAATGGCATGAAACACCTCACAAGTCAGTCATAAGGTAACATATAGACACCTGTGACTGTATGAGATACCCCAAAAGTAACACAGGAGGTACCCCAATAACTTAACTAACAGTAGGGCACCAGACAACTAATCCAAGAGGTGACCTGAGAACTTATATTTAACTGTGACATAAGGGGACCCCTCACATGTAACACAACAGGTACCTCTGTAAGGAGGTAGAGCTGTAACTGTAAGAGACACCCCACAAGCTGCCCAGCAGAGTCCCAAGATTTGCCAGTGATGGGTACCTTGCAGTGACAGTTTTGGGCACCAGACAGTGACAATGATGGGTCCTGGGCACCTATAGGCAGGTAGAGCTGGAGCTGACCAAGTGGTCCCTGCAGAGCCTGGAAGAGAACTGGGTACAGAGTGCTGCTCTTAACACCAGGTCTGTGTAGCTGTTGTTCTGGTGAGACACTGCTCGTATCACCATGGCTCTCCAGCCCCAGTAGCTGATTTGCCTGATCTCCCCAGGCTCTGGTGGCTTCTCTCCTTCACAGACCACACAGGATGTGCTCCAAGCCTTATAGCCTTGAGCCCTGGGTAGAATAGACAAGGGATGCAGCAGGAGTCCTACCATACACCACATATGCTGCCTCTGTACCCCCTCTCCCAGTAGAGACAGAACTCAGAGAGGCTCAACTGAATTCTCTGCCAGGCTCCAGCTGCTTCCATGTTCCACTGAGAGCCTGAAGAAGCAGCAGCCACTGACACAATTGCTTAGTGCCCCAATCAAGCAGTGCCAGAGTGAGGACCTTCGGTCTGTCAGAGTGATGTACAGTGTTGGATGTGACTTCTCTTCATTATCTGTTCACACCATCAGCTCCCTCCAGCATCCTATCTGTAAACTATTTTGAAATATAGCACCTGAATCCAAAACTCATAAGATCCAATGCCGAGAAGGTGATGTTTTGCATCAATTTCAGATCCGAACATTACGAGAAGATTCAAATCCAAGCTCGTATCCACTCAGAATGGGTAAGTTCGGGTGGGTTCGGTTTCCAGGAAACTAAACTGCTCATTACTAGAAAAAAGTGGTTAGGAAGAAATATTACAGAACTGAATAACAAAAAAGTAAACATTTATCAAATCAAACAGAAATGCAAAGGCACATCAATTAAAAAATTTTTTTTAGGACTACCTCCGCTAAGTAATGACTATGAGGTTGTTGATGATGAGGTGTTAATTATATTATAATGTTATACAATGAATTTTATGTCTTCGCTGCAAATGACATAACATGGAGGAGATGCCTAGATGGCTAATGTTCCTACCTCTACTAACTTTCACCTAAAAAATGGAGCAGATACTTTCCCAAACATTGGGGTAAAAATAATCCCACACCCAATAGGTGCCTTTTTTGGTCTTATGCACAAGCATCACAATGGCTTTCCATTTTATCATGGTTAACAACTGCAGCCACTGGTGGCTGACTTACACAAACATCATAATCAACATCCTCAGTGTCAGATAGTAGTAGTATACACATTCCCCTCATCCTGTTTTACGTTTACACACAAATCCTCAATTTCTATTATGTCTTCCTTATCATCACCATCTTTACTTGTACTGATCCCCACATGTGCAATGGTTTAGAAATGGTGAAAGGAGGTGACAGAGGCTTCTCTATGAGGACAGTGTGAGAAATGTCAGACTCACACATAACTGACATGGACACCCGTAAACGTTCCTCAAAAATGTCTGATGGTTCTGATTGTAAATGTACAGTTTGTATTACTGCCTCTGCAGCTAACTTTCCTTTTGATGTTTTTTCTTTACCACTGTAAAATTAAATGATTTTACATGCCCTGACTTAAGACCCCAATGCCCCTGGGCATCTGCCTTAGTAGATGGCCCTGACGGACTAGTATCTTCATGGCTGGTGGCAGCACATGTACCACTAGTATGTGCTTCCTGCTCTCCTATCAATTATTCATCTACTATATCTATCTACAAACACGAATGAAGTGGGGTACAGCACACAACACAATTAGTATAAAAAAGTACCACCTTCAGTGTCGCACTATACAAGTATGAGTCAGAAATAGTAATCAAATACTGCAGTTTAATTTCACCAACAGTGTTGCACAATACATGTGAGTAGGAAATAAAATATATTACTGTGGTACCACCTTCAACCACAGCATCACACAATATGTGTGTGAGTCAGAAAAGGTAATCGAACACTGCGGTTGACCTTCACCAACAGTGTTGCACAATATTTGTATGAGTACAAAATAATAATATACTGCAGTCTGACCCGCAGTGTCATAGTACTTATTAAATAAAAAATAAAAATTGTATAGTACACTGGGGTACAACACAAACCAAAAATATATTTTTTTATGAAATTTTATTTTTAGGCTTTTTGTTTTTAGCTTTTATTTTTTTAATTTTACAGTGGTGCGTAGCACCTGGATGCAAACACAGATCAGACACAGGAGACAGAGCACCCCTGGACTGATACAGCAGACAGGGCACCCATGGACTAATAAAGCAGACAGGGCACCCCTGGACTAATACAGCAGACAGAGCACCCCTCGACTGATACAGCAGACAAGGCAACCCTGGACTGATACAGAAGACAGGGCACCACTGAACTGACACAGCAGACAGATCACCTGCCCCATGCCAGACAAACCAGTACTGAGATGGACACATCCATCCAGTACACTCTCCATAGCAGGAGTGAAGATGTCACCAATCACCGGGGCCTTTAAAGAATCCAAAACCTGCATGAATCCGACAGCGGGATGATGATGTTCAGCCTCGATTTGGGATCCGAGTAAAGTGGGATGTCCCGATCCAGACTCAGATCCTTCCTTGGATTCAAAAGTTCGGGTGGGTACGGTTCTCAAAGAACCAGACCCACTCATCTCTAGTAAAAATATGAGTCAGCATAAAAATAAATATTATTTAAAAATATATTTCAACATAACACCATAAAATTATGAGACTGGGAGCATACAGCTTTATCTTCATTATGCAACGATCCTTTTTGGCTGCATAATTTTTGTCTCAATTTATGTATCGGGTACGGATTCCAATCACGATGTTGTTTGAATAAAGTGTGATATTGAGTGCTGTGTCTATTACACAGTGAAAAAAACTTGAATTTGCAAGATATTTAAAACTCAAATTACAAAATTGGGTTTTCTAATTTACTGTACATGCGCACAGCCTAATGCTTATACACATTGGGTCTGATTTGAAGGTGGGTGACTGCATGTGCATCTTTTGGTGATCACCTATCTAAGACTTTATGCAACGATCTCAAAGATTTAAACACCCAATATTATAGAATAATCCAATTAGGTGTAAGCAGCTTGGGAATGTGAGTTGCCATTGCAATGGTGTGTAAATGCCAGCAAAGGCACCTGAACTTGCACCCCTTGCAGTCCCTTCTATTGCTGGACTATGGGGCTGCAAACAAAAATCTGTGAGTTTGATGGTGCTACCATACTACTGTCTGAGTATAGTCTCCTTAGTGAATGCTTTGTCTTCCTTGAACACAAACACTTCAGTGACATGCCCATGACACTCGCATAACAAACCCATAAGACTGATCATCTCCATGCATTTGTTTAGCCAGCTCCCAGTCACCACCCTGGAATGACCTGCACATTTCCTTGACATTTCTGATACCAAGCTTATCGATGGCAACCAACAGTGCCTTTGTTCGCACATGCTCAGTAGCAAACAAATTGGTGAACTCCGTGAACATTGGCATTGCTCAGCTCTGAATCAGACCTATGGTTTGGTCTAGTCAAGCTTCACATTTTACCAATGATCTATAGCAATTGAAATAAAAATCTCATCTTTCATTTCTACCAGTAATAATTCTTTGAACCACTGTAATTAAACCTTTAATGCATAGGGGCCACTACAGTGGACAGCTGTTTTTAAGTCATTATCTCCTATAGAAACTCTCATTTAGGGCGTAATATGGTAGATGTTTTGATCAAATGTGTAATTTAAAATTTTGACAGTTGATGTAAAATCATATGTCCACTTTGGCATGCAGTTAATTTGCCGGCTGTCAGGAACCCGGTGGTCAAGATACCGATGTCAAAATCCCAACAGCTGACGATGGCAACAACCTGAATACTGGTGCAGCAGGGCTATTCCATGACGCCCATAGAGTGGGAATAGATCCTGTGGCGAGTGCAGAGAGTCCCACAAGGTGACTCTAAACGCTCGCCTCACTGCCAGCATTCTGCTGGATGGGATGCTGCTATTGGGATACTGACAGCAGGCATACCATCCACTGGCAACTTATATGTAATCCGTTCACTTCAGTGGACATCATGCAATAAAAAGATTTATACTGCATGCAAAGCTTATCCTGGCATATATGCCTAACTTAAATATTTTCCTCAAATACAATAACAGTCATACACAGATGAGTTCTCCCTCATCTTACATGCTAATTGCAGTAAACATAACTCACTTGCAACAATTAGTGTGCCCGTGGGTGTGCGCATGCACTCTACACACACCTGCAATCCATAGGATCGCGTGGATGCAGGCACTCCCACAAATGTGTTGAATCAGGTATGAATAGTCACAATCATGGAATATTTTGTGAGTAGTATGAGGAAGGTCACATCTGTATGTCAATTTTGACAGCTGAAAGCCTTATACTGTATGTATCATTGTATGTTATCTTAATTTTTTAAAATTGTAAATCATTTCAAATTATTATCATTAGTAGCAGCTGCGGGAGTAGTGGAGGATGCTTTATTAGTATTATTTTTATATTCTCCACAAATAAAGTGCATCTAGCAACAGGGTTAGGTACAGCGTAGAATGACACGCACATGGTGGGAAGCGAATCTCATGGATCAGTATGTTGTATAACCACACAGACACAAAAACAGGAGATGGTACATTTGGGAGTTCTTTTACTTTCTTGATGTGACTGCTGTATTGATGTGACATGGCTCCTGTATCAAATGTCTAGATTCAATTAAAAGATTCAGTTGGACTTCAAAGCATCCATTGCTTTAGCACTGATCAATGCTGTATCTATGGAGCAACATTGAAAAAGAGGACCAAGTGATACATCATCTCCATTGAAGCACAGGGCCATGTCAAAGGCACCCCATAAAATTAGGTTCAGAATGAAAAATCACTGGCCAAAGCATATGGATGCAAAACATGCTAACATGTGCCACAATACAGCTTGTAAACATAAAACTAAGAGCATCTGTATGCAATGTCTTGAGCCTTTGTATCCAAGGTCCGTCTCCAACTATTTTTATCTTATTTTATTGAAAGAAAAACTTTTACAATTAAAATACAGTTCCATGATAATAGGGTATTTTTTATGTTGCAGATGCCGGTGTTAGGGTCTCCTGCCCTGTGCTGCCACGTCGTCATGGCAACCGGGAGACAAGTGCTAGCGGAGTAACCTGAGCGCAGCTGATACTCCGGTTCGGGTCTTTTGCTGTGCAGTGGTTACAGGCTCTGTGCACGGCAGGGGATCCGGTGCTGGTTTTTGTGCTCACAGTCTGTGAGGTCTGAGTGGGGCGTGGACAGCACCTGCTATATAAGGCCTCTTCTCTGGTTAAGCAGATGCTGCTGAATCTTTGTTGGTTAGTCAGTTCCTGAAAGTTAGCCAGTACTGTGTAGCTTTGTATTTGTTGTTGCTTACTGCAAATAGGCCTGTGGATTTGGTACTACACTCTGCCAATCCAGACCTAGCAGTAAGACTGGAGTCAGTCGTTTAACTTGCTGAGGTTCTTTTGCTACTCTGTGAACTTAGCAAGTTTGCGGCTGTATTCTCAGATTTGCCTGCCTAAATCCTGTCTCACTGTGCAAGGTGTGCAGGTGTCAGTTTAGTGGCAGTAAGCTGAACCTGTGCACTGCAAGTGAGGATTAGGATTGTGGAGACTCTCCTTGTGTCTATCATTCCATCTCTGACCAAGGAGTTTACTGCCACACCCGTTGGTAACCCTTTAGGGTTTTGCTGTTGCCCTTAGCAACAGCATTTCGGGTTCTCTACGTATTAAAACACAACATCTTGCTTTTTCCATCTGAGCATTACTAATACTAGGGAGACACCCAGTTTCTTAGCCTCTGGGCTTCTCTGTTCACTTTGTGTTTATTTTGTTACCCTATCACCTTCTGTGTACGTAATGTCATATTCCCCAGTCTGTCTGTGAGTTCATTTGTTTTGCATCCCTATCCGTTCAGACACCAGTACATTCCTGCAGGCACTGGTGTGCATAACAGTTCAAACACCAGTACATTCCTGCAGGCACTGGTGTGCATAACAGTTCAGACACCAGTACATTCCTGCAGGCACTGGTGTGCATAACATATTCAGCAGCCTAATACTCCTGTTGAAATTTTGTGGGAATATGGAGCATACCCCTCAAAATACGTTGCAACAGGTGGTCGATCAGGTGCAGGTCCTGACTCGACAATTTAATGATTTGTCCATTAAAATGCACACCTCCCAGGCCGCTGGCGGAGCTCCCGCAGCAGCAGCAGCACCTTCAGGGGTTAAGGAGCCGAAAGTAAATCTCCCGGTTCGTTTTTCTGGAGATCGCTCGCAGTTCTTTTGTTTCAAGGAGAGCTGCAAGCTATACTTCCGGCTTAGGCCTCAGTCTTCTGGGTCGGAGATTCAGCGCGTGGGCATAGTGATTTCCTTGCTACAAGGAGACCCACAGGTTTGGGCATATGGGTTGCAGCCTGACTGTCCGTCGCTTAAAAGTGTTGATGCTTTTTTTACGGCACTGGGCATGTTGTATGATGACCCTGACAAGACGGCCTCAGCCGAGGCTCAGATTTCGATCCTTAAGCAAGGGCGAAGGCCAGTTGAGGTTTACTGTACGGAGTTTCGGAGGTTGGCCCATGATACCCAGTGGAATGACCCAGCCCTGAGACACCAGTACCGAAGAGGTCTTTCTAACCAGATAAAAGACCAACTGGTACAATATCCCTTGCCTGATAGCTTGGATGAGCTCATGCAGTTATCCATCCGGGTGGATAGACGGCTGAGAGAGCGTAGGCTTGAAAGGGAGACCGAGGTTTCCTTCTTTTCCAAGGGAACCTCAGACTCTGAGGAATTTTCCGAGGAGCCTATGCAGATTGGGGCTACCCGCCTCTCCTCGCGTGAGAAGACGCGGAGGAGACAGCAGGGGTTGTGTTTGTACTGTGTGAATAAAGGTCATGTGGTAGTATCATGCCCAGAAAAGCCGGAAAACTTCAGGGCCTGAGGGTGATGGGAAATATCCTGTCAGGCCAGAAGTCAGAATTTCCCAAGAAGACTTTTATCATTCCGGTGACCTTGAAGATCCTCGGTCAAACTGTCAAGACTGAGGCCTTTGTGGACAGTGGGGCCGACGGGGTTTTTATGGACCGCCAATTCGCCCTGAAACACTCTGTTCCCTTAGTACCCTTGGCATCGGAAATTGAGATTTGTGGGTTAAACGGGGAACCATTATCCCAAGGTAAAATTACCTCTTGCACTAGCCAGATTTCTTTGTTTATTGGAGCCACACACTCTGAAAAATTGTCCTTTTATGTGACTGTCTGTACTTTTGCTCCATTGGTGTTGGGGTTACCCTGGTTAAGGGCCCACAATCCTCAATTTGACTGGGTCTCTGGGGAGATTCTTAGTTGGGGTACTGATTGTTTCAGGAGTTGCTTGAGCCTTCCAGTCAGGCTCTCGCAGCTAAGTTTGCCAGGATTGCCAGGGTGTTATGCAGATTTTGCGGACGTGTTCTCCAAAAAAGTTGCAGAGGTACTACCTCACCATCGCCCCTATGACTGTGCCATTGATTTGTTGCCAAATGCTAAGCTTCCCAAGAACAGGTTGTACTCCCTGTCACGTCCTGAGACTCAGGCTATGGCAGAGTACATTCAGGAGAACTTGGCTAAGGGATTTATCAGACCTTCACAGTCTCCAGTTGGGTCGGGGTACTTCTTCGTGGGTAAAAAGGACGGTTCGTTGCGACCCTGCATCGACTTCAGGGAATTGAACCATATCACGATTAAAAACTCATACCCACTGCCTCTCATTTCGGTCTTGTTTGACCAGCTTCGTACTGCCACCATTTTTTCTAAGATTGACCTACGCGGTGCGTACAATCTAATCCGAATAAGAGAGGGGGATGAATGGAAGACTGCCTTTAATACCCACTCAGGGCATTATGAATATTTGGTGATGCCTTTTGGGCTCTGTAATGCCCCGGCAGTCTTCCAGGATTTCATGAATGATGTACTCAGGGAATATTTGGATAGATTCTTAGTTGTATACTTAGATGACATCCTAATCTTCTCCCATTCCCTGGAGGAACATCGGAAGCATGTACGCTTAGTCCTCCAGAAACTCAGAGACCACCGGCTTGGGGCGAAGCTGGAGAAGTGCGAATTTGAAGTTCAGCAAATCGCATTTCTAGGATATATTATCTCCCCAGAAGGTTTCCAAATGGAGGGTTCCAAGGTACAGGCAGTCCTGGATTGGGTGCAGCCCACTAGTTTGAAGGCGCTTCAACGTTTCCTGGGCTTTGCGAATTTTTATAGACGATTTATCGCTGGATTTTCGTCTATAGTTGCGCCCTTGGTGGCACTCACTAAGAAAGGGGCGGATGTTGCTCACTGGTCTTGTGAGGCTAAAGCGGCTTTTGCCCGTCTCAAAAGGGCATTTGTATCGGCCAAGGTGCTGCGACACCCAGATCCAGAGCGTCCTTTTGTGGTGGAGGTGGATGCCTCTGAGATGGGTATTGGGGCAGTGCTCTCTCAGATGGGAGTGTCTGATAATCGCCTTCATCCCTGTGCTTACTTTTCCCGTAAATTTTCGCCTGCCGAGATGAATTATGACGTGGGTAACCGGGAATTGTTGGCTATTAAGGATGCACTCGAGGAGTGGAGACACTGGCTTGAGGGGGCTAAGTTTGTGGTCTCAATTCTCACCGACCATAAGAATCTGGCATATTTAGAGTCAGCGAAGCGTCTCAATGCCAGGCAGGCACGATGGGCTTTGTTTTTTGCTCGCTTTAATTTTTTGATAACATATCGCCCTGGGTCAAAAAACATCAAGGCTGATGCGCTCTCGCGGAGTTTTGCTCCAATCCAGGAGACCACCGAGGAGCCGTTGCCCATTGTGTCCCTATCATGTATTAAAGTGGGCATTACCCAGGACCTCTTATCATTAGTCCTTAGAGCACAGGAGCAGGCTCCTCCAGACCTTCCGGTAGGTCTTTTGTTTGTGCCTCCTAGGTTAAGACAGCGAGTGTTCCTGGAATTCCATGCCAAGAAGTCGGCAGGTCACCCGGGTATTGCCAGAACTCGGGAGTTGCTATCTAGGGCGGTGTGTGGTGGCCCTCGGTGGCAAAGGATGTGGATCAGTGGGTTTGGGCATGTGACATCTGTGCCCGAAATAAGACTCCTAGAGGGGTTCCTGTTGGCCCATTACATCCACTCTCTATCCCATCTAAGCCATGGACCCACATTTCAATGGATTTTGTGGTGGACTTGCCCAAATCCTCGGGGATGACAGCCATCTGGGTTGTCGTTGACAGGTTTTCGAAGATGGCGCACTTCGTTCCACTGGTTGGGCTGCCATCGGCTAGACGCCTGTCTGAATTATTTATGCTGCATGTTGTGCGTCTCCACGGGTTGCCACTTGATGTGGTCTCTGACCGCGGATCCCAGTTTGTGGCCAAATTCTGGAGGGCATTTTGTTCCGATCTCCAGATTTCTGTCAGCTTGTCGTCAGGCTACCATCCGCAGTCTAATGGGCAGACTGAAAGGGTGAACCAGTCCTTGGAGCAGTTCCTCAGGTGTTATGTCTCCAAGTGTCAGACTGACTGGGTTGCTCATCTGTCCATGGCGGAGTTTGCCTATAACAACGCGGCTCACTCTGCTACAGGGATCTCTCCCTTCCTTTGTGTGTATGGGCATCATCCTAAGGCCAATTCTTTTGACCCCCTGGACTCCACGCCTGGTGGTTCCTCTGTGGTTTCGGTCCTTAGAGGTATTTGGAGGAAAGTGAAGAAAGCCCTTGTGTCTGTGTCATTAGTGACCAAAAGGGTTTTTGATAAGCGGAAAGACCCTGCAGCTTCAAATTAGGAGACTTCGTCTGGTTGTCTACCAAGAATTTGAAGTTGAGACAGCCATCTCATAAGTTAGGCCCCCGGTTCATCGGCCCTTATAAGATCACCAGGGTTATCAATCCGGTGGCATTTCAGTTAGATCTGCCCCGTTCTTTGGGTATCAATAAAACATTTAATTGTTCCCTTTTAAAACGGGCGATTAGTAATCCTTCTTCCAGTGGAAGACCTTCCCCTCTTCTGATACGTGGCCATAGGGAGTTTGTTGTTGAAAGGATTCTTGACTGCAAGATGGTTCGGGGTCGGCTGTCATTTTTGGTGCACTGGAAGGGGTATGGCCCGGAGGAGCGGTCGTGGGTGCGCAGTTGTGATCTTCATGCCCCCAGACTGATACGCTCTTTCTTCTCGCAGTTCCCCGATAAACCCGGTGGTAGGGGTTCTTTGACCCCTCGTCAGAGGGGGGTACTGTTAGAGTCTCCTGCCCTGTGCTGCCACGTCGTCATGGCAACCGGGAGACAAGTGCTAGCGGAGTAACCTGAGCGCAGCTGATACTCCGGTTCGGGTCTTTTGCTGTGCAGTGGTTACAGGCTCTGTGCACGGCAGGGGATCCGGTGCTGGTTTTTGTGCTCACAGTCTGTGAGGTCTGAGTGGGGCGTGGACAGCACCTGCTATATAAGGCCTCTTCTCAGGTTAAGCAGACGCTGCTGAATCTTTGTTGGTTAGTCAGTTCCTGAAAGTTAGCCAGTACTGTGTAGCTTTGTATTTGTTGTTGCTTACTGCAAATAGGCCTGTGGATTTGGTACTACACTCTGCCAATCCAGACCTAGCAGTAAGACTGGAGTCAGTCGTTTAACTTGCTGAGGTTCTTTTGCTACTCTGTGAACTTAGCAAGTTTGCGGCTGTATTCTCAGATTTGCCTGCCTAAATCCTGTCTCACTGTGCAAGGTGTGCAGGTGTCAGTTTAGTGGCAGTAAGTTGAACCTGTGCACTGCAAGTGAGGATTAGGATTGTGGAGACTCTCCTTGTGTCTATCATTCCATCTCTGACCAAGGAGTTTACTGCCACATCCGTTGGTAACCCTTTAGGGTTTTGCTGTTGCCCTTAGCAACAGCATTTCGGGTTCTCTACGTATTAAAACACAACATCTTGCTTTTTCCATCTGAGCATTACTAATACTAGGGAGACACCCAGTTTCTTAGCCTCTGGGCTTCTCTGTTCACTTTGTGTTTATTTTGTTACCCTATCACCTTCTGTGTACGTAATGTCATATTCCCCAGTCTGTCTGTGAGTTCATTTGTTTTGCATCCCTATCCGTTCAGACACCAGTACATTCCTGCAGGCACTGGTGTGCATAACAGTTCAAACACCAGTACATTCCTGCAGGCACTGGTGTGCATAACAGTTCAGACACCAGTACATTCCTGCAGGCACTGATGTGCATAACAGCCTGTTGTCCACTGAAGTGGATATGTGTATAACTTCTTTAGTTTTATAGTTTAGAAAACAAAAAACTCTTTTGTGTTTTTAAAAGCCCTGAAAACTAATAAAAACATTTTAAAAAATATTGCATTAGGTTATCATAATTCATGCATGAAGCGTTAACGGACACAGTATATCCTAATACCACCCTTTACTAATGTGGGTCAATTGCCCATTGTCTTTTTCCATTTATGACTCTTGTGTTGAGATTCAATAATGTTTTTGGCAACACTAGAAATAAACTACATGTTTCTAGAGGTGACTAGGAATATGGGTAGGAAAAAAGTATAACAATTATGTACACTGCAAAAAATTACTGTTTATTAAAATGTTCTGTAACTTTTGTAAACATGCACAAAGTGTTACAAAATACAATAACCTGTTTTGAAAACACGAATAAATGAGAAAGAAGAGCATGAACACTTTCCTGCATTCTCGCTTGTTCATAATCCCCCTGAATGTTCTAGGAGGGTTGTGAGGATTGCTTTTACAGCTATTCCCATCAGAATTCATGTTCAGAGGTACAAAATCTTCATCACTACTTTCTTCACCAGATTTAGATTCCTTCCCTCTAGTCTGGGCCCTGTCACTGTGGTCTGTCACTACATACTGTACCTTCAAGGAAATGCGCTCAGAGATTTTTCAGAAGCCAGAGAGTGAGTTATTCTCCTCCAGACATAATATATGGAATTGAAAACTAAAAATGTGCAGCACATGCAAGCAAGTCACCTCTTATTGTAATGTATAAATATATTGTAATTGCATAAGGAAGATCTCATTTACCAAAAATATATGGTTTATCAACATCAGACACTGTATTATGTTACATCAACAAATGAAATAATCAATTGTTTCCATTGTTATTGCAACAAAACATAGGAGCGTTCATATGACCACTCCTGGTAAAGAGAGGTAAAAAAAAGCTAAAATTAGATTTTCTAATGGTTTTTGAAAAATAATGTAATCACTTTTTTTTACAATCGCCCAAATTATTAAAAGCCACAAAATTTCGTAGCCACAAGTACCTAAACAACAGAGCAGTGACACTTCAAAATTTCAAAAGGGTCAATTGACCACCCTTTGTAAACCTAATGTTAATAAACAATAAAAATGTATATTCTCCTATGCTAAATAATATAAGGATCCATGTCTACCTCCCCTACAGCATTTAAAAAAATAAATACAATTTTGTATCAGTGTAAAAAAAAAACACTCTACAAAAGCAGACAAATTTCATAGAACCAGGGAGCCTTCACTGGATTTTGCTTTTCCCATTCCAAATACTGTATACTGTACAATAACTATCTTGCTCTTTTTCAGTTATAACTTAATTAGGTAACCCTGTTGTATGACTAGTTTAATATAATTTCACATTAACATTAGTTATTTAATAATGAGTGGTAGGTATGGTTTGTTCTTATCCTTGTGGCTGCTTGAGTAATCCTTTTCCCTGTCACGGTCTCTCTCCCTTTCCCTTTCCCTTCTTTTCAACTTTAATAATTGATTTATCTATTAATACAAATTTCAAATTTGAAACTGAAACACTTATTGTGCAATGTTTTATACTATACTATTCTAATATTCTCACTGTAAGCTTATTGAAATTTCTTGTATTGCTTTTAATATTGTTTAAATGTTGTCCTTTAAAAGTAATTAATTTATTTTAAGCACAAAACAGCACACACAAACAGACTGTGGCCCCAATTTAACCAGCCCTTTGCAAATCAAAATGTATTTATTTTAGGATTGCACAAGAGGAAAAGAAAAAAAAACACTCTCTTTTAAATGCAACCAATCACATCACTAAAAGCTAATGGGGCCCATTGTAGTCATTTTACTAAATGGCTACCTGAGCAAACTCCATGTGTAATGAACATGTGGTACATTGGGGTCTAGATTATACTATACATGTGAAACTGTAGTATCATTTCTTTATTTTTCAATTTGTTATACACGTTCAGCAGTTTGGTTTTCATTTTTAAGTAATAGACACCAACACAAGCAAATTTGCAATGCCATTTATTACATCAGTCACTGTAATACAAAGCGGAAGCTCGCTGCAAATGTTGCTACTGTAAGATAATGCCATAATTATGTCCAAACTTCCGATGGGATGAGTGGCAATCACCAGCAATTTAGAGTACTGTTTCCAACCAATCATTAGTAGGAGGATACACTGTGGTCACTATACTTGTGATTAAGTAAGAAAAGCTTCTAATGCTTCCATACTGTATCTGATTTTTGTTAAAAAAAATATAAACAATTGCAACATACAGTAGATACAGTTATTTTACTGCCTTCATTTGCTCTTATAAACCATTTATTTACCTGCAGAAGTTAATCATATGATACTGTTACTCCATTTTACTTTTCTCTCTTTTCCTTAGTCTACACAAATCAATATAGATTTTACATTAAAAACTAATCCTAAAGTTAAAAAAAGAAAAGAAAAAAGATGGAAAGCTTAGCTTGAGTGGCAATATACCTTATAGTATGCTCAAATTGAATAAAGATTAACACCAATGAAACTGGTGCTATTGTGGTGTTAATTACACTCAATGCATTTGTTCTGTTCAATTCTAACTACTTTAGCTCTCCATGAATTGCACAATAGTAAATGACATTGATGGATCAGATCCATTAAGAGGCAGTGAAGGGGTAATACTGTGAAATGGACTGATTATTACCAATCTTTCCTACAAAATGTAAAGCCATTTCACAGTTTTGTACATTTTGCTGAAACTTCGTACCATAAGATTGGAATGAAATCCAATTCAATTATTGCAAGTGTATTTACTTTTGCATCAAAACAATATATATTTTTTTACCAATTATCAGCTTTGGCATCTTTGAACCAGGCAGGATTTAAATTGAACTCTAACTGTGGACAAAAATATATTTCCCTTATTTACTGA
Organism: Pseudophryne corroboree; assembly: GCF_028390025.1. NCBI lineage: Eukaryota > Metazoa > Chordata > Amphibia > Anura > Myobatrachidae > Pseudophryne > Pseudophryne corroboree. The sequence continues at coordinate 922,881,148 of NC_086444.1, forward strand.
AGCAGACAATAAATATCCCCATAAGGTTAAAACTGTTGCCAGTGGGTTCATATTATTGACATCTTTACATAAATAATGTATAATCTCAATTTTACTTTTATTGTTTAGAGTTTATATGTCAGCAAGTGTATTTTTTTTACTTTGTTAAGAAAATTCTAAATCAGTCTAGTTTTGTTACAAAAAGTGAAACATATAAAAGCAAACTGATGAGTTGCATTAGTACTTTAATAGAGGACATAAAAGTAACAAAGTCATGTCATTCTTTTTCATATAATAATATCTCCACTGTTCTTTGATTATTCCATTAATTAAATAATGAAACAAGTCAATATATACATCAACTGCATTAGCTAACCATAGTGAGAGAAAATTGGATAAGTATTTTAAGTGGATAATAAAATGTCAGTGGCATGTTAATAGATAAAACAAGCATCTGAGGAGAGTTATGGTTTAAGATGCGTTTTCTGGCATATTTAGCAGATACATTATCAGAAATATTCACAGTATGCATCCATAGCTTTATATATATATAATAAAACAGCAGCATTATGTAGTTTTTTATATTTTTTTATTGAAGTATTAAATGCATACACAGTATATCAAATTGTGAAATAAGCTTTTTAATAGATAAAATTGACAATTAGTAACAAGAGTCATATATGAAAGACAGGCTTGTATACACAGATTTACAGTGTAGATGTATATTTCCAATGTACAGTAATATTATGTATCACAAAGATCAAAAAACAGTTGATTAGAAGAAACAAAGACAAAACACAGGCACTCTCTCACCCCCCCTCCCAAAAAAAAAGGCAATGCCAAACTCCCACGATCTCTTCCAGTCCAGTCAACATGGATAGACATGTCATTGGTAATGTATACCTCTATAGGTGAGTCATTATCTATCAACCAGTGTACATACCAAGGCATGTCTTTTAAGCAATAATAAATCTGGTGTTTCATCTCCAATGATAGAGTTGATATGTAGCTTTCCCACATGATGAAAATCTTTTCTACTTCGGATTCCCTATCTAGTGTTACTTAAATCCAATTCATACTGAACACATGAAGCAGTTTAGATAACAGTGACAATGATGGAAAGTGTGGGGATATCCACTCTTGCAAGATTGTTTTACGAGCTGCCATACTTATTGCTTATAGCAAGCGTCTGTCTTCTTTACTGATACTTAGTTTTGATGGAATTACCCAAAGATAGCCCATTCTGCTTTTAGGGGTACATAATTAAGCAGATAGGTGTCAGCATATTTTTGGACCTGGAGCTAAAAACTCCTAATAACTTGACATGACCAGAAGTAATGATATAATCATCTCCATACCTGTAACAAGAATGTGAGGATGACTGTCCCATTAAAGAATTTCTATGTGGAGATAGATATATTCTATGAAAGATATTTAAAAACATTTCCTTATACATAGATGAAGATAGCATCTTACAGAAGAAACTAAGGGCATTCATGAGGTCTTCTACCATATATAGTACATAGGAAATTTCAGTAGCCATTGTGCCTTACTTCTAGAGGAGGATGCATGATCCATATTTTCCCTAAATCAATGACAATAGTATGAGATGGCCTTTTTGACAATTACTGGGCCATATAAGATAGTGTGGCACACTGGAACTGCAGGTGAATACAAAAAAAGTTTAAAAGCCATTCAGTCTTATTTCAGCAGTGGGGGAGTTTCTGGTCCCAACCAGTTTTTCTTTCACATTTAGTGGGGAGGACAGGAAGTGAGAAACAAACCAAACAAAAGGACTGGACTGAGATGGAGGGCACAGGCTAGTGTCCATGAGAAACACATCTGCCATAATGTAAATGTATATGCTGCCAACACATTTTTAAAGTCAGGATTGCCTAAAAACAGTAGAAATAGAGATTTGTGTGAGTTCATACCAGCTTTGTTCCTGACAGTGGGCAATATTTTTTTTTGTGTTCTACAGTAAATGGTTATCTCTTATGTGTGTTGGAATCTCTTGGTCATGAAGATTAAGAAATTAGATTAGGTTACGTCCCTCCAATACATCTCTTTTCAGAGAAGTATTTGCATGTCACTATCATGAATCCAATCTGACAAGTATCTGACATTGCGGCTTTGTTATACAATTGTATGTCAGGTAAGCCCACTCTACTATTTGATTTATGCTGTTGTAGTTTTAAAATACTTATTCTATGCCTCTTTCCATGAAAAATAAATTTTCTGAAATGTCCGTTTACCTTTTAATATTACAAACAAAGGAAGGGCTTGAATAAGCTATATGATCCGGGGAACAGAAACCATTTTAAAGGAAAAGGTAAGTCTTTCCATCTCTCCAACTCACCTGATATCTTAATAAACACTAATGTATAGTTTAGAGAGTAAAAGTTAAATAAACGGTGGGGTATCTTAACTCCTAAATAAAAAAGCTCTCCTTTTTCCATGATAAAGTTAAATGTGGAAATGAAAGCTGAAAATTAGCACATGCGCTTAAGTAGAGTACAAACGATTTATTTTTGTTTATTGCAAAACCAGATACTTCTTCAAACCAATTGAATATATTAAAGATATGGGTTTAGGATTCTTTCAAATTCGCAATATACAACAGGATATCGTCCACAAATACTGTTAATTTAATAGTTTGTGAACCAATAGAAATGCCTTTAAAGGTTGCATCTTTTTCTAGTAAACAAATTAGGGGGTCTATTGTGATATTGATTAGCATGGGGGATAGGGGTTGGTTCACTAAACATGTCCAAGTCCTGCTGGTTCCCTAAACATGTCCAAGGGAGCAGTAGAGCAGCCATTTATCATCAGATTAGTAATTGAGGACGTGTATAAAAATTTAATAATATAAATGAGAAAAACATCAAATCCATGGGCATTAAGGGGTGGACTTCAGTTTGCCAGCTGTCGGGATCCCGGCACACAGTATACCGGTGCCAGAATCCCGACAGTCGGCATACCGACACTTTATCTCCCTCTTGGGGGTCCATGACACCCCTGGAGGGAGAATAAATAGCATGGCGTGCGTAGCGCACCACCGTGCCCGCAGCATGGCAAGTGCAGCTAGCCCACAAGGGACTCATTTGCGCTCACCATGCTGTCAGCATGCCAGCGGTCGGTATTCCGGCACCGGTATGCTGGTCACCGGGAGCCTGGCCGCTAGCATACAATGCTACACCCGGCATTAAGGATTGTAAAGAGATGGGGCCAAAACTCAGTAAAGTGTAATTAGTATAAGATACAATAGCTTAGTCAGCAACTGTGGCAATTGTAGCTGTGATTCCTCCAACAGAATGTCATTCCTACATGGAGCCCAGCTTTTGTGGAGTCAGCAAGTCTGGTAAAATGCTCTGCCATCTATCTGCAATTATTTTGTCAAGGAGTTTAGCATCAGTATTTATCAGATTAATAGGCCTGTATGATTCTAGTAGCTGTGTCTCTTTTGGGCTTAGGAAGTAGTATTGTGGTAGTTTGGGTGAAGTGAGGAAAAGGAGAGTAATTTTTTTATGAAATCACTGAACAACTCTATCAAGACTGGGGCGAACTGCCTCTATAATAATTTATAGCACTCATTAGAGAATCCATCTGTACCTGGATATTTGAACAGCTGCAAATGTGAGATAGCTTCTACAACTTAGTGATAGATATAACCTCATTCAGCACCTCCCTTTCAGCTGTTGTCAACTTAGGTAATGAGATATCCAGGAACAATTGAGAATGCTTAACAGAGTCAAAAGGTAAGTCGCTATATAGATCTGCGTAATACTTCTAGATTTTTTGACAATATGTCCTGTAGAGGTGATTACAATATTGTCCAAAGGGTCCTTATTGGAAGTAATATAATGCCTCTTATATCTTGGTCTAGACATATAGCCAGCAGTTTCCCTGCCTTGTATTCCCACTTAAAAAAAAATCATGCTTATTAAAGAGAATATCTTTATTAGCCTGAGAAAGTAGGTGGGTATCTAACAATTGTTTCGCTTGTAAATATCATTCTTGGTTTAGTGCCATTGGGCTATCAATATGAACTCGCAGGTCGGAAAAGAGAGCAAAGGATAAGGATTTATATAATGTACTGTAGTTATTATTATATAAATTTAAAATGCTAATTATAGCAATATGAGCAAATCACAAATATTTTTTCTTGTGTGTCTTCATATCCTTTTTAATATTTCTCTCACCTCCTTTTTTTAATACTTTTTGATGAATTCATATTATATTTCACCTACCATATCTCTTCTTTATTTGGCAAAATACTACATCCAAAGCATTCATCTTAATATGTTTCCATGGAATCACAATATACATAGAATCTTTATAAATATTCCCTATTAGGATTGACTTACCAAGGAATATTATCCAACAGAAGTCCGTAGAACTACAAATATATCTCTGTTTGTCCTGCATCTAATATTTTAAATTTTACCTGTAACCTGAGCAGTAAAAAATGGTGCATGTTTTTGTTAATTCCTCTGGCTCACCACAAGTTTCTGCAACAATAGCTTCATTACTATAAACCACAATCCTATTTAATAATTTGCATAGCTAAATGAGTATGCAAATTCTAAGTGCACTCAACTATCTGCTATAAACTATAACATATTAATTATAGGTTCTCAAGTGGATTTCTAAATTCAAAACATTTTAAGGCTATTATTTAAAAAAAAATACAAGAAGCATATTTTTGGCCTCTATTAAACACATCTTATTGGGTAAATTAAAAAAGAAAAAGCATGGGCATTTTGGGAGATAAGCAGCGATCATAGCTTGTCAATCTGATTCTATTTATAGGTATGATCAGCCTATGTTTATTTAATTTTTCATCTACATACAAACAGGCTTCTTAACTTACAAGCTTTTCTTTTCTTTTTACTCAAAAGACTGTAAATATTCCATATTATAGATAGATATTGATAGATATTGTAGAGCAATTTAAACATGCTTGGGATAGGCATATAAATATCCTTACAAAGAATTAAGGTTCAAAAAGGGTTGAGATTACCTAAAGGATAAAAAAAAGGGGCAGACTAGATGGGACAAGTGGTTCTTATCTGCCGTCAAATTCTATGTTTCTATGTTTCTATGTTAAGTATTTCTGAGGCCATTTCATTTTTTATTTTATTTCCCAGCCTTAAACTAAAAAATCAATTCATCCCAGTGGATAGAAGTCAAATGTGATTAGAAGAAATAGCCTCAACTGATAAATTATTTGATATATTATTTGAAGTTTGAGAATACTTGAGTTTGAAAACATACAGCATATTCTGAATTAAAGTAATATAATCAGGAAGAAAAAAATCAAGGTTGATTTTTTTTATTCTGGAGTCATTTTTTTAATAATATTTGATCATTTCATTATATATTGTTAAGTATTAGGAAGAAAATAAATTTGTTTTATAATTATTCCCTATCATGCGTAAATATAGAGCTAATTGTAGGCTATGGGCATAATTCAATCTTGATTTCAAAATAAAATTTCCCCCTAATGGGCAAAACCATGTGAACTGCAGGTGGGACAAATATAAAATGTACAGAAAGAGTTATATTTGGGTGGGTTATATTGTTTATGTGCAAGGTTAATACTGTCTGCTTTATTTTTACACTGTAATTTAGATTTCAGTTTGAACACACCCCACCCAAATCTAACTCTCTCTGCACATGTTATATCTGTCCCACCTGCACAAGGTTTTGCCCATTTGAGGAAAATTTTATTTTGCGATCAACTTTGAATTTGGCCCTGTATCCCTCCTATTTCAAAACAATATGCTTTTTACTATAAAGATAAAGGAAGAAATGAACTAATGGGTGATTTTTGGTTTGCTATTGCCACATGAATGAATGGATCTCTAGATCAGAGGTTCTCAAACATGGTCCTCAAGGCACCCCAATTGTCCAGATTTTAGGTATATACTGTAAATCTAGGGCTAAGCACAGATGGTTAAATCAAATTGACTGAGGTGCTCATTAAGTTACCTGTGGCCAAGCATAGATACACTTAAAACCTAGGCCGTTGGGGTGTCTTGAGGACTGCGTTTGTGAACCTATGCCCTAGATGACAATATTTTACAAATGGAAATACTTATTTCATAAGCTTTTATTTTACTGGAAAATCAGCTGATTTATCATCAGGGCTTGCATTTTTGCAAAGACACTGTGCTGTGCATTATCCATTGCTAATCAGGCCCTTTTATAGTTTATGGGTGCTCAGAACCCCCCTGCATACGCCACTGAGTTTTCAGTAGCTATTTTAAATACGTATTTATCTTAAAAAGTAACTTTACAAGAACATACTGTATTATATAATTTTGTTTTTCTTAAATCTTTTTTCTTGGCAAGGTTCGGCTTTATCTTCTTGACTCATGGAAAGGTAATTTACTGTAGCAGTTATACATATTCATCACTCCCCCTAGCATTTGCTAGTTTAAATTTGGTATCCTACTGTATGTATGCCGTATCTGAATCAGGATGTAGACTCATGACAAGGGTGTGTGTCTTGTTGCACTCCGCCAATTTTTTCACTCTGGGGGTGTGTCCAGCACTCCTGAAGGTGCTAGGGGGTATTCAATTACTGTCGAAGAAGCTTCGGGTGATATTTCCCGATGTTTCTTTGTTGTTTATTCACTAGGAAAAACATTCCTTTCACCCTAAAACAATGAAACCTGTGTGGTTTCGGTAGAAACAGCTCCATTTTCACCTGAAAATGGGTCTGTTTCTACCAAAAACACACAGGTTTCGCTTTTCAGGGATTTTGTTTTGCTTGCCGGAGGCAGGTGAAACAAATCCCCAATAAGCTGGCACATTTAATAGCCCACAACGATACTTTCACCTATAATCAGTGATTGCGGGTAGTTGAAAATCCCCCCATGTCTGTTCCAGAGCAAGAGTAAGAGTGCTACCCCCCAAATCCTCCCCTTGTGTGGCACTGTGACCCATTTGTGAAATGGCAGGATTATGCCCTTAGAAGACGGACAGTTGGGAGGTGTGCATATTTTACTTCACCATATAAAAACAGCATTAGGTTATGATGAGTATGCTTCAATCAATATCAACTCCATTTATCAACATTTCCAATAATCAGTTTTGTTTGAATGATTAGAGTGTTTTGGGGCCACACGACTTTTTTTTACTGGAAAATCAGCTGATTTATCATCAGGGCTTGCATTTTTGCAAAGACACTGTGCTGTGCATTATCCATTGCTAATCAGGCCCTTCTATATTGGAGCCCACGAAGTTTATGTGAGTTGGGCATAGCTGATTTGGCTGGAAGTGTTAGCTACAGATGGGTCCTCTGTTATCTTGACTCTTTCTGTGCCTAGACGGAGGTTTAGTCATGCCTAGGCGACAGCTTAGGTTGCTGAGTTTAATCACGGACAGGTGCGACTAGATACTCAGCATGCAATACACATCTTCACCACTGGGTGGCTAATGCTCCACTAATCTAGTACTTTAGATGAAATATCGGCGGACTGATCTACAAGCTCTGGCAAATGGTCAGTGATGACTGTAATGTTAATATACAGTCCTGTACTGCATACTGTACACACAGATGGTGACCAATTGGCAGACGGAGAGAGTTAAAAAAATAAATAAATAGTTTATACAGACACAAACGAACATGTTAAAAACTTGTGTATGCAGATGCAATAAATGGTGGAAAACTGCTCTAATCAAGCTGGTAACAATCCCCAGGTGCTGCGGGAGTGGGTTACTCTAGACAAGAAATACAAAAGGGAAAGAAGAACTGTATACACTATGTAATAATAGAAAATTTAGAGCTCTTCGTTACATATGTTTTGCAAAAGATATGATAAGCCTCCAGGCCACTTCACGGCTGCTCTATTGCTGGAGGTCCCTAACTAAGCATAAGTCCAGGGCTTGGACCCCACAAAGTCGGCTCAGGCCCGACCACCCTAGGGCAGCACACCATTGAAATACTAAAGTGTTAATATGTGTTAAGAAAGAAGCAGAAGCTATGGGTTAGAAAGTGCTACAAAAATAAGGGTGTTAATAAAATACTCAAAAGAGTAATATTAGTGAAAAAATAAGAGTGTTACATAAGTGCTAAATAAATAATATGGCGTGCTACCCCAAGGTGGCCCAGCCCCACCAGACCCGGGGGGTACCACTCCCCAAACCCATGCACAGCATAATAATAATAATAATAATAATAATAATAACATCCACTATGGGTCATACAATTGCTTAATGTATGGCCACATGATAATGGCACATACAAAACATATCCAGATTGAGAGCTAGTTTACCTGGAGGCACCCCTGTATCCTCCAAATGGCACCACAGGACCCAGCATGCCCTCCTAATGCTGGCTCCATCTATGCCTCACTGAACTGCAATAAATGGTGGAAAACTGCTCTAATCAAGCTGGTAACAATCCCCAGGTGCTGCGGGAGGGGGTTACTCTAGACAAGAAATACAAAAGGGATTTTTCCCACGCACTCTGCTGGCTGTTAGTAAGAAGAACTGTATACACTATGTAATAATAGAAAATTTAGAGCTCTTCGTTACATATGTTTTGCAAAAGATATGATAAGCCTCCAGGCCACTTCACGGCTGCTCTATTGCTGGAGGTCCCTAACTAAGCATAAGTCCAGGGCTTGGACCCCACAAAGTCGGCTCAGGCCCGACCACCCTAGGGCAGCACACCATTGATATACTAAAGTGTTAATATGTGTTAAGAAAGAAGCAGAAGCTATGGGTTAGAAAGTGCTACAAAAATAAGGGTGTTAATAAAATACTCAAAAGAGTAATATTAATGAAAAAATAAGAGTGTTACATAAGTGCTAAATAAATAATATGGCGTGCTACCCCAAGGTGGCCCAGCCCCACCAGACCCGGGGGGTACCACTCCCCAAACCCATGCACAGCATAATATTATTAATAATAATAATAATAATAATAACAACATCCACTATGGGTCATACAATTGCTTAATGTATGGCCACATGATAATGGCACATATAAAACATATCCAGATTGAGAGATAGTTTACCTGGAGGCACCCCTGTATCCTCCAAATGGCACCACAGGACCCAGCATGCCCTCCTAATGCTGGCTCCATCTATGCCTCACTGAACTGCAATAAATGGTGGAAAACTGCTCTAATCAAGCTGGTAACAATCCCCAGGTGCTGCGGGAGGGGGTTACTCTAGACAAGAAATACAAAAGGGATTTTTCCCACGCACTCTGCTGGCTGTTAGTAAGAATAACTGTATACACTATGTAATAATAGAAAATTTAGAGCTCTTCGTTACATATGTTTTGCAAAAGATATGATAAGCCTCCAGGCCACTTCACGGCTGCTCTATTGCTGGAGGTCCCTAACTAAGCATAAGTCCAGGGCTTGGACCCACAAAGTCGGCTCAGGCCCGACCACCCTAGGGCAGCACACGCAACTAATGTGTGAAAGATTGTATATGCAGACGCAACTGATGTGGGAAAGGAATAATGTAGCTCATTGACTTTAAAGTATGTACAGTGCACTAAATACCATGCTTTTGAAATACAGTAATAGCGTCCGAGTCCCCTAAGGCATAAACCAACACCAATATGAAGGAATTGTTATTTGCAGTACTTTTACACATGAACTTGTGAATCTTCCATGCAGCATCGTGGGCTAGCAATGAAGGCTCCCGCCTCCCACGCTGAGAGTCCCGGGTTCAATTCCCAAAGTGCCAATCTTTTTTTTTGTGATGTGGTGACATTCACTTTATTATTATTATTTTTTCTTTGTAATACAGTCAATGGAAGGGTGCACACAGGTTTCACATAAATCTGAGTAAATCTGAAGGAGCGACTCATTCCGCTATATACAATACACAGTGGTAATGAGCACCCGTAGATATACAGTAACAGTAAATATAAGTTAGTGTATTCTGACGCAACTGTTTGAGCAACACAGTACTGTAGATCGTCGGCGTTAGAGAATTTGGGTTGTGAGAATCTGTGTTGTACTTAATGAGAAGGGATCACTAGCAACTGCAGTTCTCTATATGATTTTCATACACGGTATACTGTTGCACATGTCTTGTAACATGACCTGAACTCCCTCCCTGTCTACTGCATGAACTGTGCAGGCTCCTAAGGGGGGAGTGCGATGGGGCTAGGGGGAGGTAGTGGAAAATACAGTTTTGAAAGAAAAGGCAAAATCAAAACCAAGGGGAACTGACGTTCTGGGCGCAAGATTAACAACCTGGGATGCCTGGAATGCACAATGTCTGAGATGCACGTGCACAATGTCTGAGATGCACGTGCACGACGTCTGAGATACATGACATCTGAGATGCACAATGTCTGAGACGATCATTGCGGTTTAGTACTATACAGTATATGGCTGCCAGGGATCACCCGTATTCCCTTGGGTAGCTCCGTCTCCTCTTTGCTGGTGGGACAGACCTCTCACCAGCAACGAGGAGAAGATTATGGCCTATCGGATAGAGCACAGGGAGATCCTCCAGAAGTACAGCTGGGTAGGACCGTGAGGTCACTCCAAAGGCGGTGGATTGACCTTGTCTGGAGGACCCCAAGGCATCTGCAGGCCATTCATGACTGTAAGTACAGTACAGTACTGTAGATTGCTGTACTTTAAGTTTTTGTAGTTACAGGCATTGTATTAAACAGGGTCTGCTGTAGCAGCAGGTATCTGGTGTATACAGTACCTGTGGTAAACAAATGGTTAAACAAAGTGCAAACGTTAACCAGGGTCAAAAGGTCAAGCTTTTTTTGATACTTTTCCTATTTTTTTGCATTTACTATTTATGTCAAAAGTGACACCACCTAGGTCGACACACCTTAGGTTGACACCAATTGGTTGACATCAGATATAGGTTGGCATGGCCTTTAAGTTGATGTAGCAATAGGTCGACTTGAGTTTTTTTTTTAACTTGTTTATACAGTTCTTTGCAATCCACGTGGTCTACGATTGTGCAGTGTATCATGCAGTGTACAGTATATGCAGTGTATCACATCATGCAGTGTATTGTGCTGTTTAATTGCAGTGTGTCATGCAGTGTGCATTCAGTGTATCGTATTGTGCAGTGAAAGTGCAGTGTAATGCATAGTGAATCACATCATGCAGTGTACTGTATATGTGGTGTGCTGTGTACATGCACTGTATCATATTATGCAGGGAAATGTGTAGTGTATCGTGCAGTGTAATGTGCAGTTTATCATATCAATTGCAGTGTATTGTGCAGTATATCACATAGTGCAGTGTATATGCAGTGTCGTGCAGTGCATCGTGTGAAGTAATTGCAGTGTGTCGTGCAGTGCTTTATGCAGAGTAATTGCAGTGTGTCGTGCAGTGTACATGCAGCATATTGTGCAGTGTATCATACAGTATCATGCAGTGTAATGTGCAGCTGTAATTGCAGTCTCCCGCCTCCCACTCTGAGAGGCCCAGGTTTGATTCCCAAAGTGCCAATCTATTTTATTTTATAAGGGAGATTTGTGTTTCAGATAGTATTCTAAAGGCATTACTGTGGCAGATTGTATTGTAAGGGAGATTTGTGTTTCAGATAGTATTCTAATGGATGTTACTGTGGCAGAATTTATTCTAAGGGACGTTACTGTGGCAGAATTTATTCTAAGGGTCATTACTGTGGCCTAATGTGTTATGACGTGCATTACTCTTGCATAATGTGTTATAAGGTCCATGACTGTGGCAGATCTTTACTTTGTGACGTAATGTGGATATACTACTGCACTACTGTGATGTACAGTACAGTAACGTGAATAAGGTGCTCTACTGTGTGACACAATGTGAATCAAGGGCAGTACTGTGATGTGAATAAACTGCACTACTGTGACGTGACGTGAATTAGATGGATTCAGGTGAGTGCTGCATCATCTGTTATGAAATCAATTTATACTGTAATGAACAGTACTGAAATGGTTAACGGTGGGAGGGCCGCATGTTGATGTGTGTCATAATGTTTATAAGGGCAATGCTAACATTTGTCACAATGTCTATAAAGGTAGTGTTCTGTCTAATACCCTGGACCTACTGTGCTGTACTGTAGGGATACTGTAAGTGTATGTCACATTTAAAAATGTGCCCCTTAAGTTTTGAAGACAGTACAGTACACTATGCCCTCCTGAGTGATTAGGTGCAAGGTACTAGGATGAACAATTCCATTGATTGTGATGTCATGAAGATGCTGTCAATGTTCAATTTCATTGGCTGTACAGTATGCTGCCATTATACTGTATATATATTTTTACAGGGCTGGAAGCACGACGCCTGAGAAGGTGGGACAGGCGCCACCAAGCTGGTAAGTTTTGTCAAGTACAGTAGTGTACATAGTGATTTATTCAGTCCCACCCCCAAGTCCTGACCAGCTCAGATAACTCACAGCAATCCAGATGGGAGGGAGGGTGGGAAACTTCCTGTGAGATCCGGTGGCCTGGAATGTTAAGAATGTCTGTTTACAAAAATACATTTTAATATTAAACACACAGTATAATTAACATTGTAGATAGCTGAATATCCATGCTTCGCTATGGGATTAGGATGGTAAATTAGAGTGATAGTTGTTTGTTAATTTACGTTGGTTGGAGATCTAGTATACTGTATACTGTAGGCATATCTTGCTTCTCTGACGCAGTTTGTGTAGTGCCTGGACCCTTTTTTAGTCCCCCAAGGGACCCTGCTCTTCCCACTATACAACTCTCAGTTTGTGGCTTCCTTCTGCCTCCATTCCCCTCCTCACATCATGTTAGTGCCCCTGTGAAATTATCGATCTACTGTATTTACAGTTTTTTATATAGCATAGCACATTATGTATCTCCTGATATAGTCTGTGCTGCTGGGGGACCATGCTACAGTACTTCCAGTATATAACTGTTAGTGTGTGGGTTTGTGCTATCTGCATTACCCTCCTCATATGATGTCAGTGCTCCTGTGAAATTATCTTTTTTTTATAGTTTCTTATATAGCGCAGCACATTATCTATCTCCTGATATACTCTGTGCTACAGGGGGACCATATTACTTTCAGTTTATAACTCTCAGTGTGTGGGTTTGTGCTACCTGCATTCCCCTTCTCACATCATGTCACTGTCCGTGTCACATGCAGCCCTGTTATCACTGACATACTGTATCATGCATGTCTTAATATAGTCTGTGCTGCTGGACCACCCCTAGGGGTGCTAGGGGTGTCTTACCCATGCAGTGTTTGTTCCCAGCCTGTAAGTCATATGTGTACCAAGTGGGTTGTAAATAGGTCCAGGCAGTTGGGAGTTATGCTGTCCACTGACATACTCTGTGTTGCTGTCTCCCCCCTAGGGGTGCTAGGGATTTCTAATTTAGTTGCGTCCGCCGTGTTTTAATATGCTTGTATGCCAAATTTCACGATCCTCACTTGTAATCTGTGGATTTGTATAGAAAGACAGAAGGACAAACATTCGCTTTCATATACAGTAGTAGATAATTTATACACTACAGCTTCACTTACGTTACTGTTAATTTTTTTTGTTCACAGTACCACCGCCACCTGCCCGTCCACACCCACCACAGGTCCTGGCTGGTGATGAGGTACAAGGCACCAGCGCAGCCAGTAAGCACACTACTCTCTCATTTCTGCCTCGCTTCCCAGTGGTATTGTGTAACGAGAATTCTGGTGCAACTGTCATCGTTACATTACTGTACATGTGTCCTGGATACTGTACAGTACATGTTACAAATTTACAGCTTCACTTACAGTACTGTTATTTTTTTTCCCACAGTACCACCGCCACCTGCCCACCCACACCCACCACAGGCCCTGGCTGGTGATTTATTTAGGTTTTTTAGGAAACCAAAAGAGAACACTAAAGAGCAAAACCATGTGCACTGCAGGTGGTGCAGATGTAACATGTGCAGAGAGAGATAGATTTGGGTGGGATATATTGTTTCTGTGCATGGTAAATACTGGCTGCTTAATTTTTACACTGCAATTTAAATTTCAGTTTGAACACACCCCACCCAAATCTAACTCTTTCTGCACATGTTATATCTACCCCACCTGCAGTGCAACATGTTTTTTTCCAATTAGTGTGCTCTTTGGTTTGCTCACAAACATGAACAAGGCCCTATATGAGTAGGCAGTTGTCACCAAAACAACCAAAAAGAAGCAGTAAGCTCTCTGTTTGTAACTTCTAAATGGTCTTTAAAATCACACCGCCATATTGTGCATTAAGTAGTGAAAGCACTTTTATAAAAATTGATCCTTAATATCACATCATATCTGGCTAGTTTTGGATGGGTTTGGATAGGATAGAAAGGTGTCATGAGTAAGGGAAGGTTGAATCAATGCTGCTCAATGTTTATTGATTTTAAACTAGCAATTCCATTAAAAAGAGGTCCATTTTTTAACATAAAATTCTGTGGCAGAATATATGACAAGTATTGTAATGTATCTTTGTTTTCCTTGTTTGTTTCTTTAACCTGCATATAAGGATATACAGTATAATAACGCCCAGTTTCTTGGGCTACTATGACAACTACAGGCACATGACACATGCGGAAATTGAGAAGACAAGCTTTGGAATGCATCTCTGATTTTTTTCTAAACACTATGCTAGAGATCCTCTCCCATCATTTTGCAGCATGCCTTCACATGATAAACTTATAGTCTGCATCTGTGAGCCAATGTGACAGACTGTGGGGCATACTGTTTATATCAAAGCTTGGAGAGAAATAAAGTGGAGAGAGATACTGTACCAAACATTCAGCTCCTAATTGTCAGTTTACAGGCTGTGTTTGAAAATGACAAGAGCTGATGGTTGGTACTTTATATCTCTCCAATTTATATCTCACCAAGCTTTGATACATAGTGTATGCCCTGTTTTTGTCAGCCAGACAATATGTTTGTGTTTTTCTTTGTATTTTGACAGTTTCTTTCTCCTACCCCACCTCTGCTATGACATGACAGTGCTGGGGCATTGGCAGTTTGGCTGAACCAGTTGTGTCCTCAGTGCGGGGGAGCCGTCAGTGTTGGCAGTGCATGTGTTCCAGTAGTGTCTGGAATGTAGAGATGCTGGTAGTGTTGGCAGTACATGGTGCCTGCGGTTTCCTCATTACAAGGGTGCCATCAGTGTCCTCAGTGTGGGGGCGCCAGCAGTGTCCTCAGTACTGTCCTCAGTGCGGGGGTGTCAGCAGTGTGGGAGTTATGGTGGTGTCCCCAGTGTAGTGGTGTCGGCAATGTCCTCAGTGAGGGGGAGTCGGTAGTGTCGGCAGTGTGGTGGTACCAGTAGTGTTGGCAATGTAGAGGTGCCAGTAGTATCAGCAGTGCAGGGGTGCTATTGTTTTCCTCAGTGCAAGGGTGCTGGTGGTTTTGGCAGTGTAGTGTGATGGTAGTATTGGCTGTGCAGAGGGATGGAAGTGTTGGCAGTGCGGGGTTGCTGATGGTGTACTCAGTGCGCAGGTGCCAGCAGTGTCCTTAGCGCAGGGATGCTGGTGGTGTCTGCAGTGTGGGGTGATGGTAGTGTTAACAGTGAGGGTGTGCAGAGCGGTGTCAGTAGTGCATGGGTGGCAAACATCTCGTGTCTGCTCTGTCTTCCATTCTGTGCCCATTGAAGTCAATAGGAAAGATTTTATTGGCTGAGAGCCATTACTAATTGCACTTTCAGCCAATAATCGGTCACCCCATTGATTTCAACAGGATTGGTGACTGAATTAAAAATCTGCAAGATCTGCGGGATCCAAGTCATGCTGGTAGTTCCGATCCATGTCTCAGATCCCCACTAATACCAGAAGTTCAGGTGGGCTCAGTTCTCTAAGAAGTGAGCCAGCTCATCTTTTGCTGAAAGCTGTTAACCTGTGAAAGCCATATCTGTTAGTCATCCACATCTTTTAGTCATAATAATGTGTTGGAGGATAGATAAGATTATGCTTAAAAGGTACTTACAGTAAATTGTATTTTTTTGTGAGAAAGCCCCTATAGTATTGTTATGCACACCAGTGCCTGCAGGAATGTACTGGTGTCAGAACTGTTATGCAAAACAAATGGACTCACAGACAGACTGGGGAAAATGACATAACGTACACAGAAGGTGATATGGTAACAAAATACACACAAAGTGAACAGAGAAGCCCAGAGGCTAAGGAACTGGGTATCTCCCTTGTATTAGAACTGCTCAGATGGGAAAAGCAAGATGTTGTGTTTTAATACGTAGAGAACCCGAAATGCTGTTGCTAAGGGCAACAGCAAAACCCTAATGGGTTACCAACGGGTGTGGCAGTAAACTCCTTGGTCAGAGATGGAATGATAGACACAAGGAGAGTCTCCACAATCCTAATTCTCACTTGCAGTGCACAGGTTCAGTTTACTGCCACTAAACTGACCCCTGACACCTAGCACAGTGAGAAAGGATTAGACAGGCAAGTCTTAGAATACAGCCGCAAACTTGCTAAGTTCACAGAGTAGTAACAGAACCCCAGCAAGCTAAACGACTGACTCCAGTCTTACTGCTAGGTCTGGATTGGCAGAGTGTAATACCAAATCCCCAGGCCTATTTGCAGTAAGCAACAAACAAATACAAAGCTACACAGTACTGGCTAACTTTCATGAACTGACTAACCAACAAAGATTCAGCAGCATCTGCTTACCCTGAAAAGAGGCCTTATAAAGCAGGTGCTGTCCACGCCCCACTCAGACCTCACAGACTGTGAGCACAAAAACCAGCACCGGATCCCCTGCCGTGCACAGAGCCTATAACCACTGCACAGCAAAAGACCCGAACCGGAGTATCAGCTGCACTCAGGTTACTCCGCTAGCACTTGTCTCCCGGTTGCCATGATGACGTGGCAGCACAGGGCAGGAGACCCTAACAGTACCCCCCCTCTGACGAGGGGTCAAAGAACCCCTACCACCGGGTTTATCGGGGAACTGCGAGAAGAAAGAGCGTATCAGTCTGGGGGCATGAAGATCACAACTGCGCACCCACGACCGCTCCTCCGGGCCATACCCCTTCCAGTGCACCAAAAATGACAGCCGACCCCGAACCACCTTGGAGTCAAGAATCCTTTCAACAACAAACTCCCTCTGGCCACGTATCAGAAGAGGGGAAGGTCTTCCACTGGAAGAAGGATTACTAATCGCCCGTTTTAAAAGGGAACAATGAAATGTTTTATTGATACCCAAAGAACGGGGCAGATCTAACTGAAATGCCACCGGATTGATAACCCTGGTGATCTTATAAGGGCCGATGAACCGGGGGCCTAACTTATGAGATGGCTGTCTCAACTTCAAATTCTTGGTAGACAACCAGACGAAGTCTCCTAATTTGAAGCTGCAGGGTCTTTTCCGCTTATCAAAAACCCTTTTGGTCACTAATGACACAGACACAAGGGCTTTCTTCACTTTCCGCCAAATACCTCTAAGGACCGAAACCACAGAGGAACCACCAGGCGTGGAGTCCAGGGGGTCAAAAGAATTGGCCTTAGGATGATGCCCATACACACAAAGGAAGGGAGAGATCCCTGTAGCAGAGTGAGCCGCGTTGTTATAGGCAAACTCCGCCATGGACAGATGAGCAACCCAGTCAGTCTGACACTTGGAGACATAACACCTGAGGAACTGCTCCAAGGACTGGTTCACCCTTTCAGTCTGCCCATTAGACTGCGGATGGTAGCCTGATGACAAGCTGACAGAAATCTGGAGATCGGAACAAAATGCCCTCCAGAATTTGGCCACAAACTGGGATCCGCGGTCAGAGACCACATCAAGTGGCAACCCGTGGAGACGCACAACATGCAGCATAAATAATTCAGACAGGCGTCTGGCTGATGGCAGCCCAACCAGTGGAACGAAGTGCGCCATCTTCGAAAACCTGTCAACGACAACCCAGATGGCTGTCATCCCCGAGGATTTGGGCAAGTCCACCACAAAATCCATTGAAATGTGGGTCCATGGCTTAGATGGGATAGAGAGTGGATGTAATGGGCCAACAGGAACCCCTCTAGGAGTCTTATTTCGGGCACAGATGTCACATGCCCGAACCCACTGATCCACATCCTTAGCCACCGAGGGCCACCACACCGCCCTAGATAGCAACTCCCGAGTTCTGGCAATACCCGGGTGACCTGCCGACTTCTTGGCATGGAATTCCAGGAACACTCGCTGTCTTAACCTAGGAGGCACAAACAAAAGACCTACCGGAAGGTCTGGAGGAGCCTGCTCCTGTGCTCTAAGGACTAATGATAAGAGGTCCTGGGTAATGCCCACTTTAATACATGATGGGGAAACAATGGGCAACGGCTCCTCGGTGGTCTCCTGGATTGGAGCAAAACTCTGCGAGAGCGCATCAGCCTTGATGTTTTTTGACCCAGGGCGATATGTTATCAAAAAATTAAAGCGAGCAAAAAACAAAGCCCATCGTGCCTGCCTGGCATTGAGACGCTTCGCTGACTCTAAATATGCCAGATTCTTATGGTCAGTGAGAATTGAGACCACAAACTTAGCCCCCTCAAGCCAGTGTCTCCACTCCTCGAGTGCATCCTTAATAGCCAACAATTCCCGGTTACCCACGTCATAATTCATCTCGGCAGGCGAAAATTTACGGGAAAAGTAAGCACAGGGATGAAGGCGATTATCAGACACTCCCATCTGAGAAAGCACTGCCCCAATACCCATCTCAGAGGCATCCACCTCCACCACAAAAGGACGCTCTAGATCTGGGTGTCGCAGCACCTTGGCCAAAACAAATGCCCTTTTGAGACGGGCAAAAGCCGCTTTAGCCTCACAAGACCAGTGAGCAACATCCGCCCCTTTCTTAGTGAGTGCCACCAAGGGCGCCACTATAGATGAAAATCCAGCGATAAATCGTCTATAAAAATTTGCAAAGCCCAGGAAACGCTGAAGCGCCTTCAAACTAGTGGGCTGCACCCAATCCAGGACTGCCTGTACCTTGGAACCCTCCATTTGGAAACCTTCTGGGGAGATAATATATCCTAGAAATGCGATTTGCTGAACTTCAAATTCGCACTTCTCCAGCTTCGCCCCAAGCCGGTGGTCTCTGAGTTTCTGGAGGACTAAGCGTACATGCTTCCGATGTTCCTCCAGGGAATGGGAGAAGATTAGGATGTCATCTAAGTATACAACTAAGAATCTATCCAAATATTCCCTGAGCACATCATTCATGAAATCCTGGAAGACTGCCGGGGCATTACAGAGCCCAAAAGGCATCACCAAATATTCATAATGCCCTGAGTGGGTATTAAAGGCAGTCTTCCATTCATCCCCCTCTCTTATTCGGATTAGATTGTACGCACCGCGTAGGTCAATCTTAGAAAAAATGGTGGCAGTACGAAGCTGGTCAAACAAGACCGAAATGAGAGGCAGTGGGTATGAGTTTTTAATCGTGATACGGTTCAATTCCCTGAAGTCGATGCAGGGTCGCAACGAACCGTCCTTTTTACCCACGAAGAAGAACCCCGACCCAACTGGAGACTGTGAAGGTCTGATAAATCCCTTAGCCAAGTTCTCCTTAATGTACTCTGCCATAGCCTGAGTCTCAGGACGTGACAGGGAGTACAACCTGCTCTTGGGAAGCTTAGCATTTGGGAACAAATCAATGGCACAGTCATAGGGGCGATGGGGAGGTAGTACCTCTGCAACTTTTTTGGAGAACACGTCCGCAAAATCTGCATAACACCCTGGCAATCCTGGCAAACTTAGCTGCGAGAGCCTGACTGGAAGGCTCAAGCAACTCCTGAAACAATCAGTACCCCAGCTAAGAATCTCCCCAGAGACCCAGTCAAATTGAGGATTGTGGGCCCTTAACCAGGGTAACCCCAACACCAATGGGGCAAAAGTACAGACAGTCACATAAAAGGACAATTTTTCAGAGTGTGTGGCTCCAATAAACAAAGAAATCTGGCTAGTGCAAGAGGTAATTTTACCTTGGGATAATGGTTCCCCGTTTAACCCACAAATCTCAATTTCCGATGCCAAGGGTACTAAGGGAACAGAGTGTTTCAGGGCGAATTGGCGGTCCATAAAAACCCCCACTGTCTACAAAGGCCTCAGTCTTGACAGTTTGACAGAGGATCTTCAAGGTCACCGGAATGATAAAAGTCTTCTTGGGAAATTCTGACTTCTGGCCTGACAGGATATTTCCCATCACCCTCAGGCCCAGAAGTTTTCCGGCTTTTCTGGGCATGATACTACCACATGACCTTTAATCCCACAGTACAAACACAACCCCTGCTGTCTCCTCCGCATCTTCTCACGCGAGGAGAGGCGGGTAGCCCCAATCTGCATAGGCTCCTCAGAAAATTCCTCAGAGTCTGAGGTTCCCTTGGGAAGGAAGGAAATCTCAGTCTCCCTTTCAAGCCTACGCTCTCTCAGCCGTCTATCCACCCGGATGGATAACTGCATGAGCTGATCCAAGCTATCAGGCAAGGGATATTGTACCAGTTGGTCCTTTATCTGGTTAGAAAGACCTCTTCGGTACTGGTGTCTCAGGGCTGTGTCATTCCACTGGGTATCATGGGCCAACCTCCGAAACTCCGTACAGTAAACCTCAACTGGCCTTCGCCCTTGCTTAAGGATCGAAATCTGAGCCTCGGCTGAGGCCGTCTTGTCAGGGTCATCATACAACATGCCCAGTGCCGTAAAAAAAGCATCAACACTTTTAAGCGACGGACAGTCAGGCTGCAACCCATATGCCCAGACCTGTGGGTCTCCTTGTAGCAAGGAAATCACTATGCCCACCCGCTGAATCTCCGACCCAGAAGACTGAGGCCTAAGCCGGAAGTATAGCTTGCAGCTCTCCTTGAAACAAAAGAACTGCGAGCGATCTCCAGAAAAACGATCCGGGAGATTTACTTTCGGCTCCTTAACCCCTGCAGGTGCTGCTGCTGCGGGAGCTCCGCCAGCAGCCTGGGAGGTGTGCATTTTAATGGACAAATCGTTAAATTGTCGAGTCAGGACCTGCACCTGATCGACCACCTGTTGCAACGTATTTTGAGGGGTATGCTCCATATTCCCACAAAATTTCAACAGGAGTATTAGGCTGCTGAATATGTTATGCACACCAGTGCCTGCAGGAATGTACTGGTGTCAGAACTGTTATGCAAAACAAATGGACTCACAGACAGACTGGGGAAAATGACATAACGTACACAGAAGGTGATATGGTAACAAAATACACACAAACTGAACAGAGAAGCCCAGAGGCTAAGGAACTGGGTATCTCCCTTGTATTAGAACTGCTCAGATGGGAAAAGCAAGATGTTGTGTTTTAATACGTAGAGAACCCGAAATGCTGTTGCTAAGGGCAACAGCAAAACCCTAAAGGGTTACCAACGGGTGTGGCAGTAAACTCCTTGGTCAGAGATGGAATGATAGACACAAGGAGAGTCTCCACAATCCTAATTCTCACTTGCAGTGCACAGGTTCAGTTTACTGCCACTAAACTAACCCCTGACACCTAGCACAGTGAGAAAGGATTAGACAGGCAAGTCTTAGAATACAGCCGCAAACTTGCTAAGTTCACAGAGTAGTAACAGAACCCCAGCAAGCTAAACGACTGACTCCAGTCTTACTGCTAGGTCTGGATTGGCAGAGTGTAATACCAAATCCCCAGGCCTATTTGCAGTAAGCAACAAACAAATACAAAGCTACACAGTACTGGCTAACTTTCATGAACTGACTAACCAACAAAGATTCAGCAGCATCTGCTTACCCTGAGAAGAGGCCTTATAAAGCAGGTGCTGTCCACGCCCCACTCAGACCTCACAGACTGTGAGCACAAAAACCAGCACCGGATCCCCTGCCATGCACAGAGCCTATAACCACTGCACAGCAAAAGACCCGAACCGGAGTATCAGCTGCACTCAGGTTACTCCGCTAGCACTTGTCTCCCGGTTGCCATGATGACGTGGCAGCACAGGGCAGGAGACCCTAACAAGTATATGGAATTGCTTCTTTAAAGAAGTTGAATGTATCTTTGAGCAGTTGAAATAATAAACAGGATGTATTAAAATTATTTCCAGTTACAAAAGAAATTATAATATAAGGGAATACATCTAGATGTTGAAACGTTTGAAGTCATATTTTGCAACACAGTAATTTATGATGCATTTTCTATCAACTATTCTCTGCCTACATCCAGGTTTCAGAAGATCTTGTTCCTTTATTGGTCGATTATTAATTGAGATGTGTGGTTCAGTTCTCCAGAAATCCAAATCCACCTGAATTTTGTAGATCCATACTGAACTTATACCCATTCTGCATCCACCGAGGAGATCGATCTGGTTCCTAGTTTGAAATTTCTGCTGTTCAGAATTCAAATTTTAAATAAAAATTTCTGGTTTTGGATTGCAAAAAATATATGATTTTAGCTGTTTTTAGCAATTCCAAACCAAGCAGATGATTCGGTAAGGATCGCATAAGCGTCCTTACTGCATTTGCCGGATGTAATGGGAAACGTGCAGAACAGATCCTGTGATCACAGCGCAGGTATGAGAATGCCTTTGATTGATTGACTGGCAGAGGTGTTTTGAATGGAGGGAAGGGGGCAGGCGGCATTCAAGAAAATGGGGGAGAGTTGCCCCCATCTTCCGGGAGTGGCGAGGCCAAGGACTGCATCCCGAGATGCAGTTTCCTTGGCCTTGCAAGCAGCCCTGTGATGGCAAGACTGAGAAAGCTGAAGCTTACTCAGTCTGCCATCACGGTTGAATATAGTGAGCAGCTTTGCGTGTGCAATACTTAATGAATCAGGTCCTAAATCTGAATCCAAACCAAAACACTTGAGGCTGGTTTTGCCAAAAACCAAAACATGATGATGAATTAAAATCAAAATCAAACAAAGGGTTCTGCACACATCTCTAATAATTATTGCACATACACTATTCCATTTCCAACTTTTGTTGCATCATGATAATATAAAGTTGCACAGTTAACATGGAAGTGCATGGTTGGATAAATGGCAGAAATAAGTTGTATTGGCTCCTGGTCACTTGTCTTTTTTTATTAATATCTGTGCTGCACACAGTTGCTGCATGCAAAGCTGCTAGTTGTGCCCAGTGTACTCATGTACTTTTGTTGCATTTATACTACAAAACAAATGCACATTTGGTAGAATACTAAGCGATGCGGCACATGACAAGACTTACAAATGTTTCCTCATACATCTAGCTTCAATATGCCATGCATCATGAGATGCCTGGTAGGAGTGAGCCTCCTGGTCTTGTGTATCTCCGCTAGCATCAGACATCTTTATTTGTTAAAACTGTGTCTTAATTGGAACATTATATGTTAAGGGTGCAGTTGAAACAATTTGAGTTCAAGTGAGTCTATACAAAGCACAATGGAACTTGGTGTGGAAAAACGCCATCACCACTGAATAATAGCACTTTGTATACACTGCAACATGGTTTTGCCCAGTAGTGTGCTTTTTTAGTTTGCTAACAAACCTGAATAAGGTTCTTTGTCAGACGAGATCACAAGCATGCTGCTAGTTGTAGCATGCTGTCTGTGGGGGCTTCCTGACCCAATCTCTCAACAGGCACTTCCATTAAAGGTCATGCCTCTGTTAAGCCACTAGGTCTAGTACCCAGCTAATGTCTTGATCTGTTATATATACTCAGTCTGAGGTAGTTCAGAGAGAAGCGGCACCGAGCGCACCTTTGACTGTCTGACCACATGAAAACTGGTCTTAGATGTCTTAACTGTTATAGTGCAGAAAGACTGGGTACAGGGGGAGTGGCGGGCCCTGGAGTCAGCAAAGGTCCCACAGCAGCTGCATCTCCTGCACCCACAGTAGTTACGACACTGATAACCCATGTTCTACAGTATACTTAATACTGAAGATAGCAGTGATTTCAATTATTTTACAGTGTCTGTCAAGTTTATTCTTACTTTTTGAAGTTTGAAAAACAAATGAGTTTTATGCGGATTGCCTTTTAATATGTTAGACAATTGGAAGTATACTAAAAACTGCTAAACAATGGCATTTTAAATCATTACTTGAAAAAAGTGCTTTAGTAGTTTAGCAGTTTATTCACGTTAGTTTTGATTTCTTTTACAGATGATGCTACCAATGCAACATTCTATTGACACTACAGTATATGAGTATGCATTAAAGTTTCAGTTGCCATTTAGCAAGTTTTCCCATTTGACATATGTTCTCCAGCTATATCGTTTTTCTAATTATGCAATTATCAAAAAAGTAAAATGGCTGAGATTTCTTTATTTTTATCATTGATTTAGTGTCTCTAAAATTTGCATTCATCAGGCTGTTTGTGTAGACTTTGAGATCATTTAAATTACAAAAAGAAACTATCACAAGAAAACACCTGCAATTGTGAAATTAGGCAACTGCTTATTTTTAACAATATCAATAAATTGTGGCAGGTGAAATACATTTACATTATCCAGGCACAATAAATAAGAGCTATCTCCCTATTATCACAGAGGCAATGAAACGCTTGCACTGCATTCTTCTTCTAATTTGTCTTTCACTCTGTGCCATAAAGATAACAAAGTACTTTTTCCTTTAGCATTCTTTAGTTGTTCCATGTTCTTTCCTCATTGCGTATGAAAGCATGTTTTTTTCCTACACTTCTCAGCAGTAACATCAATCAGCATCAGTAGTAATTTCAGTGGGTGGTAACAGCAAGAAACATGAAGAGTATGATTACCTATCTCATAGTATAATAATACATTTATAGCCTATGGACCTCATACATAGCAGTGTTTTCACAGTTAATGATCTAAAACACATCATGACACACTAAATTATTATAACTGATGGAATCTTAAATGTGACCTCCAACGGCACATATTAAATTGTTAATTTGGATATAGATCCCAGCTTTTATTTAATTTTATTGTTATGTTATGTATTATCATCTCAAATAAATTCCAGCCATGAAATGCCTTGAGGATACAATTCACATGATATATGCTAAAAATGTTAATGCACAGATAGAACAAAGTTTAAGTTATACTAAGAGAACTATTTTGTGCCTACTGTATCACACTGTTAACATTTAACAATGCCACAATTGCAGTTTAAAATCTAGAGTAGAAGAGACTAAAGTGACATGTTTTGGCAGGACCTACTTAATTTATCAGGGACAGGATTTTGCCATGAATCTATTCTTATTTTACTTTGATCAGATAGTTAGTGTTAGCAAGTTAGCAAATTACCTATAAAAAACAGTAAATGTCTTGTTCTATACATGTGTTGAAATTAGAACATCAATAAAAATTACTAAAAAAACAACTTGTAAAGAGAAATATCCACATCATTGCAGGTACCTGGAATAACAAAGAGATTTGGATACTCGGTAGAGTGTTCACATATTTTGTTTTCTAACCTGGCAGCACAAAATCTTGTTTTATTTAAACAGACACAATAGAAAAACAGTGCTACATATTTTGTTTATGTTTCTGTGATATTAGCATTATTCTAATAGGCCCTAAACACTGGGCGATAATAGTCAAAGATATGAATGATCTCGTTCATTAATGAACGAGATACCATTCATATTTTTGAGTGTGGAGGCATCAGCGTTGAACGATGCGCGGCCCAGCGCTCGTTCATCGCTGGTGCCCCGTCAGCTGTGCATGCAGGCCAATATGGACATTCTCGTCCATATTTACCTGCACTTCTATGGAGTCGGGTGACGGGGGAAGTGAAGAAACTTCACTCCCCAGTCACTGTCCTACCCCCGCCGGGTCACCTGTCAGCCGTATCCACCGTCGGGCAGCTCGGCGGTGGATCGTTAAATGTGTAGGGCCCTTAACAACTCTTATGTACAGTCAAAGCAGAACATTCTTAAGAATGATTAGACTCTAAGGGGTAAATTTACTAAAGCTTCTAAAACAGTGAATTGGTGATATTGACCATAGCTACCAATCAGATACTGTTTATAATTTTCTAAAAGGCAACAGAGAAATGATAGACAGCATCTGATTGGTGCTATGGGCAACATCACCAATACTCTGTTTTAGATGCTGTAGTAAATTTACCCCTAAGAAGTCATTTATGTTCTAGAATATCTACATATTTTCCTTAGAGCAGAAACATTTCTCCAAATGTAGTGTCAGCCAGAACCTTCACATTCAAGGCAAAAGCTCTACCTGACAAATGCTACTTTTACAAAAAGCCAATTAATACCTTATTTGCAGATGTCACCATTGCCACAATCACTGTCAGGTGTTGAGAGTTTTGGCAGCCATTGATAAGTCTAGAGGCATCATATATTGCTAAATGGAGAGAAAACTTTCTAAAACACCGTAAGACTGCATTGTATTTTTGCCGACATGACTATACAAAAGATCACTTTATGGTATGTTATATGTAGGGTCAAATGACTATAATTTTTTTCTTATTGCTAATTCTACACAAAAAAAATTATATTGTTTTCCAAAATATATCATTCCATGATTTTTGCTATATTGATTACAAGGAATAAGAATTATGAATACTTTATGTAAGGTTTGACACACTAATAGAGACTAAGTTCTCAGGTTTATTTAGAACTAGCTGTTCTGCCGGCTCTTCGCACGGGAGTTTCTGATTTTCACGGTTATAAATATAAATATGTATCACAAACTACCAATGACTGCATCTTATGTCCTAATCATTCAGTGTTTGTTCGGACTCCTCTTACTGATCATATGAATCCTGAATGTTTAAATTTATATTTTCACCTAATATTAACTAGAGATGAGAAGGTTCGGTTCTCAGAGAACTGAACCCTACTGGAATTTACCATCCAAGCCCGGATCCGAGTCAGGCTCAGGTTTTCCCGTCTGACTCAGAAAACAGAACAAGGCAAAACGTCATCATCCCGCTGTCAGATTCTTGCGGGGTTTTGATTCCATATAAAGACCTGCGAGTCACCGCCAATTTCACTCCGGCACTGGAGAGTGTAGAGAGAGGACGTGTCTCCATTCTCTCAGTGTTCTCAGTGTCCATGTCTTGTGCTGCATCTGTCCAGTCATAGTGGTTGTGTCCTCTGCTGCCATATGTCCAGTGCTGTCCAGTGATGCTGTGTTGTGCTGCATCAGTTCAGTGGTGGTGTGTTGTGCTGTATCAGTCCAGTTACAGTGGTGGTGTCCTCTACTGCCATATGTCCAGTGCTGTTGTATAATATGTCCCTTATAGTGTTGCTGTGTTGTCCTGCATCAGACCATTGGTAGTGTCCTATGCATCAGTCAGTTCAGTGACCAGTCACAGTGGTGTCCTATGCTGTCATATGTCCAGTGCTGCTGTATAGGGTGCTGTGTTGTGCTGCATAAGTTCAGTGGTGGTGTGTTGTGCTGCATCAGTTGGTCACAGTGGTGGTGTCCTCTGCTGCCATATGTCCAGTGCTGCTGTATAATAAGTCCCTTACAGCGTTGCTGTGTTGTCCTGCATCAGACCAGTGGTTGTGTCCTGTGCATCAGTCAGTCCAGTGACCAGTCACAGTGGTGTCCTCTGCTGCCATATATCCAGTGCTGCTGTATAAATCCAGTCCATTGCAGTGGTGCTGTGTTGTCCTGCATCAGTCCAGTGGTGGTGTCCCTGTGCTGCCGTATATGTCCAGTGGTACTGCTGTATAATTCCAGTAATCCTGCCGTATAATTCCAGTAATCCTGCCGTATAATTACAGTGATCTTGCCGTATAATTCCAGTAATCCTGCCGTATAATTACAGTGGTAATGGCGTATGAACTTACAGAGTAGCTTTTATCTCTCTCCATTATACATAGAAAGATTAAACTTGCAACTGTACGTTACAAGCTGTTCGTGCTAATTAGTACACTAGTAGAACATAGAGTACAGAGATACTAAGGACGGTAATTTGGCACCCAGGAATTTAGGGAGGAGCTTTTATCTCTCTCCATTATACTTAGAAAGATTACAATGGAGAGAGATTAAAGCTCCTCCCTAAATTCGTGGATGCCAAATCAGTGTACTTAGTATCTCTATACAGTATGTTCTATTAGGGTACTAATTAGCATGAACAGCTTGTAATGTACAGCAGCAAGTTTAATCTTTATATGTATAATGGAGAGAGATAAAAGCTCCTCCCTAAGTTCCTGGATCCCAAATCACCATCCTTATTATCTCTGTAGAGTATTTTCTATTAGGGTACTAATTAGCACGAACAGCTAATTAGTACCCTAATAGAACATACTGTACAGAGATACTAAGTACGGTGATTTGGCATCCAGGAACTTATGGAGATTTTATCTCTCTCTATTTTACATAGTAAGATTAAACTTGCCGCTGTACATTACAAGCTGTTCATGCTAATTAGTACCCTAATAGAACTTACTGTACAGAGATACTAAGTATGGTGATTTGGCATTCAGTTAAAAGCTGTTCATGCTAATTAGTACACTAGTAGGACATACTGTACAGAGATACTAAGGACTGTGATTTGGCATCCAGGAATTTAAGGAGGAGCTTTTATCTCTCTCCATTATACATATAAAGAATAAACTTGCCGCTGTACGTTGCAAGCTGTTCGTGCTAATTAGTACCCTAATAGAACATACTGTACAGAGATACTAAGTACGGTGATTTGGCATCCAGTAAAAAAGCTGTTCGTGCTAATTAGTACACTAGTAGAACATACTGTACAGAGATACTAAGGATGGTGATTTGGCATCTAGGAACTTCCAGAGGAGCTTTTAGCTCTCTCCATTATACATAGAAAGATTAAACTTGCAACTGTACGTTACAAGCTGTTTGTGCTAATTAATACACTAGTAGAACATACTGTACAGAGATACTAAGGACGGTGATTTGGCATCTAGGAACTTACAGAGGAGCTTTTATCTCTCTCCATTATATATAGAAAGATTAAACTTGCCGCTGTACGTTACAAGCAGTTTGTGCTAATTACTACACTAGTAGAACATAGAGTACAGAGATACTAAGGACGGTAATTTGGAATCCAGGAATTTAGGGAGGAGCTTTTATCTCTCTCCATTATACTTAGAAAGATTACAATGGAGAGAGATTAAAGTTCCTCCCTAAATTCGTGGATGCCAAATCACTGTACTTAGTATCTCTGTACAGTATGTTATACTAGTGTACTAATTAGCACGAACAGTTTGTAACGTACAGTGGCAAATTTAATCTTTCTATGTATAATGGAGAGAGATAAAAGCTCCTCTGTAAGTTACTAGATGCCAAATCACCGTCCTTAGTATCCCTGTACAGTATGTTCTACTAGTGTACTAATTAGCACAAACAGCTTGTAACATACAGTGGCAAGTTTAATCTTTCTATGTATAATATAGAGATAAAAGCTCCTCCCTAAGTTCCTGGTTGCCAAATCACTGTCCTTAGTATCTCTGCATAGTATTTTCTAATAGGGTACTAATTAGCATGAACAGTTAATTAGTACCCTAATAGAACATACTGTACAGAGATACTAAGTACGGTGATTTGGCATCCAGGAACTTTGGGAGGAGCTTTTATCTCTTTCTATTTTACATAGTAAGTTTAAACTTGCCGCTGTACGTTACAAGCTGTTCGTGCTAATTAGTACCCTAATAGAACTTACTGCACAGAGATACTAAGTACGGTGATTTGGCATTCAGTTAAAAGCTCTTCGTGCTAATTAGTACACTAGTAGAACATACTGTACAGAGATACTAAGGATGGTGATTTGGCATCTAGGAACTTCCAGAGGAGCTTTTATCTCTCTCCATTATACATAGAAAGATTAAACTTGCAACTGTACGTTACAAGCTGTTTGTGCTAATTACTACACTAGTAGAACATAGAGTACAGAGATACTAAGTACAGTGATTTGGCATCTAGGAACTTACAGAGGAGCTTTTATCTCTCTCCATTATACTTAGAAAGATTACAATGGAGAGAGATTAATGCTCCTCCCTAAGTTCGTGGATGCCAAATCACTGTACTTAGTATCTCTGTACAGTATGTTATACTAGTGTACTAATTAGCACGAACAGCTTGTAACGTACAGTGGCAAGTTTAATCTTTCTATGTATAATATAGAGAGATAAAAGCTCCCCCCTAAGTTCCTGGTTGCCAAATCACCGTCCTTAGTATCTCTGCATATTATTTTCTATTAGGGTACTAATTAGCACGAACAGCTAATTAGTACCCTAATAGAACATACTGTACAGAGATACCAAGTACGGTGATTTGGCATCCAGGAACTTACTGAGGAGCTTTTATCTCTCTCCATTATACATAGAAAGATTAAACCTGCCATGTACGTTACAAGCTGTTCGTGCTAATTACTACACTAGTAGAACATAGAGTACAGAGATACTAAAGACGGTAATTTGGCACCCAGGAACTTAGGGAGGAGCTTTTATCTCTCTCCATTATACTTAGAAAGATTGCAATGGAGAGAGATTAATGCTCCTCCCTAAGTTCGTGGATGCCAAATCACTGCCCTTAGTATCTCTGTACAGGATGTTTTACTTGTGTACTAATTAGCACGAACAGCTTGTAACGTACAGTGGCAAGTGTAATTTTTCTAAGTATAATGGAGAGAGATAAAAACTCCTCCCTATGTTCCTGGATGTCAAATTACCATGCTTAGCATTTCTGTACAGTATTTCCTATCTAGCCAGAAACCCTGCATCCTGTGCAAACTAGGTGGACAACTGGAGGGGACCCGAAACATGGTTGCTTCCCGTTTCCCTTTCCAGTGTCACATAAACTAGTGGTTGGTCTGCCCTGAAAGCCAAGAGTCTCCTCTTTTGTATGTTACCAGTCCTGAGTCTCTTGGGCACCCATAACCAGAGATATCAGTTCACAAAGTGGACCCATTTTCCCATAGACTATAATGGGCCCGTTAATTCAGACCCACCATGGGTTCCGACGCTTGCCATGAGCCTTGTGGGGGTCACAGAAACTTGGGGTTGGTACCCTCCAGTAGCTAATTGTCTCCCCTTCCATACCAACCTAGCAATGAAGGCTCCCACCTCCCACGCTGAGAGTCCCAAAGTGCAACCTTTTTTTTATATATATATGTTCCCGTGACATTTACTTTATTATTATTTTTTCTTTGTTATACATTCAATGAAAGGGTGCACATAGGTTTCACATAAATCAAAGTAAATCTGCAGCAGCGATTCATTCCGCTATATACAAATACACAGCGGTAATGAGTATAAATTACTGTATTCCGACGCAACTAACTGAGACACACAGTACTGTAGATAGTCGGCATTTGTGTATTGTACCTGACCTGAACTCCCTCCCGGTCCACTGCATGACCTGTGCAGGCTCCCAGGAAAGAAGGGCGATGGGGGTAGGGAGAGGCAGTGGAAAATACCGTGCTCTTGAAATACAAGTATTAGTGTCCGAGTCCCCTAAGACATAAACCAACGCCAAAAGGAAGTGCCAACCTTTTTTTTAATGTGTTCCTGTAACATTCACTTTATTATTATTTTTTTTCTTTGTTATACATTCAATGGAAGGGTGCACACAGGTTTCACATAAATCAGAGTGGGCGGGGGATTTTCCTACATACAGTAGTATACTGTTGCACATGTCTTGTAACCTGATCGGAACTCCCTCCCTGTCTACTGTACTGCATGTACTTTGCAGGCTCCCAGGGGGGAAGGGGAAAGTGGGATGGGGGTAGGGCGAGGCAGTGGAAAATACCGTGTTCAAAGAAAAGGCATAATCAAAACCATGGGGAACTTTGCGGTGTATCATTATGTGCATTGACCTCGCTTATCCCTATCACTCCTGTGTATTTTAGCTAGGGGATTCTGACGCTCCTTCAGCATTGCCCCGTAGCCTGCAAAATCTGTGCTGTCACTTGCTCCATAGCTGAGTGCCTCCATGGAGCTAGGTGTCACAGGCGGTAGCCATTTCAATTGAGTCTGCCCTGCTATAGAATTGTATGTGTACCGTACGGTGCATAGAAGCCTGACAGTAGAAACTCTCCTGCAGCTTTGCCCTGCTTTATGTAAAATTTGTGTTTTGTCAGTTTGCTATGCGATTGAGCCCGGTGTAACGTAATGTGCATAGACCTCGCTTATCTCTATCGCCCCTGTGTATTTTGGCTAGGGGATTGTGACGCTCCTTCAGCATTGCCCCGTAGCCTGCAAAACTTATACCATCTCTCACTCCATATCAGAGCACTGCCTGCCACATACTGGGGGTTCAGGGGCGGTGGCCTTTTTGCCAGTGTGCTATGCGATCGAGTCCGGTGTACCGTAATGTGCATAGACCTCACTTATTCCTATCGCCCCTGTGTATTTTAGCTAGGGGATTGTGACGCTCCTTCAGCATTGCCCCATAGCCTGCAAAATATGGACTGTTACTTGCTCTGTAGCCTAGGGCATCCATGGGGCAAGGAGTCATAGGTGGTAACCATTTCTATTGTGTCTACCCTGCTACAGAATTGTATGTGTACTGTACGGTGCATAGAACCGCTCCTGCAGCTTTGCCCTGGTTTATGTGATTAAAAAAAATAATAAAGTGTCTGAAAAAAACTAACATGCATTCGTACTTTAGGAATCGAACCCGGGACTCTGAGTAGAGGAAGCGGAACACTTCACCACTTCGCCGCAGACAGATGAATAAATCCATTGGTTTTGATTATGCTGTAATGGCTACGGGATTAGGACGCTAACATACTGTACAAAATTCTTAATCTCAAGAGGCAATAGTGAACTTCTAACACGTCCATTTGCGACAGTGTACACTACTGGTTTTATGTTGTTTTGTCTGCAGGACTTGGACGCTCACATATTCATAAAGTAATGTAGATGGATCATATACTGTATGCTGTACTATTTGCATCTGTACCATATATACTGTATTAAATAATGCAGCGTAATGAGTATTTACTGTATTAAATAATGCA
The DNA here is from genome assembly GCF_028390025.1 of Pseudophryne corroboree. Taxonomy (NCBI): domain Eukaryota; kingdom Metazoa; phylum Chordata; class Amphibia; order Anura; family Myobatrachidae; genus Pseudophryne; species Pseudophryne corroboree. Next base: position 922,913,964 of record NC_086444.1, read on the forward strand.
GCATAATGAGTATTTATTGTATGCAGCGTAGTGATGAGCGGGTTCGGTTCCTCGGAATCCGAACCCGCCCGAACTTCAGGTTTTTTTACACGGGGCCGAGCGACTCGGATCTTCCCGCCTTGCTCGGTTAACCCGAGCGCGCCCGAACGTCATCATCCCGCTGTCGGATTCTCGCGAGGCTCGGATTCTATCGCGAGACTCGGATTCTATATAAGGAGCCGCGCGTCGCCGCCATTTTCACACGTTCATTGAGATTGATAGGGAGAGGACGTGGCTGGCGTCCTCTCCGTTTAGACTAGAGTACTAGAGAGAGACACAAATTTTGGGGAGCATATTATTAGGAGGAGTACTAATTGCTGCTGATAGTGTGACCAGTGACCACCAGTTTAATTAATCCGTTCTCTGCCTGAAAAAAAACGATACACAGTGTGACACAGTCACATACCATATCTGTGCTCAGCCCAGTGTGCTGCATCATATGTAATACTGTATATCATTATCTGACTGTGCTGAGTGCTCACTGCTCACACAGCTTAATTGTGGGGGAGACTGGGAAGCAGTTATAGCAGGAGTACATATTTTAAGTACAGTGCACACTTTTGCTGCCAGAGTGCCACTGCCAGTGTGACTGACCAGTGACCACTGACCACCAGTATTGTGATTGTCTGCTGACCACCAGTATATTGTGATTGTCTGCCTGAAAAAGTTAAACACTCGTCGTGTGGTGTTTTTATAAACGCATTCTGCAGACAGTGTCCAGCAGGTCCGTCATTACATAATATATACCTGTCCGGCTGCAGTACTAGTGTGATATATATATATTTTAATTTTATCTCATTATCATCCAGTCTATATTAGCAGCAGACACAGTACGGTAGTCCACGGCTGTAGCTACCTCTGTGTCGGCAGTCGCTCGTCCATCCATAATTGTATACCACCTACCCGTGGTTTTTTTTTTTTATCTTCTTGATACTAGTAGCTTACTTTAGGAGTCTGCAGTGCTGAGTCTGACAGACAGTGTCCAGCAGGTCCGTCATTACATAATATATACCTGTCCGGCTGCAGTACTAGTGTGATATATATATATTTTAATTTTATCTCATTATCATCCAGTCTATATTAGCAGCAGACACAGTACGGTAGTCCACAGCTGTAGCTACCTCTGAGTCGGCAGTCGCTCGTCCATCCATAATTGTATACCACCTACCCGTGGTTTTTTTTTTTCTATCTTCTTGATACTAGTAGCTTACTTTAGGAGTCTGCAGTGCTGACAGACAGTGTCCAGCAGGTCCGTCATTACATAATATATACCTGTCCGGCTGCAGTACTAGTGTGATATATATATATTTTAATTTTATCTCATTATCATCCAGTCTATATTAGCAGCAGACACAGTACGGTAGTCCACGGCTGTAGCTACCTCTGTGTCGGCAGTCGCTCGTCCATCCATAATAGTATACCACCTACCCGTGGTTTTTTTTTTTCTATCTTCTTGATACTAGTAGCTTACTTTAGGAGTCTGCAGTGCTGAGTCTGACAGACAGTGTCCAGCAGGTCCGTCATTACATAATATATACCTGTCCGGCTGCAGTACTAGTGTGATATATATATATATTTAAATTTTATCTCATTATCATCCAGTCTATATTAGCAGCAGACACAGTACGGTAGTCCACGGCTGTAGCTACCTCTGTGTCGGCAGTCGCTCGTCCATCCATAATTGTATACCACCTACCCGTGGTTTTTTTTTCTTTCTATCTTCTTGATACTAGTAGCTTACTTTAGGAGTCTGCAGTGCTGACAGACAGTGTCCAGCAGGTCCGTCATTACATAATATATACCTGTCCGATGGCAGTACTAGTGTGATATATATATATTTTAAATTTATCTCATTATCATCCAGTCTATATTAGCAGCAGACACAGTACGGTAGTCCACGGCTGTAGCTACCTCTGTGTCGGCAGTCGCTCGTCCATCCATAATTGTATACCACCTACCAGTGGTTTTTTTTTTTCTATCTTCTTGATACTAGTAGCTTACTTTAGGAGTCTGCAGTGCTGAGTCTGACAGACAGTGTCCAGCAGGTCCGTCATTACATAATATATACCTGTCCGGCTGCAGTACTAGTGTGATATATATATATATATATATATATATTTTAATTTTATCTCATTATCATCCAGTCTATATTAGCAGCAGACACAGTACGGTAGTCCACGGCTGTAGCTACCTCTGTGTCGGCAGTCGCTCGTCCATCCATAATTGTATACCACCTACCCGTGGTTTTTTTTTTTCTATCTTCTTGATACTAGTAGCTTACTTTAGGAGTCTGCAGTGCTGAGTCTGACAGACAGTGTCCAGCAGGTCCGTCATTACATAATATATACCTGTCCGGCTGCAGTACTAGTGTGATATATATATATATTTTAATTTTATCTCATTATCATCCAGTCTATATTAGCAGCAGACACAGTACGGTAGTCCACGGCTGTAGCTACCTCTGTGTCGGCAGTCGCTCGTCCATCCATAATTGTATACCACCTACCCGTGGTTTTTTTTTTTATATCTTCTTGATACTAGTAGCTTACTTTAGGAGTCTGCAGTGCTGAGTCTGACAGACAGTGTCCAGCAGGTCCGTCATTACATAATATATACCTGTCCGGCTGCAGTACTAGTGTGATATATATATATATATTTTAATTTTATCTCATTATCATCCAGTCTATATTAGCAGCAGACACAGTACGGTAGTCCACGGCTGTAGCTACCTCTGAGTCTGCAGTCGCTCGTCATCCATTAGTATACTAGTATCCATCCATTTCCATTGTTTACCTGAGGTGCCTTTTAGTTGTGCCTATTAAAATATGGAGAACAAAAATGTTGAGGTTCCAAAAATAGGGAAAGATCAAGATCGACTTCCACCTCGTGCTGAAGCTGCTGCCACTAGTCATGGCCGAGACAATGAAATGCCAGCAACGTCGTCTGCCAAGGCCGATGCCCAATGTCATAGTACAGAGCATGTAAAATCCACAACACCAAATATCAGTAAAAAAAGGACTCAAAAATCTAAAATAAAATTGTCGGAGGAGAAGCGTAAACTTGCCAATATGCCATTCACCACACGGAGTGGCAAGGAACGGCTGAGGCCCTGGCCTATGTTCATGGCTAGTGGTTCAGCTTCACATGAGGATGGAAGCACTCAGCCTCTCGCTAGAAAAATGAAAAGACTCAAGCTGGCAAAAGCACAGCAAAGAACTGTGCGTTCTTCGAAATCCCAAATCAACAAGGAGAGTCCAATTGTGTCGGTTGCGATGCCTGACCTTCCCAACACTGGACGTGAAGAGCATGCGCCTTCCACCATTTGCACGCCCCCTGCAATTGCTGGAAGGAGCACCCGCAGTCCAGTTCCTGATAGTCAGATTGAAGATGTCAGTGTTGAAGTACACCAGGATGAGGAGGATATGGGTGTTGCTGGCGCTGGGGAGGAAATTGACAAGTTGGATTCTGATGGTGAGGTGGTTTGTTTAAGTCAGGCACCCGGGGAGACACCTGTTGTCCGTGGGAGGAATATGGCCATTGACATGCCTGGTGAAAATACCAAAAAAATCAGCTCTTCGGTGTGGAAGTATTTCAACAGAAATGCGGACAACATTTGTCAAGCCGTGTGTTGCCTTTGTCAAGCTGTAATAAGTAGGGGTAAGGACGGTAACCACCTCGGAACATCCTCCCTTATTCGTCACCTGCAGCGCATTCATAATAAGTCAGTGACAAGTTCAAAAACTTTGGGCGACAGCGGAAGCAGTCCACTGACCAGTAAATCCCTTCCTCTTGTAACCAAGCTCACGCAAACCACCCCACCAACTCCCTCAGTGTCAATTTCCTCCTTCCCCAGGAATGCCAATAGTCCTGCAGGCCATGTCACTGGCAATTCTGACGAGTCCTCTCCTGCCTGGGATTCCTCCGATGCATCCTTGCGTGTAACGCCTACTGCTGCTGGCGCTGCTGTTGTTGCTGCTGGGAGTCGATGGTCATCCCAGAGGGGAAGTCGTAAGACCACTTTTACTACTTCCACCAAGCAATTGACTGTCCAACAGTCCTTTGCGAGGAAGATGAAATATCACAGCAGTCATCCTGCTGCAAAGCGGATAACTAAGGCCTTGGCATCCTGGGTGGTGAGAAACGTGGTTCCGGTATCCATCATTACTGCAGAGGCAACTAGAGACTTGTTGGAGGTACTGTGTCCCCGGTACCAAATACCATCTAGGTTCCATTTCTCTAGGCAGGCGATACCGAAAATGTACACAGACCTCAGAAAAAGAGTCACCAGTGTCCTAAAAAATGCAGCTGTACCCAATGTCCACTTAACCACGGACATGTGGACAAGTGGAGCAGGGCAGGGTCAGGACTATATGACTGTGACAGCCCACTGGGTAGATGTATGGACTCCCGCCGCAAGAACAGCAGCGGCGGCACCAGTAGCAGCATCTCGCAAATGCCAACTCTTTCCTAGGCAGGCTATGCTTTGTATCACCGGTTTCCAGAATACGCACACAGCTGAAAACCTCTTACGGCAACTGAGGAAGATCATCGCGGAATGGCTTACCCCAATTGGACTCTCCTGTGGATTTGTGGCATCGGACAATGCCAGCAATATTGTGTGTGCATTAAATATGGGCAAATTCCAGCACGTCCCATGTTTTGGACATACCTTGAATTTGGTGGTGCAGAATTATTTAAAAACGAGAGGGGTGTGCAAGAGATGCTGTCGGTGGCCAGAAGAATTGCGGGACACTTTCGGCGTACAGGCACCACGTACAGAAGACTGGAGCACCACCAAAAACGCCTGAACCTGCCCTGCCATCATCTGAAGCAAGAAGTGGTAACGAGGTGGAATTCAACCCTATATATGCTTCAGAGGTTGGAGGAGCAGCAAAAGGCCATTCAAGCCTATACAATTGAGCACGATATAGGAGGTGGAATGCACCTGTCTCAAGCGCAGTGGAGAATGATTTCAACGTTGTGCAAGGTTCTGCTGCCCTTTGAACTTGCCACACGTGAAGTCAGTTCAGACACTGCCAGCCTGAGTCAGGTCATTCCCCTCATCAGGCTTTTGCAGAAGAAGCTGGAGACATTGAAGGAGGAGCTAACACAGAGCGATTCCGCTAGGCATGTGGGACTTGTGGATGGAGCCCTTAATTCGCTTAACAAGGATTCACGGGTGGTCAATCTGTTGAAATCAGAGCACTACATTTTGGCCACCGTGCTCGATCCTAGATTTAAAACCTACCTTGGATCTCTCTTTCCGGCAGACACAAGTCTGCTGGGGGTCAAAGACCTGCTGGTGAGAAAATTGTCAAGTCAAGCGGAACGCGACCTGTCAACATCTCCTCCTTCACATTCTCCCGCAACTGGGGGTGCGAGGAAAAGGCTCAGAATTCCGAGCCCACCCGCTGGCGGTGATGCAGGGCAGTCTGGAGCGACTGCTGATGCTGACATCTGGTCCGGACTGAAGGACCTGCCAACGATTACGGTCATGTCGTCTACTGGCACTGCATATGATTCTCTCCCCATTGAAAGAATGGTGGAGGATTATATGAGTGACCGCATCCAAGTAGGCACGTCAGACAGTCCGTACTTATACTGGCAGGAAAAAGAGGCAATTTGGAGGCCCTTGCACAAACTGGCTTTATTCTACCTAAGTTGCCCTCCCACAAGTGTGTACTCCGAAAGAGTGTTTAGTGCCGCCGCTCACCATGTCAGCAATCGGCGTACGAGGTTACTTCCAGAAAATGTGGAGAAGATGATGTTCATTAAAATGAATTATAATCAATTCCTCCGTGGAGACATTGACCAGCAGCAATTGCCTCCACAAAGTACACAGGGATCTGAGATGGTGGATTCCAGTGGGGACGAATTGATAATCTGTGAGGAGGGGGATGTACACGGTGATATATCGGAGGATGATGATGAGGTGGACATCTTGCCTCTGTAGAGCCAGTTTGTGCAAGGAGAGATTAATTGCTTCTTTTTTGGTGGGGGTCCAAACCAACCCGTCATTTCAGTCACAGTCGTGTGGCAGACCCTGTCACTGAAATGATGGGTTGGTTAAAGTGTGCATGTCCTGTTTATACAACATAAGGGTGGGTGGGAGGGCCCAAGGACAATTCCATCTTGCACCTCTTTTTTCTTTAATTTTTCTTTGCGTCATGTGCTGTTTGGGGAGTATTTTTTTGAAGGGCCATCCTGCGTGACACTGCAGTGCCACTCCTAGATGGGCCAGGTGTTTGTGTCGGCCACTAGGGTCGCTTATCTTACTCACACAGCTACCTCATTGCGCCTCTTTTTTTCTTTGCGTCATGTGCTGTTTGGGGAGTGTTTTTTGGAAGGGCCATCCTGCGTGACACTGCAGTGCCACTCCTAGATGGGCCAGGTGTTTGTGTCGGCCACTAGGGTCGCTTAGCTAACTCACACAGCTACCTCATTGCGCCTCTTTTTTTCTTTGCGTCATGTGCTGTTTGGGGAGTGTTTTTTGGAAGGGCCATCCTGCGTGACACTGCAGTGCCACTCCTAGATGGGCCAGGTGTTTGTGTCGGCCACTAGGGTCGCTTAGCTTAGTCATCCAGCGACCTCGGAGCAAAGTTTAGGACTAAAAATAATATTGTGAGGTGTGAGGTGTTCAGAATAGACTGAAAATGAGTGGAAATTATGGTTTTTGAGGTTAATAATACTTTGGGATCAAAATGACCCCCAAATTCTATGATTTAAGCTGTTTTTTAGGGTTTTTTGAAAAAAACACCCGAATCCAAAACACACCCGAGTCCGACAAAAAAATTCGGTGAGGTTTTGCCAAAACGCGGTCGAACCCAAAACACGGCCGCGGAACCGAACCCAAAACCAAAACACAAAACCCGAAAAATTTCAAGTGCACATCTCTAATGCAGCGTAATGAGACGCCTTAGTAAAGTAGTCCTTATTATATATTTCAGTATTGTATTTTACGGGAGACCACACGCATGCGCAGTGGTGATTGTAAAAATTGACATCTGGTGGATGATCACAGGTATTACATGTAAAGGTAACGCCAAGCGCTCTCCGTGCAATTAGGTATGCCTCTCTGTGACTAGGCGCGCCTCCCTACGCCCCGGTACGCTGCGTATGCTCGATCGGGACAAACGCCTCAGCCAGTCAAGATAAAGGTGGCTACATCTGTAGTTTTTTAATTGCCATCCTGTCTGCAACTGCAGTGCGACTCCTAGATGGACCAGGTGTTTGTTCTACACACTTGTGTCGCTTAGCTTAGTCATCCAGCTACCTCATTGCATCTCTTTTTCTTCTTTGCATCATGTGCTGTTTGGGGACTATTTTTAAAATCTGCCATCCAGTCTTCCATTGCAGTGCCACTCCTAGATGGGTCAGGTGTTTGTGCCGCACACTTGTGTCGCCTAGCTTAGTCATCCAGCCACCTCTGTGCAACCTTTTGGCCTAAAAACAATATTGTGAGGTGTGAGGTGTTCAGAATAGACTGGAAATGAGTGGAAATGAATGTTATTGAGGTTAATAATACCGTAGGAGCAAATTTACCCCCATATTCTGTGATTTTAGCTGTTTATATATATTTTTTTAAATAATCATCCAGATCCAAAACCAAAACACAAAAGGGTGGTTTTGGCAAAACCAAGCCAAAACCAAAACACAAGCGGGAATTAGAACCAAAACCAAAAACACAAAACACGAAAAGTGACCGCCAGACATCTCTAATATTAACATGTTTTTGATTTTGAACCTAATTTGTTTAAGAGGCTTTCAAGCGTTTTATGTTAAAATTGTTTATTAATTAAAAGTACTTTTATCCAGTGAACTAGGAAAGGTTACGTTTTATATCAGTAACTAATAAAATGCTATAATTACTTTATTATCATAAACGAGTGCTCCCAAAAAAAAGTTGTTTTTTTAATTCTTATTTTGAATTATGTAATTCTCCTATTTCCCAGCTGAAGAATGCCTATGTAAAATTTCAGCTTCCTCACGTATCAGGAAGTAAGAGAATTAGTGAGTGAGTGAGTTAGTGAGTGAGGACTTCCGCATTTATATATCTATAGATTTTAGTTATATATTTTTACCTTCCTTTTATACCAAATTTGCATAAAGGTAAAAAGTCTTAGGTTTGATGAAAGATGTGGTGGCATCAAAATCTCTCATACTCACCAAGTCACATTGCAGCACCAGATACCTAATAATTTAAAGTGCTCTTAAGTGCTTTCACCTTTTGCATTCAGAACACTACAGTACAGTATGTTCCCTATGAATGCAATGTGCTGATCCAATAACTCCATTCTAAAACCCCCTACACACTGGGCGATTTAATTGACCATCAATATATCAACTATTGATGGTCGATTATGCCTACACACTGGACAATATTGATGGGCAATTTGGACGATATGAAAGTACAGACTATCTCGTCAAAATGAACTGGCATGTTTAAATGATGATCGTTCAATGATCAACTAATCCACACTGAAAGATAGGAACAATTTATTGTTCATTTATGAATGATACCATTCATATCTTTCAGAGAAATCGACCAGTGTGTAGGGCCCTTTACCCTCTCATGGGATTCTTGGGTGTCACTGATGGACTGATTCCAAGAATGGGTAGTGCAACCATCCTCAATTGCCCACTGCAGATAGACTTCAGTTAAAAGATATGTACTTTGACTAATTTAGAGCAGGTTAACACAACTTATTTCTCCACTGAAAATTGGATTTTTTTCCTGTAGTGGATGCCACAGTACAATAAATAGATTTTTTTTTTACCTATGACACCATGTGTATCATTTTGTATCATTTTGTATAGATGAGTTTTATGACTTTCTATGAGATTTATGTAAAGTTAGAAACCAGAAACAACTGTGCTTCAAGATAAAATATTTCAGAATGCTTTTCTGTGCATTACTAGGTGACTTCAAGCAAAAACATTTCAATTTAAAACGTTCCTATTCCCAGTGTATTCCATTTACTTAAATCAGACCTAAACAAACAAAAAAAATGGTCTAATTTCTAACAGTTCATGAGCATCAACACTACAGAAAAATGGTGAATGACATTTTGGCCTCCAAGGTCAGGGTGAGGAAACATTCTGATTGATTCCTGGTGATATACTGTAGTCAGTACATAGCACTCATACTGGGGGCTGTGTGCACAAGGTACAGTAGATATGCCAAACAAAGTCCACATGTTACTGTATAGACATCATCAGTGTTTATGCATAGTAGCAAACATTTTTAACCCCTATTCTTTTATTTATATAAAGCAATTAATGCTAAACTTTTTTTTTTCACTTTTTGGGCTGTACATCAATATTAGTACTTGCTTTAGGCACAAGTGACACAAATTATAATTTGTCTTTTTTTCAGGAGACTTTGGATTTTCAGAGAAAAAACATATACCTAAAATGGGCAGAATACTGTTTTTCTTAAAGTTTAAGAAAGTCAACAAAAGGCCATCATGAAATAGTTTGTGGTTTTTGCTATGGTGTTAATTAATCTTTCCAAAACAGCAAAAGTCAGGATTATACAGTGCACATAGGTTTTGATACTAGAATCTGAATTTGATGAATAAAATATATATTTCTTAATTGTTTTTGTCATCTTGAAACTAACAATTACAAAGTGTATTAAAGGAGACATGCATTTTTTCATATGACTGTTGGAATTAAAATGACTAGGATGTGTCAGAATATATTTAAGCAAGGTTTTAAATTTGAAGGGGTTTACCCTTTCAATGGTCTATTTCCTCTGTAACTGATAAGGGGTTGAGTTTTAGGCTGAGTTGCTGGTTTATAATAGTGATTTCATGTTTGGAAGGTCTCCTCCTCTTTTTCACTCTATGATTATTGTAATTTATGGCTTTTTTCGTTTTGTGGGAAGGAATGGCAGCAGTGGCTGTCTTGTAAAAATTGTGGTGCCCTCCCTGTCAATACACGGCTTTAGGCTGATTATACCATTGGGCCTTTTTGTGTCATTAGCAGGAGAGTTTGGTTACCTTAAGTTGCTGGCAGTGGGCTCCCATATATGCATGGAGTATGTCAAAGTCGAAAAATATTGTAATACATGCCCCATGTACTAACCCCATGCACATGCCCGCTGCTCGTGCACTCAGTCCGCCGTGCGTGCATATATCTGCAATTTGCGTAGGATCGCTCCGGCGATCGTGCGCATGATATGGGTATTTACGGCGGAGTTTGTGAGCGTGTAGCGTGTTATTAGAACATTGCATATTTAACCCAAATAGTGCACATTGTACACATAGCCCCCTGCACCACATCAGGAAGAAATAGCTGTTTAAAATGATAACAGAACAAAGGGATTCACCTTTACAGGATAGGAGGGGACAGAACAAGGTTACAAGGTGGTGTCTAGTATCCAGCTGTAGGGTATTTTGAGGGTAACATTCCGGTGTTAGTTAGAGAAAGATTGCTTGCTCCTGAGTATAGTTATGTACAAAAGTATATTATGAACATTAACTGTAATCCGGAGGATACCACCCAGAAGAGCAGTTGGAAGGGACATAGCCCACCTTTTCAAATCAACCTATGACCCCTCCTGTAATGAAAAGGTACATCTCTGTGTCCAATAGACAAAGGGATTACAGTGACCATTGTATTGTTTTGAATGAAGTGAATAAAGAGAGCTTGCAGCAGGCTTGGAGACACAAGACTCTGAACGCTATCTGTATGACCAGCGGAGGACCGACTCGGGTTGCGCTTGCGAAACATTCTCACGTATGTACATTCTCTGTAGCCATTATTCTGTTTAGATTTACTTGTTAGTCTGTAGTGTATAACTTGTATTGTTTTACCTTTTTGGAATCAATCCACGGAGGCCTTAGAACCCTGTGGTTTCAACTACAAACTGTGTTGTGTTTTCACTTTTCTGCCTGGGCTTTAAATTAGATTAACCTGTTTAAGGTGTATAAGCATTGTTAAGGTATACGCACTGCGGATACTTTGTATCACCAGCGCTACTTAAGGTTTAAAGGTAATACATTGTTGCAGTACTTTGCTGCTAAGGTTTAAAGTGTAAGCATATCATTACATTGTATCATTAACAAGGTTTTAAGGTGTATTAATTGTGTGTGCGCACGCTGTGTATGCTTTGTACCCACAGTGCGGCGTTTGTACGCTGAGTGCGTATACGGTACAGGACTCTGTGCGCAAATAGCATACGAAGTACGTAGCGTGAGCTAGCGACCGCAGCAGCTCCATGGTAAAGGTGTGTTTAAAGGTATAGCTTTATGGTTTAAGATAATATAAACATTATCAAGTAATTGGTAATGGGCTAGCAGTCCCCATGTACAACTTTTATTGGACTATTTGACAAGATGTCAATGTAGGGATGTTCTTTCTTCACCATTGTACCTTTTCCCTCCTTTCCATAAATACATTTTTCTGAACCATTTTCATACCAATATGTTTATGTTTCTTTTTTGTGTATAGTTTTTTCCCTCTATTAACCTGGTGTAGAAATGTAGGCTTACATTAGTCAATAGAAAGTTTATAATATGGTAGCAAAAGAAAGAATTGTGACATCCATGCTGTACCATGTTTCACACAAAGATGAGTGACTGCTTTTTTATCCCTGGTCTCCATAACAGACTTAATATGAATTAGAGGTGTGTCATTATAATGCACCCAAAGTATTTGGAATAAGTAGTTTATTTGGTTGTACTGTGTTTAATATGTGTGTAATTGTTAGTAGAGCTAAGTAATCTATATTGCCAGTAGCCACCACCACCTGCAAATAGGTATAAATCCATGTAAGAGTAATGAGAAGATGACGGAACCAGAGGAGTCTGTTCCCTCTAGCAACCAGAGGAGCAGTACCCCCAGTACAGATGGGGAAAAAGTTAGTCTGATGTCTTCCAGGTGCTCAGGTACGGCACATCATGGACCGGGTAGACAGATTGTTTGGAGGGTCTGGTAAAGACCCGGCGGTCTTTGTGTATGTTGGCCCCAATGACAAAGTTAGTGGAAGGTGGGATGTCCTTAAGAAAGACTATAGGGAATTAGGCAAGAAACTTAAGGCAAGGACATCTAGGGTAATATTCGCTGGAATATTACCAGTGCCACGCGCTAGCCCAGGGAGGCAGAGGGAGATTAGGGAGATAAATGTGTGGCTTAGAGACAGGTGTAGGAAGGAGGGGTTTATGTTCTTGGAACACTGGGCAGACTTCTAGTCAGGCACCATCTTTTTGTGGTGATGGATTGCTCCTGAATGAGTAGGGGGCTGCGGTGCTGGGGGGCAGGATGGTTGGGGAAGCTTTTAAACTAGGAGCCTGGGGGGAGGGTTTAGCTAGACGCTATGGGTCAAGCAGTGAGAACAGTAAGGATGGGGGTAGTGAACAATTTGGGGGTGGAGAAGGTGGGAGTGAAAGATCAGCCAGCAAGGGCAAGGGTATTTGCATGGATATTGGCACCAGGAATATGGACACAGGTATTGCCCAACATAATCCTTATTTATTACCTAATGACGAATATGGCTCAACAATATGGTATATAGAAAATTATTTCCATAGCATAAGGGAAGATACTAACATCAGAGGGGGTTTAGAAAGTCTTAATAGGTCAAATAGAGATAGTGGTGCAGAAGGCTGTATTAAGTATGATGGGAGTGGAAAGGGAGGGAGGAGGAGAATAGCAATCGGTAAGCGTAATTCTAGAAAGGCACTTGTAAATATTGAAAAGATGCCATTAAAACAAATGGGCAATGATGAGGCTAAGCTAAAATGTATGCTTGCGAACGCAAGAAGCCTATCGGTTAAAATGGAGGAATTGGAATGGCTTGTATCAAAGTCTCAGTATGATATTATAGGTATTACAGAAACATGGTGGGAGAACTCTCACGACTGGGTTGCGAATTTGGATGGATATTCTCTTATCAGGAGGGATAGGGTTACCAAAAGTGGAGGAGGGGTAAGTCTCTTTGTTAAACCAGCTCTAAAACCAAACTTAATAGATGGTATTTACGAGGGGACTGGAGATAACATGGAGTCGCTATGGGTTAAGATCACAAGTGTAGGCACGGAAGCAAAGAAGCTAATCATTGGCACATGCTATAAGCAACTGGATATTAGCGTACATGATGAGGAACAACTCTTGCAGCAAATTGAAAAAGCTGCAGGAATGGGGGACATTCTAGTGTTAGGGGATTTTAACTATCCTGATATAAATTGGAGTAGCGATTCATGTGTAAAAACTAGGAGCAGCAGGTTCTTAAATACATTAAAGGATCAATACTTGACTCAATCAGTCCTAGTTATTACCAATAATGTAGACATTATATCAAACACTAAAGTTGGGGAGTCCTTGGTAACAGTGACCACTATATGGTCACATTCAACATCAGTTTCAAGAAACATAGCTATAAGGGAGCAACTAAAACATTTAACTTTAGAAAAGCTAACTTCAATTAGCTGAGTCAGGCACTAAACGACATTGACTGGGAAGTTTTGTTTCATGGTAAAGACAACAGAAATGTGGGATGCTTTAAAAGGTTTGCTTGATAGCAGTATTCACAAATTCATTCCCATGAGCAATAAACGCAGAAGTACTAAGCACAAACCAATGTGGCTTAAGAAGAGAGCAATGGCTAATAAGAGATGTGCTTTCAAAACATTTAAATCTAATGGAGGAGAGGAGTCATTCCAGTATTATAAGGAATGCAATAAAAGATGCAAAAAATAATAAGGGCAGCTAAAATTAAAAACGAAAAGCAAATCGCTATAGAGAGTCAAACCAATCCTAAAACGTTTTATTAATACATAAACAGTAAAAGGTTACAGAAGGAGAACGTAGGCCCATTAAAAGATGAACTGGGAGCTTTGATAAATGATAATAAAATAAAAGCGGAAATACTGAACAGTTTATTTTCCTCAGTATTCACCAGGGAGGATCAGACGGTGAGAGTAGTGCATAACGATAGCGAAGGTAATGACTCTTGGCCTGATGCTTGTTTAAGTGAGGAAGTAGTCCTGGAGAGACTAAGCAACATAAGGATTAATAAATCACCAGGCCCAGATGGTTTTCATCCAAGTGTTATATGGAGCTTAGGGCTCAGCTAGCAAAACCCCTATACTTGATTTTCCATAGTTCAATTAGATCAGGCATGGTACCAAAGGATTGATGTATAGTTATGGTAGTGCCTTTATTTAAAAAGGAACTAAAAATAACCATGGTAACTATAGACCAGTTAGTTTAACCTCTATAGTGGGTAAAATATTGGAAGGTATTTTGAGGGATAGCATAGAGGATTATCTGCAGGTTAATAAGATTATTAGCAAAAGTCAGCAGGATTTGTAAGGGATAGATCATGTCAAACTAACTTAATTAACTTCTACGAGGAAGTAAGAGAGAATCTTGACCAGGGAAAAGCAGTGGATGTGGTGCATTTAGATTTTGCAAAAGCCTTCAATACAGTGCCTCACAGGAGACTGATCATCAAATTGAGGTAACTTAGCATAGGATATACTATTTGTACATGGGTAGATAATTGGCTGGATAACAGAGTACAAAGAGTAGTGGTCAACAGGACATTCTCAAGCTGGGCACCAGTAGTTAGCGGAATACCACAAGGGACCGTACTTGGCCCGCTACTGTTCAATTTATTTATCAATGATCTAGGAATATGCCTGGAAAGCACAGTGTCAATCTTTGCAGATGACACTAAACTGTGTAAGGTAATTAATTCAGAAAGCAATGTAAACTCTCTGCAGAATGACTTATTCAAGCTCAAAACCTGGGCATGTAAATGAGGAATGATGTTCAATATAGAAAAATGCAAAGTTATGCATTTTGGGACAAAAAACAAACATGCATCCTATACTCTAAGTGGGGAAAATATAGGGGTAACTGTGGTGGAAAAAGATTTAGGGGTGCTCATAGATAATAGGCTTAATAATAGTACACAATGTCAAAATGCAGGTAAGTAAAGTGCTTGCATGTATAAAACGGGGCATTGAGTCAAGGGACGAGGATGTAATCCTGCCACTGTACAAATCATTGGTACGACCGCACCTGGAATATTGTGTTCAGTTTTGGGCACCATATTATAAAAAAGATATCGGGGAACTAGAAAGGGTTCAAAGGTGAGCTACTAAATTGATTAAAGGGTTAGAGACACTGGACTATGAGGAAAGGCTTACTAGGTTAAATACTGTATGTATACACTAGAAAAGAGGCATCTAAGAGGAGACATTATTAATATCTTCAAATAAGTAAAGGGTCATTAAAAGAAAATAGCAGGGGATTTATTTATTAAAAGAACTCAGTATAGGACACGTGGGCACTCGCTGAGGCTAGAGGAGAGAAAATTCCGCACACAGCGTAGGAAAGGGTTCTTTATGGTAAGAGAATAAAGATTTGGAACTCCCTGCCGGAGAAGGTAATAATGGCAGACTCAGTATACGTATTTAAAAACGGATTGGACAAATTTCTAACTGGAAAAAGTATCCAGGGTTATGGCATTTAACATAGTGTCATTAATATCTGGGAGTGGTAAGATTCATAGTTGTCAATTGGTACTAAACCACTACTTCAGCTGGTGCATTATTTTAGGAACAGCATTACACAGAATACAGGTTGAACCCGATGGGCCTTTTTTCCTCTTTTCAACTTCACTATCTATGTACTTATGTAATGGCAGTGGATCTCCCATACATAAAGCATGTTTGATTGGGATGGATAGTTTAAAAGTTTTGCTAAGATCTTAAGAAAATAAAAGTGGATATTAAAGGGATATTAAAGGAATGTTAGATAGGAGTCAGGATACAGTAGGTCTATGCCCTGTTTTTGTTGCTTATTGTAAGGGAGCTCTTGCTCATTGTAAGGGAGCTTGTATTTCAAAGTGTAGCTTGGATTTGTAAGTGTATGTGAGTTGGAATCAGCAGAAGGTGAGTTAGAATACAGAAAAGGGTGAGTTTTATAATACGTAATCAGGAACACACATATTTGCAATACCATTAAACTTCTGGTGAGGCTGCAAGGGGCTGACCTTGTGAATGAGTGAGGGGGTCTCTTACTTGGAGTAGCAGAGGGGCTGTGATTGTGCGTGTGTGAGGGGCATTTTTTTTTTAGCAGGAGCTGGAAGCCGAGTGAAAAGGAGGTGCAGTGAGCTGGAACAACTGCAACTGCTAGGTGGAGTATCGGTGCCACAGGGGAGAGGTCCCACTCAGATAAGTATTGATTACTTACTTATTGTGTATTGATTGTATTGGTTAGTTGGTTTTTATTCTCTTTATTGTCATTTCGAAAGGCAATAGGGAGTTGAGTTCTCAAACAATGGGATGGGCCGTGATTGAGTCTCACTCAGTGCGTGTCATGCAAGATGTATGCGCACCTGGAGCAGCCGACCGAGGGCGAATACATATGCACGAGATGTGAGCAAACAGTTGCCCTGGAAGCCCAGGTAACTTATCTAGAGCAGACCGTTATGCGACTGAGGGATATTTACAATCTCGAGCAAAGTTTAGAGGTGGAGGAGTTGCAGCAGGGGTCACTGGTAGATGAGGAAAATCAGGTAGGCAGTTGGGTCACTGTTAGAAGGGAGAAAAAGAGGGGGAGGCACGACATCTCAGATCTATCAAACCCGAACAATTTTGCCCGATTGGACGAAGATTCGGGGGATGATAGCGGCGAAATGCCGTAGGAGACTGCTCCCTCTAGCAACCGGAGGAGTAGTCCCTCTGGCTCAGATGGGATGAAAGCTAGAGAGGCACCCAGGCAGATGCTGGTGGTAGGGGACTCTATCATTAGGAAGGCAGATAGGGCAATTTGCTACTGGGACCGTGATCGCAGTAAGGTCTGTTGTCTCCCAGGTGCTCGGGTACGGCACATCGCAGACCGGGTAGATAAATTGTTGGGAGGGGCTGGGAAAGACCCGGTGGTTATGGTGCATGTTGGCAACAAAACCAAAGTTAGTGGTAGGTGGGATGTCCTTAAGAAAGATTATAGGGGCTATAAACTAAAAAAAAGGACATCTAAGGTAATTTTCTCCGAAATATGACCAGTTCCACACGCTAGCCCAGGGAGACAGAGGGAGATTAGGGAGGTAAATGTGTGGCTCAGAGACTGGTGTAGGAAAGAGGGGTTTGTGTCCTTGGAACACTGGGCGGACTTCTCAGTCAGGCGCCATCTTTTTTCTTGTGATGGATTGCACCTGAATAAGCAAGGGGCTGCGGTGCTGGGGGGTAGGATGGTTAGTATGTTGGAGGAGCTGTTAAACTAGGAGCCTCGGGGAGGGTTTAGCTAGAAACTATGGGTCATGCAGTGAGTATAGTAGGGTTGGTGGTAGTGAGATAAATGGGGGTGGAGAAGGGGAAGGGAAAGTGCAGCCGGTAAGGGTATTTACATGGGTTCTATTAAGGGTGTTAAGAAAGGTATTGCTAAAGCATTAAATAATAACCATTGTGTCATCATTGCAGACTATAGAAAATGTATGGGACTTAAGGGAAAATACTTATGTCAGGGCGGTGATTTTAGATAGGAACAATGGGTTGACCAAAGAGAAAAGTAAGGTGGGCAATACTAAGTACGGTGGGGTTGGAGAGGGAGCGAGAAGGACAGTCTGTATCAGTAACTCTATGGATGCAGTAGTTAACCAGGATGGGAAATCTTTAGGAAAACAAACAAATAAAGGAACCGATAAACTAAAATGTATGCTTGCAAACGCAAGAAGTCTAGCAGGTAAAATGGGGGATTTGGAATTGTTAGCATCAAAGGCTGAGTATGACATTATAGGTATTACGGAAACATGGTGGGACGACGCTCACGACTGGGTTGCTAACTTGGAGGGGTATTCTCTTTTTAGGAGGGACAGGGCTAACAAAAGAGGAGGAGCTGTATGTCTTTATTTTAAACCATCACTTAAACCATACCTAAAGGAGGTTATCTATGAGGAGACTGGCGATAATGTGGAGTCACTATGGGTAGAAATCTCAAGTGGGGGCATTGATGCAAAAAAACTAGTCATAGGCACGTGCTAAAAACAGCCGGATATTAGCATACATGAGGAAGAACAACTATTGCAGCAAATCAAAACGGCTGCGGGATTGGGGGACATCCTTGTCATTGGGGATTTTAAATATCCAGATATGAACTGGAGTAATGATTCATGTGCTAATGCGAGGGGCAGCAGGTTTTTAAATATGTTTAGGGGTCACTACTTGTCTCAATTAGTCGAGGACCCAACTAGGTGTAAAACTACCCTGGATCTAGTAATTACTAATAATGTGGACATTATATCAAACACTAAAGTTTTGGAGACTTTGGGTAACAGTGATCACTATATGATCACATCCAACATCAGTTTCAGGAAACATAGCTACAGGGATTTCACCAAAACTTTTAACTTTAGGAAGGCTAATTTCAGTATGCTTAGATGTGCACTTAACGACATAGAGTGGGAGGTTCTGTTTAATAATAAGAACACTTCGGACATGTGGGATGTTTTAAAAGGGTTGCTGGATAGCAATATTCATAACTTTATTCCCATGGGCAGTAAACGCAGGAGTATTAAACTCAAACCGATGTGGCTTAACAAGAAGGTTAAGGCAGAAATGGATAAAAAAAGCGGGCTTTCAAAGCATTTAAATCTAATGGAAAGGAGGAGTTTTTCAAGTATTACAAGGAGTGTAATAAGAAATACAAAAAAGCAATAAGAGAAGCTAAAATGGAAAATGAAAAGCAAATCGCTATAGAGAGTAAAACCAATCCTAAAATGTTTTTTAAATACATAAACGGTAAAAGGTTAAAAAAGGAGAATATAGGTCCATTAAAAGATGAATTAGTAGAATTGATAAATGATGACGAAATAAAAGCGGAAATACTGAACAAATTCTTTTCATCAGTATTCACCAGTGAAGAACTAATGGTGGGAGTAGAGAAAAACAATTGTGACAGTAATGATTCATGGTTAGATACTTGTTTAAGTGAAGAATTAGTCTGGGAGAGACTAAGCAAAATTAAGATTAATAAATCACATGGTCCTGATGGACTTCACCCGAGGGTTCTTATGGAGCTTAGTTCACAACTAGCATGACCCCTATACTTGATTTTCAATAGTTCAGTTAGATCAGGCATGGTACCGAAGGATTGGCGTATAGCTGAGGTAGTGCCATTATTTAAAAAGGGATCCAAAAATCTTCTGGGATAAAACAGACCAGTTAGTTTAACATCTATAGTGGGGAAAATATTGGAAGGAATTCTAAGGGGCATCATACAGGAGTATCTAAAGTCCACTAGGATTATTAGCAAGAACCAGCATGGGTTTGTGAGGGACAGGTCATGTCAGACTAACTTAATTAGCTTCTACAAGGAAGTGAGCAATAATCTTGATCAAGGAAAAGCCTTCGATACAGTTCCTCACAGGAGACTGATGATCAAATTAAAGGAGATTGGCCTAGTAAAAACTATTTGCACATGGATAAGCAGCTGGTTGGATAGCAGGGTATAGCGAGTAGTGGTCAGCGGGAAGTCCTCAACCTGGTCCCCAGTAGTCAGTGGAATACCAAACGGGTCCGTACTCGGACCACTACTGTTCAACATATTTATCAATGACCTAGAAATAGGCCTGGAAAGCACAGTGTCAATCTTTGCAGATGATACTAAACTGTGTAAGGTAATTAATTCAGAATTGGATGTGGAGTCCTTGCAGAATGATCTATATAAACTTGAACTCTGGGCGTCTAAATGGAAAATGAGGTTCAATACAGACAAATGCAATGTTATGCATTTTGGGACTAAAAACAAACTTGCATCCTACATATTAAATGGGGAATGCCTCGGGGAAACAGAGTTGGAAAAAGATTTGGGGGTATTCATTGATAATAGGCTTAGTAACCGTACACAATGTCAAAACGCAGTAAAGAAGGCAAGTAAGGTGCTAGCGTGCATAAAAAAGGAAATTAAGACAATGGACTCAGATGTAATCATGCCGCTGTATAAGGCATTGATACGTCCACACCTGGAATATTGTGTTCAGTTTTGGGCACCATTGTCTAAAAAAGACATCAGTGAACTCGAAAGTGTTCAAAGGCGAGCTACTAAATTGATTAAAGGCCTAGAAGGACTGGACTATAAGGAAAGACTTACTATGCTGAATATGTTTACACTAGAATAGAGGCACCTAAGAGGAGATATTATTAATATCTTCAAATATGTAAAGGGACATCACAAAGAGTTATCAGAGGAATTATTTATTAAAAGAACACAGTTTAGGACACGTGGACACTCGCTGCGACTGGAGGAGAGAAAGTTCCGAACGCAACGGAGGAAAGGGTTCTTCACTGTTAGGGCAATCAGGATGTGGAATTCCCTGCCAGGGAAGGTGGTAATGGCGGACTCTGTAATTGGATTTAAAAAAGGAATGGATACATTTCTGAATTAAAAAGCTATCCAAGGTTATAAGACTTAAAATATCAACGTGGTTAATCCAGGGGTAACATGAGTTATAGTAGCTAACTAGTCATAAAACATTATTTAGCAAGTATGTAGAATCATCACAACTTAAAACAGGTTGAACACAATGGGCAATTTGCCTCTATTCAACCTCAAATACTATGTTACTATGTTACTATATCCACATTAAGGACCCCAGCCATGGAATGGGAGAAATAGCTAACAGGTCCTCAAAGATTTCCAATAATTTATGGATGAAAAAAAAAACATATATACTAGTTGGGAAGGATATTTTTTGCATAATCTATTTCTTCTAAGGTGATACGGGAAACTACTCTTTATGGGATGTAGTCACTGTCACGGTGGTCGGGATCCTGGCAGTCTGCGTACTGATGCCAGAATCCTGGCTGCCACAGTGCTGGCAGGGGGCTGAGGACTATTCCCACTCGTGGGTGTCCACGACACCCATAGAGCAGGAATATGACCTATGGCAAGCGTAGCGAGCCACCAAGCCCACAGAGTGGTGAGAATGCCCCCCTGCCAGCATTTTGGCGGCTGGGATTCTGGCGTCAGTATGCTGACTGCCAGGATCCCAGCCACCAGTCACCCATAACCAACACCTGTTGATGAATGTCAGATATATAGTAGTGGGCTAGTACAAATGGAGAACAATAGGCCTTAGAGGGTGATTCAGTAAGGATCGCATAAGCAATCCTTACTGCATTTCCCCAATGTTAGGCTTCTGCATACGCGCAGGACCCATTCTGTACATGTGCGAATATGGCGCAGGTATGAGAACACCTCTGCCTGACATAGTTTCCTTGGACTCGCAAGCCATCCTGTGACAGCAAGCCTGAGTTAGCTGACGCTTACTCAGTCTGCCATTGCAGATGAACATCACAACTGATGGTTGCGATGTTCATCACAAATGCAGGTAGGAGGTGGTATGCACCTCCTCCTGCATTTGCATTGCTAAGGACTGCGAGCAACTTTGCATTTGCAATCCTTACTTAGTCAAGCCCTTACAATGGTAGACATTCATATATCCAGGGATTCATCCAACACAGTATTAAAATCCCCAACACAAAAAACAAGAACATTCAGAAAGTTCAGAAGGTAGTCACAAGCCTTGGAGAGAGTAGTTGAAATAAAAAGTAAGGGAATATACATTGCTTATAAAACAAAGTTGAGGCATGGATGGTACTTGCAACAACAAAAAAACAGCCCATAGGGTACACATGCACTTCGTCACAAACAAAGCACATGGATTTGTGCATTAATACAGAAACCCCTTGTGAATTCTAGTGAAAAACAGAATGAAATGTACATCCCACCCATGTTTTTTTAAGGGATCGAATGAGACTGTCCACCTAGTGTGTCTGCAATAAACAACCTATTCACAGGAACTGAGTTTTAACCAATTGTAACACTAAGGAGCATTTTATATTATTGTTCAATCCCCCATGCATACATATTAAGCATTGCAAAGGCAAAAAGCAAAGAGCAAATGCGGAGGGCCACCAACTCCCCCTCATAAGCATAGCCATAGGAAGGTTCATGTCTAGGTACTACACCAGCCCTAGCACAGAAGATACAAATGGTATAAGGAAACAAAAAACACAGAAAACATACCCTCCCCCAAAAAGACACACCTAAACACTAACAAAAAATAACAAACCCTTGAAAACTAAATTGTAAAAAACGGTAAAAAATGGAGTCACGGAGGCAACTATGGGTTGGGTTCGTGTGATCGGCGGTTGGGTAACCATACTGATGGCAGGATCCCGTTTTTTAGCTGGCTGGCAGGGGTGAGGGGTGAGCGCAATGAACTCCATTGCGGGCTCACTGTGCTCACAACGCAGTGGGCTCGGCAGCTCGTTGAGCTCGCCTCAGGTTCTAGTCCCACTCTATGGGTGTTGTGGACACACACAAGTGGGAATTGTTTCTGATGGTCAGCATGCTGACTGATTGGCTTTTCATGGGTCAGAATCCTGCCATCAGTAAAGTAGCCAGTCACATAACCGCATCCTGCAACTAAAACCAGAAAGCTAAAGTACTCCAGCCAAGAAGAACAAAAACTGGGGGCCTGGAACTATGGGAATATCTATAGCCTTTAAAGTAAGGAGGATTCCACAGCTGTATTAAAACAGTTAAAGAAATAGCAGCAATAGTATATATAAGGTAGAGTGACATATAATCACAATACTCAAGGGCACCAGTGTCCACTGGTGGAACAGCTCTATTCAGCTCATGCAATTCAAGCCATGCCACATTCTCAGGGGAAGAATCAAATAACCATGCATGGCCTTCCAATCACTATTCACAGATGTGTAGGAAATAACATGGAGTAGTCTCTTCACCTGAAGGAATTGGGACCAAGATTTTTGAACCTTAGTAGAAAAGTCATGGAAAACCACAATTCTCTAATATTTCAAGTGACCTTTGGTTCTGGCCAACCAAAGAATAACATCAAGGTACTTGCAATAGAGAACTTTACCACTGAATGCCCATAGCAGCGCCCCAAGTGGGAGAGGATGAGTAGGAATATGATAGGCTAGCTCTATAGCAAACTACATGGTAAAGGAATCTTTACCAAACACAGTCAACATACAGGAATTCAGAAACTTCAGGATTTGAACCCTCTGCTTTCTCAGGCAATCCTACAAAGTGGACATGTTGAGACAAAGTCATCCCTCAATACCTATTAACATTTACTGGCATTCCAACATCCGAGTTTCTAAAGACAACAACATCTTAGGGACCAGAGTATAGTTGTCCTCCAAGACGGAGATACAATTGTCCATCTCCCCAGTACTGTACCAAATTTTTAGCAAATCTTGATGAAAATATGAACTTCTGCCACCTGATCCACCAGCCACTTATAAGAGTCACTAATGGCCTGTAGTAACTGCTCAGTTGTAACCATGGCAGGTTCAGCATTAGCAGAAGAGGAAGGTGTAAAGTCTGAGACAGGTGAGACCTGCACCTCAGCAGAAACATGATCTGGGCCAATTCATGCAAAATTTGCCAGCTTAGCTCTTTCAAAAACCAAATGACTTCAACGCCATGACGTAAGTATACTAGAAAAGACAGTGAGAATACCACAGTAAGGAAATAAAGGCAGCAGAAGGAGCAGCAGTAGTCAGGGGGAAGCAATATTACTCAAGAGAAAGGAAGAGAGTTGCACTATACTCCAGCGGCATAGCTGTGTAGACCAGGGAAGAGAGAGCTGCAGTTCCCAGGAGCAAGAAGCAATGCATGAGACACTCCTGGTAATTATACTGAAAAGGGTACCTGTACTATTCAGTATATCCAGAGGCCAGGGGAGAAGCAATCAGAAGCAATTCCAGGCAGCTACAACCTTAGAAGCATCAGCCAGGTACTTGTGAGGCCCAGAGGCCAGCATCCAAGATGACCACCAAACATGGGATCCAATAAGCAGAGTAGGATATCATTGCCAAATGAACTGCGGCAGGGGACCAGGAGCAGGCAGCAGTCAGCAAAGCTATCCCAAGCTCAGTAAGAAAAAATAACTACTGGAAACCACAGGAGGCAGCAGGACAGTCAGAGAACAGAAATCAAGATGGTATCTCAATGTTTTCAGTACTCAGAGGGTCCAGAGCTTAACAACGCTGCTGAGGTGAGCACGCAGCACCAGAGACATGTAAACCACCTTACATGTATCATGAGATGTTCTTGTACAAGGGCTGTAGGATAAGCAATCAGAATACATCAGGATTTGTACTTAAGCATGTGGATACTCACTCTTGCACTGCTCTACTCCATTCCGGTGGCCGTGACAGTCTCTGCTGATGGCTATCAGTGGGCCTATGCAGTGGTTTGAGAGTGGAGGCTGCTCTGTGGATTTGGGGATTCAGTGGTGTTCCTGACAGGTCTGGACACTGGGCACCATAATATTGGTACCTGTCAGCTAACCGCTAATTTGAGTTAGTCTAAATTTCACTCAGCTGATCCTTTCCACCAATTTCTGCACAGCCCAGGGTATTTACTGGGAAGAAGGTGCTGCAACTAGCTGCCTGAACAACATTGCTAATTCTGCAACATCCTTGGGGTCCAGACTAGAGGTGGTCAGACTATTAGACCTCACTATTTATCCTGTTATTCTCTGCACCTCAGTCATTACCAGCTTTACTGGTTCCAGCCCGATTACTCTTCAGCACTACTGGTTCAGATTGGTTTCAGTACCAGCACCACCAGTTCCAGCCCGGTTACAGTACAAGCACCACCGGTCCCAGTAAGGTTTCAGTATCAACACTACCAGTTCCCACCTGTTTCCTGTATCACCACTACTGGTTCCAGCCCGACTCCTGTGCCAACATTAAAGGGTCCAACCCAGTTCCAGCACTACCAGTTGCTGCCCAGTCCCAGAATCAGTAGCCAGTTCTAGTATGGTGAGTAGCACTACTGGCCCCAGCGCAGTTCTAAAACCAACATTTCTGGTTCCAGCCAAGTCCCAGCATTATCAATCCCAGTCTAATTCTGGTACTAGTCCTTCTAGTCCAGTGTATGCACTATTTCAGCCTCAGTCCAGTAAGGGCACCAGTCCTGTCCTTACTGTAGCCCAGTGGTTCTCAAATTGTGTGCCGTGGCACCCTGGGGTGCCATAGGACACTTGCAGGAGTGCCTCGGGTTGGTGAACCAGGACCAATTCAAACTATTTATTGGCAATGCAATAGACAAAACTTGTGCTTATGCCTTCCAACCATAAAGTATGTGAACAAACAGAAGAAAATCTAATTCCTCACCACATAATTGAACCTAAGGATGATATATAAACATACTTTACTTAATTTCATATTTTTTTTATAAATTTCTTAATAAGAAACTTTTGGCAGTGCCATGAAAATAATTCTGATACTCTAGGGTGCCATGATTCAAAACAGTTTGGGAACTACTGCTGTAGACATTAACTATTCTATGAGGAAGAGCTATATCCAACCACCTCATTTTAGCCAGAGGCGGATTAAGAGGGGGGCCCTGGGGTTAAGTACCCCTGGCCCCCTTTTTTAAAGGCCCCCTGCTCCCACCACAGATCGGATATCTGGTCCAATCTGCGGCACTGCACTCCCGGTCCTGGCTCCACGCACAGAGCAGATGAGCGATGGCTGTCCCCAGCTGCTCCCAGCTCCCCATGCCAGCATTAAAAGGCTGGCTGCTGGCACCGCATGCAGGGAGTGTGTACAGGGGAAGGTTAGCTGAGCGATGGCTCAGCTGTCTAATGATCTGAAGAGAAGCAGCCTGCGGCTCAGTCATTGGCTGGGTGTGCAGGCTGCAGGTTCAGTCAGTTAACAAGAAGGAGGATGGTGCATGGAGGCAGCCAGAAGTCAGCCAGCAGAATAAAAAAAAGGTTAGGTTCTGGTTCATCTCACATAATTTTTTTTACAGTTTCTTATATAGTGCAGTACATTATGTATCTCCTGATATACTCTGTGCTGCTGGGGGACCGTGCTACTTCCACTATATTACTCTCAGTGTGTGGGTTTGTGCTACCTGCATTCCCCTCTTCACATCATGTCACTGGCTCTGTCACATGCAGCCCTGTCATCACTGACATATCATGCATGTCCTGATATAGTCTGGGCTGCTGGCCCACCCCTAGGGGTGCTAGTGGTGTATTACCCCCACAGTGTTTGTTCCCAGAATGTAAGTTATATGCTTTGCAAGTGTGGTGCAAATTGCTCCAGGCATTCCAAAGTTATGCTGTCTGCTGAAAAACTCTGTGCATCTGCCTCACCCCTAGGAGTGCTAGGGGTGTCTTACCCCCACAGTGTTTGTTCCCAGCTTGTTAGTCATATGTGTACCAAGTTTGTTGTAAATTGGTCCAGGCATTCAGGAGTTATGCTGTCTCCTGAAATACTCTGTGCTGCTGTTCCACCCCTAGGGGTGCTAGGGGTGTCTAACCCCCACAGAGTTTGTTACCAGATTGTAGTCAGATGTGTACCAAGTTTGGTGTAAATTGCTCCAGGCCTTCCACAGTTATGCTGTCTGCTGACATTCTCTGTTCTGCTGTCCCACCCCTAGGGGTGCCAGTGGTGTCTGACTCCCACAGTGTTTGTTTCCACAGTGAAAGTCATATGTGTACCTATATAAATATATATATATATATATGTATGTATATATATATATATATATATATATGTATATATATATATATATATATATATATAGAAAGAGTTCAAAGCATTCCCCCTGTTGAAAAGCTAAATGTTACTTGCTCCGGTGCCCTCCTACGTATTCTGGTACAATATGCAATGCAGGTTGTAAGGCAGCACTCAGGAGACGTTTTAATCAAAGTGAATGATATTTTATTCACGTTATAATGTTGTTTGTCCCTGACGACGGGCGGTTGGCCCGAAATGTGCGTTGGATATAACGCGAATAAAGTTTTATTCACTTTGATTAAAACATCCCCTGAGTGCCGCCCTACAACCTGCATTATATATATATATATATATATATATATATATATACTAGGCAGATTGTCTGGCACTCTCCAACGGGCTATCTGAGCATGGCTCTTGCTCCGGTGCCCTCCCATCCAGACTGGACTGTCTGGGTATATATGAATTGCAAAAAAACGAGGCGGCACTCAGGAGGCTTGTAGTGAACAGGTGATCTCTGTCTAAGAGGACTTTATCGACGTTTCGGGGTACAAGCCCCCGTCTTCAGGACACACAGTGAACTTAACAAGTGAAAAACATGCATTTAAATACACTTACCAGACGCCTCCAGCCGTCCTCTCCTCGCCGCTGCCCGACTTCCGGACTCAGCGCTTCCGGTCAGGTGACCCTTCCCCGTGACGCGAGCTGCCAGTGCCGTCATGCAGGGGGCGGGGGAGGTCGTTGCCATGGTGGTCAATATAGAATACATTAATTTATCAAATAGAGTGAATATAACACCCCACAAAGAGATGCGTGCAATCTGTATGTTCATCATATCCTCAGGCTATTATAAGCCTACCTCATCCATTCTGTTCAAATAACTACGCATAACAACTCATCCCCAAGGATTCATTGAGACCTCTAGGACTCAATGTTTCCAGTTTTATTATCCACCGGGTTTGTAGCTGTAAAAGACGTGTGGATCTATCGCCCCCCCCCCTGATAGAAAAAGGTACCTGATCGACTATGCGATATCTCAATGAAGCCAGCGAATGTTTAGCAACGACAAAATGCCGTGCTACTGGCTGTTCGCTAGTACCTGACACCAACGCTGCCCTTATGGCAGATCTGTGTTGGGTCATCCTCACTTTAAACGTGCACTCTGTCTTGCCCACGTAATGTAACCCACATGGGCAAGACAAGAGATACACCACAAATCTGGAAGTGCATGTGTATGCTGCCCTTAGCATAATGGTTTTACCCGAATATGGATGTTTAAATGAATCTCCCGGGACCAAAAAATTACATGTGGTGCACCCACATCTGTAGCAGCCTTTTCGTGATTTCAGGAAATTACCTGCAGCTAACGTATTTTTGACTACATTGGTCTTAACCACTAAACTTTTGATATTGCGGCTCCGGGTATAGCTGGGCTTCAATTTAGTATCGCTCAACATTTTCATGTCAGGGTCAGTACAGATGAGGGGCCACAGCTCTTTGGCCCTTCTGCTGGTATGTCTGCTGGATGTATTGAACTGATTCACCCAAGGGAACTTTTTCCCTTTAATCATGGGATCAGTTTCTGCAAGCAGCTCATGTCTAGACTTTGAAATAGCTTTGGTACGGGCCCCTCTTAACAAACTGTCAGGGTATCCCCTCTCCTTAAATTTACTAACCATCTCATCCAGCTGTTGATCCCTGACCTTCAAATCACTATCAATCCTGCAAACCCTCAGCATTTGCGAATACGGCAAACCATTGATGGTTGCTCTGGGATGAAAGCTGTCGAACCTTAATAAAGTATTACGGTCCGTTTTCTTAGTGTACAGGGATGTGTTGATCTTGCCCTCCACTATATAGATGTGGACATCGAGGAAATCAATTTGTTGTGCATCTACAGACATGGTTAATTTAACTGGACTGGGGGATATATTATGATCCTTAATCCTTTCTTCTAATATATGTTGTGGCCCCGACCAGATCACCAGCAGATCGTCTATGTAACGAAGATATAGCACTAGATGCTGGGTTATCGCTGGCTGACTAAGAAAGAGCTCTTTATCTACCGCCCACATGTACGCATTGGCGAACGACGGGGCCACACAGGACCCCATTGCACAGCCAGTGAGTTGAATGTAAAACTGATTATCATGCACAAAATAATTATGGGTTAATGTAAACCTCAAAAGTTTCAAGAAAAATTCAACGTCAGGACCATCATACAATGCATTATTGGTGATTAATAGTTTTACCGCTTGTATTCCCAGCTCATGGGGAATACAAGTGTACAGACTGGACACATCCAGAGAGGCCAATAAAGTACCCTCCGGAACTGTTTGAAGCACTTCAAATTTTCTTAATAACGCTGATATATCTTTAAGATGCGTCTGTGTATGTTGAATACAGGGCTGTAAAAAGGCATCCAAATAAATAGATATGGCTTCACACAATGATCCCCTGGCAGATATGATTGGTCTGCCAGGGGGATTGTGTGCATCTTTATGCACCTTGGGTATGATATAAAATAAGGGGACTACTGGATGGGGTTTAGACAGTGCTTTAACCACTGCATTGGTGATGGTACCATGACTGACAGCCTCACTTAATATCCCATCCAACTCTTCGTGAAACTGTTGAGTGGGATCCCTAGGCAATCTAGCATATGTGGAATCATCACTCAACAATCTGGTGCATTCCGCCAAATATTTGTCCTTGTCCATCACCACAATCGCCCCTCCCTTATACGCACCACGGATCACAATATCTTCCCGTGTCTGTAACTCCCTCAGCGCTTGTTTTTCAACCTTGCTTAAATTAGACCGGTATGTCTTCTGATCCTCTGCTAGAGACCCCTCCAGCATGCGGGTAAATGTTTTAATTGAGGGATTCACTGAGACAGGGTCAAAATGTGACTTGGGTTTGATTTTTCTCAGAACTTGGGAAGTCACCGAATCGTCTGTATTGCCTGCAGATTAAGCATTTTTTCCATAGAACTCTTGTAATCTTAATTTTCTTTGCAACCGGTAGTTGTCAATTTTCCACTGTGTCTCATTAGGGGTATGAGTAGGAACATATGACAGTCCTTTACTTAATACCTCAATACTTTCTGGGGACAGAGGTTGCGAGGATAGACTGAAAATTAACTGCGCATTCCTTTCGGCAGCTTTTTCTCTGATTTCGTTCCTCTCCCTCCACCTCGTCTGCCCGCCCCTCCTCGTGGGTTTGTTCTTCGGTCGTTGCCTCCAGTGCGGGTGCGTGCCACTAAAGGGCCCGTCTGTGTCACATCAGCCCCCATGCTGGTATTGGGCTCATCAGTGTCACTGGCAGATGTGCTGGTGAAGCGTACACTAGGTCTTTTTCTAAACGTGCCTCTAGGGTCTTGCTGCTGCCTCGGTGTATTGGCTCCCAGCCAGGAATAAACTTTATGTTGTAAGTAGTCCTGCTGTACTCGTGCCAACTTGTCTTTTTTGTTTTTAATCAGCTCACGTTGGTACTGCTCTACTTTCTGTGACAGTTTCTCCATCCATTTGGTGGCTGTATCTGAGGATAAGCTGGATAAATGCTCCCCTTCAAATTTGGTGATATTTTGTTTGGTGATGGCAAGCTCTCTCTTGGACTCTTCTATTACCAAGAGAATTAAGTCCATGGAGCACTTGTTTAACACCGATATCCAGCGTTTGCAAAATGGTATGCTGTATCTGCCAATAGTCGGCATGTTGTGGATTCGGAACCCACGTGGTATTTGCTTTGCCCTGTAGTAATCAGACAGGGTTTTCCCGTGGAACAGAAAGTCAATCTCCCTTTTCTTGAACTTGAACAGATCTCGGTATAGTTCATCGTTGGTGGTGACATCATCAGTGCTGAACGCAGGCTCCATGTACAGAATGTTTTCAGCCTCTGCTTCTGAGAAACTTAATGTTTCAAAATTTTCACACTGTGAAAAATACGTGGATAAATCATCAATATCTTCTCCCCCCTGCACCATCTTATGAGGTGGACAAGATGAAGAAAGCATTTTAGCTGGCCTGGTTTGCTGAGGCAGCGTCGCACTTGCTATGCAACCAGCTGGGGTTGCTCCCCGCTGTCGTGTGTGGAAAAATTGCTCATGGTGCAAAAGCTGTGCTGGAATAAATCCGTGATGAACGTGAATAACATAAAGTGCTGGAAGCATCCTGAATTATTAAAAACGATGCCTCAGGGTGCCACGACTGGCGGTGTCTGTGAGCTCCTCACCAACACACCGATAATATACTAGGCAGATTGTCTGGCACTCTCCAACGGGCTATCTGAGCATGGCTCTTGCTCCGGTGCCCTCCCATCCAGACTGGACTGTCTGGGTTTATATGAATTGCAAAAAAACGAGGCGGCACTCAGAAGGCTTGTAGTGAACAGGTGAACTCTGTCTAAGAGGACTTTATCAACGTTTCGGGTACAAGCCCCCGTCTTCAGGACACACAGTGAACTTAACAAGTGAAAAACATGCATTTAAATACACTTACCAGACGCCTCCAGCCGTCCTCTCCTCGCCGCTGCCCGGCTTCCGGACTCAGCGCTTCCGGTCAGGTGACCCTTCCCTGTGACGCGAGCTGCCAGTGCCGTCATGCAGGGGGCGGGGGAGGTCGTTGCCATGGTGCGCACTGTCAATATAGAATACATGAACAATCGTGCAATCAATAAGACAGTACAGGTTCTAAGAAGCCCGACTGACACACTGTGTGTCCTGAAGACGGGGGCTTGTACCCCGAAACGTTGATAAAGTCCTCTTAGACAGAGTTCACCTGTTCACTACAAGCCTCCTGAGTGCCGCCTCATTTTTTTGCAATTCATATATATATATATATATATATATATATATATTTTACTTATTAACAGTTTCTTATCTAGCGCAGCAAATTCCGATGTGCTTTACAATTGGAAATAACAATGATATAACAAAACTGGGTGATAAAAAACAGTCATAGAGGTAGGAAGGCCCTGTTCGCAAGCTTACAATCTATAGGGAAATAGGCAAGTATACACAAGGAAAGGTACTATCTATTGCATAGTTGTCCGCCAGATTGCAAAGGTTCTTGGTGGGCTGTATGATATAATCATACAGCAATGATGAACCGGGTTCAAGAGGAAGGGGAAGTGAAGAATGAGAAGACATGTGAGGGTATGTGTGGACTGTACAGAGTGGATGCAATTTGATAGGAGAGTTTATGAAAGTTATGTGGGCGGTTCTGGAATTTGATATGCTTGCCTAAAGAGGTGAGTTTTCATGGAACGCTTGAAGGTTTGGAGACTAGAGGAGAGTCTTATTGTGCATAGTAGGGCATTCCCCAGAGTTGATGCAGCTCGATGAAAGTCCTGCAATCATGAGTGGGAGCGAGTAATGAGTGTGGATGAGAGACGCAGGTCTTGTGAAGAGCAAAGAGGTCGGGTTGGGAGATATTTTGAGATAAGTGAAGTAATGTACATTGGTGTGGTTTGGTTACTGGCCTTGTGTGTGAGTAAAAGTATTTTATATTGAATGCAGTAGAATACAGTTAACCAATGGAGGGACTGACAGATTGGATCTGCAGACGATGAACGTCTAGCGAGGAAGATTAGCCTTGCCGCTGCATTCAGAATGGATTGTAGTGGTGAGAGTCTCGTCTTGGAAAGACCAGTTAGGAGACTATTGCAATAATCAATGCGAGAGATAATGAGAGCGTGGATTAGAGTTTTAGCAGTGTCTTGTGTAAGGTATGGTCGTATTTTGGATATGTTTTTTAGATGCATGTAACATGATCTTGAGACAGATTTAATATGGGGAACAAAGGACAGATCAGAGTCAAGGATGGCACCTAGGCAGCAAGCTTGTGGTGTAGGGTAGATAGTCGAGTTTTCAACAGTGATAGAGATATCAGGTTGGTACCTACTATTGGAAGGTGAAAATATAATTAACTCTGACTTTGAGATATTAAGTTTGAGGTGGCAAGATGTCATCCAGGATGAAATGGCAGAAAGGCATTTAGTGACATGGTCCAGTACAGATAGGGACATCAGGGGAGGATAGGTAGATTTGAGTATCACCTGCGTACAGATGATACTGAAATCCAAAAGAGCTGATTAGTTTACCAAGAGATGAGGTATAGATAGAGAAAAGCAGAGGACCCAAGACTGAGCCAACTGAAAGAGGTAGCAAAGAGGAGGTAGATTCAGAGAAGCGAACACTGAAGGAGCGAATAGATAGGTAGGATAGGAACCAAGAAAGGGCTGTGTCTTTAAAACCTAGGGATTGCAGTGTCTGTATGAGAAAAGAGTGGCCTACAGTGTCAAATGCAGCAGATAGATCTAGAAGAATAAGTAGTGAGTAATGGCCTTTAGACTTCGTGGTGACACTCTGTGGAGTGTTGGGAATGGAAGCCTGACTGAAGTGGGTCCAATAAATTGTATGAGTTAAGAAAGGGTGTGAGTCGAGTGTAGGTAAGTCTCTCAAGTAGCTTAGAGAGACAAGGGAGCAGAGCGATAGGGCGGTAGTTTGAGAGAGCATTAGGGTCAGAATTTTGTTTTTTTAAAATGGGAGTAATCACTGCATGCTTGAAGAGTGAAGGAAAAATACCAGTAGAGAGAGAGATTACAGATGTTAGTTAAGGTAGGGGTGAGCACTAGAGATAGAGCTTTACTTATTTGTGAGGGTAAAGGATCAAGAGGAGAGGTAGTAGAGAAGCAGGATGAGAAGAGTGATGATACTTTATCTTCATTTGTGGGATCAAATGAAGAGAGAGTGCCAGAGGGTTCAGATAAAGGACGGAACAGGTCACTGGTTGCCGAAGAGCATACCATTTCATCTCGGATCTTATCAATCTTCTCCTTGAAGTAGGAATCAAGTTCCTGTGCCTTGATAGTGGCTGGTGGGGTAGGAGAGGGAGGATTCAGAAGTTATTTAAACATATTAAAGAGTCATTTGGGGTTAGAGGCTTGAGCAGAGATAAGAGTTTGGAAATATGTTTGTTTGGCAGTGTCCAGAGCATTTCTATAAGAGTGGTAGACAGTTTTATATGTGAGGAAGTCACTTGAAATACGAGATTTATGCCACTGACATTCAAGTTTTTGTGTGAGTTTTTGTAGTTGTCTTGTTAATTTGGAGTGCCATGGTTGACATCTAGGCCTACGTGGTGTGTGATGGGTAGCAGGAGCCACTTCATCAAAGGCTAGTTCTAGAGTCTCGTTTAGGTGTGATACAGCCATCTCAGGAGAGGAGAATGCAGAAATAGGTGAAAGCAGTTGTTGGAGTGAACTGGAAAGATTGTGAAGATTAATTGTGTTAATATTTCTGCGGGTTTGAGGAAGAGTGGAGGACTTCAGCAACACAGGGTTTGAATTAACAGAGCAGAGCATGCAGGTGATAAGGTTGTGATCTGAGAGGGGGAAAAGAGTGTTAGTGAGTTCAGAGATGGAGCATAGTCTGGTGAATACTAGATCAAGAAAGTGGCCATCCTGATGAGTAGAAGAGTCAGTCCATTGGGAGAGGCCAAGAGAGGAGGTTAGATAGAGTAGTTTGGAGTCGTGAGCAGCAGATTTTGGACAATCAATAGCAATATTGAAATCACTCATGATAATAGTGGAGATGTCAGAGGATAGGAAGTGAGGGAGCCAGGCAGAAAGAGCTTCCAGAAATGGTTTGGGATGCCCAGGTGGGCGGTAGATAGCTGCGACATGCAGAGAGAAAGGAGAGTAAACCCTAATGGAATGTACTTCAAATGATGTAAATGTGAGTGATGGAACCTGTGATAGAACAGTGTATGCGAAAGATTGGGAAAGTAAAAGTCCAACTCCTCCTCCTTTATGGTTACCAGGCCTGGAGGTGTGTGTAAAGTGGAGACCACCATGTATATATAGTTAGTAGCAGGAAGAAAATAACGGTACTCCAATGTTCTTGTTCAAAAAGTGCAATGTATTGTCATAGATAAGGTTACCAACATTTTGAGGCTATTACAGCCCCCCCCACCTTTTTTTAGCATGACAAAGGGGCTGTAATCTCCTTGGCATTGCACTATTTTAACAAGACCATCAGAGTGCCGCTGTTTTCTTCCTGTTGTAGTAACTAATTGCAGAAGGCGCTGGTGGCATTTGCTCCTTTTTTTATATTATATATGTGTGTACCCTATCTGGACTATGCAATGCATAGACAGATAGGGAGGCACTACCAGATTTGAAAAAGTATAAAAACAAATAATTTATTTCAACATTTCGGGGAATGATACCCCATCACCAGGGCTGCTTGGTCCTGATGATGGGGTATCATCCCCCGAAACATTTAAATAAACCACACGTTTTTTTTACTTTTTCTAATCTCGGAGTGCCTATCTATCTATCTATCTATCTATCTATCTATCTATCTATCTATCGTGTATAGACATATTTATGTTATAATATATATGCATGTATAATAATTAGACATATAAATCAATGTTATCATGTGTATCACAGTACTCATATGCAGGGACATAGCCAGAACATTGTGCATCCCATAGCAACATTTTGAAAGGGCCCCTGTTCCAATGCTCCAGAGAGACACCTCTCCTCAGCATTTGGTAATTTTATGCCCTATAATTGCATTGTAGTGCCTCAGTTAATTTTATGCCCTATAGTTTGTTTTATGAACCATAGTAGTGCCTTAGTTTATATTATGTCTTATTGTAGGGCTGCCAGTACACGTTATGCCACACAGTACCCTTAATTCAAACTAGGCTCCTAACAGTCAATTTTCAAACACAGTCTGTGGCATGGCAGTTAAGAGCCGTTTAGCTGGTACTTTATCTCTAGCGACTTTATCTCCATCCAAGGCTTAGTAAATAGACCCCTAAATCTCTCTGCATATGTTACATCTGCCCCACCTGCAGTGCAACATGGTTTTTCCCATTAGTGTGCTTTTTTTGGTTTGCTAACAACTCTGAATAACCCCCATAGATCATTGTTTCTCTGCCTTTAGTCTGTGTCTTTACAGCATTAAGGTGAGTTTGCTTTAAATAAAATGAAGGCATGGCTTACAGTTTGAGAAACAATAATACAGTGAATGATTTGAATTGTAACATAAAATCAGTCATGGATATTATCTAAACTTTAGAATGATGTGCTTCTAAATAGAAAAAGATCCAAAATAACATTACAAAAGATGAATCTTTCTAATACAACCCTTACTGATATATAAAAATAACCAGCTGTGGAAGTAGCAATAGCTAAGAAGCCTAGAATACAGCAGACTAAATGTAACAATACGTAATATATTTCTTTTTTACCTCTTTTCTCTAACCTAATAAAATAGTCTGAGAAGTGAGTATTGTTTATCATGGCTATCAGTTATTACAACCAATGGGATCTTTCTTATATTAAATAAAGTGAGAAAATTATGCTCCTAATATTTTCTATATTGTGCAGCAGTAGAGTGGTCTGATCATATTTACAGAAACATAAAACATGGTGATTATTTGTGCATAACTCGGATCCTTTCTTCACAAAGCTGTGATGATTTTTATACTGTTATGACAATAAACGCTTTGTAAATACTTAAATACACTTCAAGCTCAGGTGTTCAGAAATCAGGAAAAATGACCTTCCAGTTTATTTCTGTCTCTAGGGAAGCACGGACAGCCTTCCTGGGTGGTTGTACAAAGGATTAATTATTTATTTTATTTTTTTATTTGCACTTATATTTTTTCATTCTATTTTTGCTTTTTACATTTTTTTTTTGTACTTTTGTATAGTAGCTGGATGCCTGGGTGTTGTAATGTGTACTAAAAACCTGTGTCCCTGCACAGGCAGATTTCACAATAGAGAAGTAAATGCTTAGGGGCATAGTCAATTGTTGGCTAACATAGCTCCATCCACTAATGCATTTCACCACTCAGGCCTCATCAAGGATGTCAAAATCCTGACATCCTTGACAAAGCCTGAGCTTCAAGATGCTTTGGGTGGGGGAAGGGGGGGGGGGGAAATAGTGCTACAGTGTATGAACCCACATCTGGGAATAGGACCTGCTGTTTTGAGGGCAAAACCCCTTCCACACAATACACAAAGTGCGTAAGGGGAATGCAAGCCACATATTTACCCAAGATGTATTTTTGTGAGTAACAATACCAAACTTTGGAGCACCTGGATGATACTTCACATACCAAAAGGGCAATTTTATGACAGTCTGGGATAATGATTATGATTTTTGTATCAAGATTTTACTCACTGTGATGATCATCTCTCCATCTTAACTTACTAAGAACTATACAGGGGAGGGGAGAACTATATAAGGAACAATATTTCATGGATTTTTTTGAGTAGAATTTTTTTTTCTATTTCATTTTCTTTTTACATATTTTTGGACTTTGAAGTGTGTGTTATATGATGTTTATTAAGTGTTGAATACTAGTATTAGGTCCCCATTATTAAGACTACAAGATACCTATTTTTATTATTAAGAATTGAGAATACCCCTTTACATAATATATTTTATTCTAATTGCTGTCCTTTATTAAATATTATCGATATATTTTTATGCCTTATACTGTGTTCAAGAACTTTATCTGTTGACCTTAAATGAGATATAAGAAAGAGGGTTTGTGCTCGGATTACTTTGTATACGGATAAAGGTGGTGCTTCTGACTTGCACACTGCTGTTTGAAGAGTCAGGTGTGTCAAAGTGTAACTTCATGTTTGCACCATATTCACATATGCACATTGTAAAATGAAGTTCCCGGGAACTCTCTTGTGCCAAAGTATATGATCATATGCCATAATCCACCCTACAAGCCTTTGTGCTTCCCAGCTCATTTTCACAAGCAGTTTATGTGTTCTGATCCCTGCTTCGCCCTCCATTCCCTGCCCGCTCCGGCATATGTGTACTTTTCCATCTGTTCCTGTCTCAATCTGATGACTATGTTATTGCACACCTCACGGCTCTTTTCTACACCAGTCCTCATACTTAGGAACCCAGACAAAGGGCCTTAACCTGTGTGTCAGGTGCAGTAAACCCCAAATCCCCACAAGAGGAGGGAGGCATCAAAATCCCTTTATACTGTACTCTGCACCTTTGCTCTGGGTATCTGCCAATCCTAAAGTATGGGTAAGCATCAACGCTATCATGCTTACATGGGTTTCCTCTGGGTTCTCTGGTTTCCTCCCACAATCCAAAAATATACTGGAAGGTTAATTGGCTCCCAACAAAATTAACCCTTTCGTGAATGTGTGCATGTGTACATGTGGTAGGGAATATAGATTGTAAGCTCCACTGGGGCAGGAATGCTGTAAATAGGCAAATATTCTCTCTAAAGAGCTGTGGAATATGTGTACGGTATATAAATAACTGCTAATAAGTAATACAGGTTGAGTATCCCTTATCCAAAATTCAGAATCCCACATTTTTGGGTCCCCTGTAGTAAATAACCCTGACACAACCCTCTTATACCCATTTATTACTTATAAAATGAAGGGGTTTACATCCTCTTCGGTTCATATAGCATCCCTGAATCTAGATACTAAAAAAAATTACACTACTCCTCAAGGAGCTCTGTCATGAATGAGAGGTCACCTGGGGATACTCTCAACATAAATAAATGGGATCTTGTTCATTGGTTAAAGCATGGGAACTGCTCTGATATGTCCAGTCAGTGGAGCAGAAAATTGATTGTTTGAAGTGAGGAATTGAAAATCTCAGTATTATCAAGAATACATGATCCCTGTGTTGACAGAAAAAAGGTAATATTGACTTTAAGTGCATTATTTAAAACCCTATTTTTGGAGAGAAAGATTCTGAACTATTTATTTAATACATACAGGGGAGGAGTGGTAGAAGAGCAAAGATGCCAACTGTCTGACTAATGAGATAAAGCATTACTACATGGCATGTTACACAGCTCTCTCTCCTGCTCCATGCACCTTGATTACCTCTAAGATGGTGATTTAAATGCCTGCTTAATTTTTAAGCTGTGGTACATTATACATATGCCATATACTGTAGTAATGCTTAATCTCATTAGTCAGACAATTGGCATCCTTGCTCTTCTACCACTCCTCCCCTAAGAATGCCCACAGGGAGAAGGAATAAAATGAGGTTGAGAGGAGGCAAAATTAAAAAGAAAGAGATGAATGCTAGTCCTCTATTTCCATATTTTCTTACTGGTAGTGGTAGCAGTAGTAGCATTAGTAGTAGTAGTAGTAGTAGTAGTAGTAGTAGTAGTAGTAGTAGTAGTAGAAGTAGTAGTAGTAGTAGTAGTAGTAGTAGTAGTAGTAGTAGTAACACCATTTTTTATTTTTTATTTTCACAATCATACAATAAGCAGTAGGTCAAAAATAACAAATAATACATAATATGGAACAAACAAGGAGAAGGACATGCTATAAGCAAATCAGCCTAATACCACTCCTCCCCTAAGAATGCCCACAGGAAGAAGCCATAAAATGAGGTTGAGAGGATGGAAAATTAAAGAGAAAGAGATGAATGCTAGTCCTCTATTTCCATATTTTCTTACTGGTAGTGGTAGCAGTAGTAGCAGTAGTAGTACCACCATTTTTTTATTTTTTATTTATCACAATCATACAATAAGCAGTAGGTCATAAATAACAAATAGTACACAATATGGAACAAACAAGGAGAAGGACATGCTATAAGCAAAGCAGCCTAATACAAACTGAAGGCTTGAGCATAGTCTTGAGCACAGCATATGGTTTCTATGCTGAGGTACTGTATGGGGAAACACCTACAGGTGGACAATATGGAAGCAGGTAATAATATAAGTGGAAAGAGTGTACCTTTCATGAGATCTTACTATGTACTATAAAGGTTCTGCAACAAGAGGGGGTGACATGGAGTGAGTATGTGAGTTCAGGTTAAAGTGGACTTGAAGGTTTGGAGGCTGGTTTAAAGTGAGTTCCATAAATGTGGAGTAACTAAAGAAATAGAGACATGCTGTTCATATTTTTCCAAATCCGAACACCCCCGAACTTACAGTAGGTGATCTGAGTTTCTCTTTCTGAGTCCCAGCTCGGAAGATCCTGCCACGCTCAGAACTTGCATCCTTTGGATTCAATTTAAATCCCTCCCTTGTGATTGTGGGCTCCATTTCACACTGGAGAGTATTAACTGGATCATGTTACTGAGTGTTTGGGATTCCAATCATCTGCACTTTAAAATCATAAGTGGGATAAAATCATTTAGCTTTTCTCCTGTCCTGTTTTTATAAAACAAACCCAAAAATGGGTCAGCCTATAGAAGAGCAGGAGCAACATAGTACTAGCACTAGTACTAATGCTTGTTCAAAATCTACTAAACATCTTCTTTAACATCTACTAGTACTTGTTCAATTTGGAGCCCCTTGTACAAATTAACTTTGGTGTACCTAAACTGCCCACCCTCTAGTGTGTATTTGGAAAGGGTCTTTAGTACAGCCAAAAACCTTGGAAATGGTTGCTGTAGATGGATACTTAAAAAAAATTGGAGATACTTATGTTCACTAAAATGAATTACAAATTATTTGCGGAAGACCTGTGGCAAAAATTATGTAATGGTGGATTCTAGTGGGGATGAGCTAATATTGTGTTGTGATGATGATGATGATGATGATGATAACAACAGTGAGGAAGGTAAGATGATAAGGATGATGATGAGTCTGACATGTTCCAAATGTGATAATAACACTGTTAGCAACCATAAGCCCATTAGTAGCTTGGTTTGTGGGGATCCAAACAAACTAAGCACTTCAGCCACAAAAGTGACTGCTCCTGTCTTTGAAGTGCTTGGCTTGTTAAACTGTGCAAGTCTTTTTAATATACAATATAGCGATTGATGGGAGGACGCAAAGACAATTCCATATTGCACCACTTGTAGACTAGGTTTAGGAGAAAATAAAAACATGGTATTATCTCTCATACTCAGACCCTATGGTGCACCTCATAAATGAACTACAGGATGTTCAAGTCAAATTGCTTTCTAACAAATATTTAAAATGCCAGCTAATAATATATATTGTGGACGCCTGCGCATCTTATTACCTTTTGCTATGAATGTGCGCTATACATCGCAAAACACTGCTTCCCATAAGAGAAAACAATACACCCAGACATTATCTGAGTTCCAAAGCTCATTGATGTATATATTTGTTATTAAAAGGATATGTATTCAATATATTATAATGTACAGTATATATATATATATAGTTACATGGTTACAATTTACACAGTAAGCAGTTATTACAAACTAATTCAAATACATACATGGCCAGTGATACAAATTACCATATTTTGTTCAAACAAAGTCTCCACTCCATATCACTCTCTCTCTCTCAGTAAAATCATGCAGCCACTGGACAGACAGCATCTCCACCATCATCTGGAACAAACAGGAAAAAAGCAGCCGGCTCTGTGTGTAATCACCTATACACTGAGTCTCTTGGGGGCGTATCCAGATCTCTTGTTACTTGGTCTAGGGGAGGGAACTTTATCATTCATGATGAGTCATTGGTCAGTTCATATGCAAGCCTTGAAGACATCAAAAGGGCTGGCCTTAGTTTCCTGTCCATCACATGCTTTGAATGGAATCCTTTTGTTCTCATCAGAATTGTGGCTTTATATTCCTACATTCAATCATAACTACTTGTTGCAATGAGCTACAACTTAATAACAGGCATCAAATTTATATACACATTAATCTGGTTGCTTTGATACCAAGCACGACATGTCCATCTTGCTTCGTTCCAATAATACACATACATGACGTTTACTCCATTATATAATTTAAAACCTTATGATGTCTGGTGCTTGGTATGTTCAAATTTATGTGCGGTATGAAATATGTGTTGAATCTATCTTTGTGGCATGTCTGTGTAAATGCATATGTTACCATATTTGCTGTGCTCGCTGTGCGTATTTGCAAGTATAGTGACTCATAACGTGTGGAGTCTGTATGTTCGCTCTATGTGATATTTTTGACTTCGACAAGGAGTGCAATGCATAATTAGGAAGGAACAAGGTAGTATAGCCAGCAGGTCAACTTCCTAATATTTCTTAGTTTAAGATTTGGAGTTTGCAACTCTGCAGTGCAACTAGTAATTTTCTTGTCTTCTCCCTCAACCCTTGTCAGGAATCCTTGGCTATTGACATTTTATTCTTTTATGGCCTTTTTTCTCAAATTTAGTTTTATAAATTAATCAATTAGTCCATTTCAATCAATTAATTAATCAATAAATGTTTTACTGACACTACATACTCCACCTCCATTAATCTGTACTGCCCTAGGGCCTCTTCTTGAGTAATTAAAACATTCTTTCTGGGGGGTTTTTCTGTGGGGTTGTATAGTTTATTAAACTGCTATCCTGTCTAGCACTGCTGTGCCACAATGTTTCATAGATGAGTAATATTCTTTTAAATTAACTGCCATGTGTTTATGCAGCTGCACTGATGTTTAGTTTAGCCAGCCAGCCATTTGCCAACAAAGGTGAACAATGGGGGTAATTCAGATCTAAT
Source organism: Pseudophryne corroboree (assembly GCF_028390025.1). Lineage (NCBI taxonomy): Eukaryota > Metazoa > Chordata > Amphibia > Anura > Myobatrachidae > Pseudophryne > Pseudophryne corroboree. The sequence continues at coordinate 922,956,011 of NC_086444.1, forward strand.
CACTGCTGTGCTTTTTTGCACAGCGGGTGATCAGATCCTAACTATGCATGCGTATGCACTGCAATGCGCACGCGCGTCGGACAGCAACAACGGACATCACCAGTCAGTGACGGGATGCTGAGAAAAATCCAATAGCAAGGGCGTTCACAAGGTGATTGACAGGAAAAAGCAATTTGTGGATGGTAACTGAGCATTTACTGGGAGTGTTTGGGAAAATGCAAGTGTTTTCAGGGATGGTGTCTGACATCAGCTTCGGCCCTGATCAGCCTGTTCTCATTGCACTGGATAAGTAAGTCCTGGGTTGCGCACAGACTGCACAAAGTGGATTTTTGAAGCTCAGCTACACATGTGATCACACACTTTCACTGCAAATTTACACCCCCCCTATAGGCGGCGACTTTCTGATTTCAGGACAGCAAAATTAGCAGCCCAGCGATCAGATCTGAATTAGGCCCAATATTGTGAGCTGTGATGTGGTGAAATTTTCTGGAAATACTGAAAATTAGTGCTATTGAGATTATTAATACTGTAGGAACAAAAATAAGTCAAATTTACATGGTTTTATCTGTTTTTATCAATTTTCATGAAATCCAAAACCAAATCCAAATTGAAACCAAAACACTTGAGGGTGGTTTTGCCAAAACTTAAAAACAAAACAGTGAGGGTGGTTTTGGAAAATCAAACCATGAGGGTTGGCACACATCTCTGTCAAGAAGTCTTGTAAATCAGGGGGTGAAGTTATTTTCAAAGGAACATGAGACGTAAGTCATGGGAAAGCATAGAGAGTGGAAAGTTGTTTAGAGGAAGATGAGGTAAGAGATGTAAGTTGGGGAACATATGCACAGAGATTTGAAGATCAGGGGGATACATTTTACCTGGATATTAAAGGAGATGAGGAGCCAGCATAGCAACTGGTAGAGATGGTAGGCAGAAACAGAATAGAAAGAGAAGAATATCAATCTACAGTATCTGTGGCACTGAAAATGTATTGAAATGGGTAGAGACTGATTATAGTTAGGCTAGAGTGGCAAATAGTCCAGTACTTGATGTGAGAGATAATAAGGAAACAGATGTTAGTTTTGATAATGTGAAGGTGAATGAAGTATCCACTTCTTGCAATTTTGTGATGGTGAAAGCAGCACACATGTGAGAAGGACCGAATGTGTGAAGTTAAGGAGAGATAATGATTGCTACTGTTCTCCAATATGTGATTATTTTATAGTTTCTAAAATTATTTTTTTTTTCTTGCTGTAGGCATATTTACATATTTAATTTCAAATACTTTATTTTCTACATCACACTAATAGTGAAGACTAATAATAAAGACATTTAATGGGATTATGCAAAAGGATTTGCTGGTGTGCAGAATCCTAAAGTATATAATCTTATAAATGTAGTCTTATGTAGCAAATCGAGCTTTGACTCAGTTTTTATGAACTGCTCTCAAGAATTTTCAAGTTGTTTAGTCAAACCCATAACATTTAGTATTTTCTCTTGAAACCTTTAATTGTATGTAGTAATAGAACAAATATTTAAATGACAGTACAATATCAGAACATAGATAACCCCTATATGTATTACTGACCATTTAATTTGATTTTGTTTAAAATGTAATTGTTCTTGCCAAGTCCTGATATATCTTTATTTATATTACTTTGTTTTGTTTTTATATTTATTTTAATTTTTCTTACTATGCATACCAAGGGCCGGATTAGGGGGCCACAATTTCTTAATTTATAACTTGAAATACAATTCTAATGATCCATGGCCAACTGTGTGGCCAGCTAGGCAGCTGGTCATCATCATGATGGGCCTAAATTAATGTGAAGGCCTCGAGCTGGAGCTCCATCCACCCTATTGTTAATCTGGCCTGGGCATAGGGTGTAAAAATGTGTCACTTAGCAAAATGTATTTCAAACAGGAGTGTAACACAGTTGTGAGCCCTGTAATTTCTCTGTACGTGTTTATAGTTTTAACTTTCCTGTAGGACAGGATGAGATATGGCATAGATTGAAAGGGACATTAGAAATGTAAACTTCCCTCTACAGCTTACAAACTAATATACTACGCAGAACCTATGCAGCTCAAATTCAAATTCCAGGCAAATGAAGGTAATTAATTAAACAGTTGGTTGATTGATTTATTGATCAATTGATTGAGTGACCAATTGATCGAATAACATCTCCCACTGTAATATATTATAATGACCCACAACTGTTTCTTTACAGTTCCCTGGAGCACAGTTGTCCAAAAGTCTGTTTTGCTGACCATTCTTGCATATTTTGGCAATTTGCATGCTCCGTAGCACATGCATCTACAGCTGTTTGCACAATTTAGAATCTTGCACATCTCAGTCACATACTTTATGAACTTGCTGAATGGGCAATGTGGCCTTCACTTTTAGGCTTAGTTTAGTGAGGCCATGTTGACAGAATTACAGTATATTGGGAGTTGGGTGTATGCAGAAAGCAAATATACAGTACAAATGTGTGTGGATAATGACGCAGGTACAGTAGATAGGGGCAATGTGGTAGCGCAAATGTAGATAACTTTGTGTATGGCCTAATATCTGGATTTACAGTAGTTCTGTGCATGCAATGTGAGTGAAATGTGGGCAACTCTGCATCAGTTTATCTAGCAAATAAAAGCAGGGCATTTCAGTCACATTTTAATCAAAACATTCAAGCTTGCAGCCTGTCATCAAAAGACCCAGCTGTCTGCAATTCCTTACACTAGCATAAAAGCCAAGCATGCCACTGCATTGCAGTTAAATATACTCACCTCTCAGATACATAGGGCAACATTTATACAAAGCTTGCTTGTGAGCCACACCCAACTAGGAGCCTAATTCAGAGTTGATTGCAGCAGCAAATTTGTTAGCAGTTGGCTAAAACCATGTGCACTGTAGGAGGGGGGCAGATATAACATGTGCCGAGAGAGTTAGATTTTGGTGGAGTGTGTTCAAACTGAAATCTAAATTGCAGTGTAAAAATTAAGCAGCCAGTATTTACCCTGCACAGAAAAAATATAACCCACCCAAATCTAACTCTCTTTGGAAATGTTATAACCGCCACACCTGCAGTGCACATGGTTTTACCAAACTGTTAACAAGTTTGCTGCAGCGATCTACTCTGAATTAGACTCAAGATCTTTTATAGCCTTAATTGAAAGCAGACATGATAGCACTAGGCTTTCAAGGGGTGACACCAAAATACTGGCTCCTCCGCAGTGACTGGAGCCGGGTGTTGCAGTGAGACATTATCCTGTAGTGCTCAGCTCCTGTCACTGAACAGCCAGACTCTTCGGGAGGCAGAGATGCTGGGCATGCCCCTGAGTAATGCAACAGGAAGCCATGCCCCATAGTAATTTAAATGGGAGTACATTCACAAGGTCACACCTCCTTTATGGCTGCATGTATTTTCAGTCAAGGATCAAGGGCATGTCACTAAACTAATAAAAGTTGCTTACAGGGAAGTTTAAACATAATTTAAATTTGAAGAAAAATATCTGATTATCAATACTCCTATAGTTTAAGTTAACTTTATAAAGGTTACAGTTTATTCTATTTTTTCCAATGCATTGATATGATAAATCTGTATTAACGTGAGTATGTAGTCTACAAAACTACAAAACTGTGGATTCCAGCACTTAGGCTGAGTATTACATCACTGGGGGAGGAGTTTAACTTATAGCTGAAGCTTAACGAGAAACTTCCGCCTGTTTCAACAAATATGAATGTTGCAGGTAAAGGTACAGTAGAAAGCACTCTTTGTATATACACATTTTCTTTACTGGTAGTACAATACTGTAGGTAGTCTTTCATTTTTTTTTATAGTTTTCTCATTCATTCTCATTCAGCTTAGGGTAACATTGACCCTAAACATTTACCACTTGATTACATTGTTAACACTTAAAGAAACTATAAAAGAAAGGAAGATTTTGAGTAAAGATTTCCTACACATAGCAATAAGTAAGAAAGATTGTGTAACTGAAATTAAGAACATTACAGTATAACTCTTTTATAAATGTAATTCATTGTACTTGTCAGACCAAACTTGGATAAGTCAGACATTATTTTTGTTATTTTTCTGATTTACTTTTAAAATGAAACAATGTTTTTTAGGATTGTACTTTTTTGTATTTAATTTGGTTTGATCATTCAAACATGTCATTCTACTGGTACTAAAATATAGAGCACATGAAGAATATTTGGGCGAGGACTTACTTCAAACATTATCCTCTTATAATGTATTCTGAATTTAAATAACCCATACATGTTTAATTTCTTTTCCCAGTAGATAGTTGTCTGTTACTATTACTAACACAGTTCATCTTCCACATAAAAAGGTCTTCTAGAAGCAGTAAAGTAGAATGCATTATTTTCCTTTATGAGTCTTGCTTTATTAAGCTGTATCCTAGTTGATTATGCTTTTTTTATAACATATTCTGAAGTTGTATAGTTAAAAGTATGAGCAAAGTATTTAGAAACAATTTAAGTAGTTCATTATGAAAGAGTGACATATTGTTATAAATTCTAAATTCTGACATTCATTGGGTTTCTTTAAATTTAAACTACATACTCTACCTTACATCAAATACAAAGCACTAAAGCACTACATACTGTACTGTAGCATTATACATAAACACATACAGTCTATCATTCTACATGAGTTTGATTCCTGACCAGTACCAATTTTACTATAAGTTTAAACTTTTAGCCTAGCTATCCAATAATTTACCTATGTGCACAATTAATGTGTTTATTGAACTTTTTAGAAGCACAGAGGAAACAGAGGAAAAAATTAAATCCATATCATAAAAGTCAGTACAATGGTATTAAATGCAGTGCCCATTTAGACTTGTGAAAAATATGTACTCTGTTTAATGCACGTTATTGTGGGTAAGCCCCAAGCAGGTTTTTTCTCATCAGTGAAGGTGGTTTTCGGCTTTACCAGGCTCTGACCAATCAGAGAGAAGACACTTTTTAACTAGGATAGGCTTAGAAATTAACATTACACATTAAGGCTCTACTGATAAGCCTACATGGTTAATTTATATATCTTACCAAAAACAAGTCCCCACTAGCTCTGTGTATTGTTCCATTATATATTTGTAAATGTTAATCATCTCTTTTTTTCCAGTGTAAACATGCCTAGCCTAGCAAGCCTTTCTTTGTACTCTAGCGTCTCCATCCTCTTATTAAATTTGGTCGCCCTTCACTGAACATTTTCTAGTTCCAGGATGTTCTTTTTGTAGTATGGTGCCCATAATTGTGCACAGTATTCAAGATGTGGCTTCACTAGTGATTTATATAATGGTTGTGTAACACTCTCATCCCTTGCATCAATTCCCCATTTCATGCATGCTAATACCTTGTTTGCCTTATTTGCTGCATTGCTTCTTTGGGTACTACTGCTAAGTTTGTTATCTATGTGAACACCTAAATCTTTTTCCAATACAGATTAACACCTACAGTAAATTGTTTTCCAATACAGAATCCCCTAGTTTTTCCCCATTTAGTATGTAGGTAATATGTTTGTTCTTCCTACCAAAGTGCATTACCTTACATTTGTCTATATTGAACCTCTTTCCCCAATTTGCTGCCCATGATTCCTGTTTAAATAAGTAATTCTGAAGAGACTCAGCATTCCCATCCAAATGTATAACCTAACACAATTTGGTATCATCTGCAAAAATTGACAACATGCTCTCTAGACCTACTTCTTGATCATTTATGAAAATGTTGAACAGTAGTGGTCCAACTATGGACCCTTGTGGCACATCACTTAGTACTTCAGTCCATTTTGAAAAAGTTCCATTTATCACCACACGTTGCTCCCTATTATCAAACCAATTAGTAACCCAAGTGCATATTGTGCTCCCTAGCCCAAGTTCTATTAATTTGTAAATAAGTCTCATGTGAGGTACTATATCAATAGTTTTAGAAAAGTCTAAAAAGATTACATCCAACGCTTTACCCTGATATAGGTTCCCACTAACATTTCCATAAAAGCCTAGTTAGTTAGTTTAACATGATCTACCCTTCACAAATCCATGTTGGTTCTTATTAATAATCGTATTTGCTTCAAGGAACGCCTGTATTTTATCCCTTAAAATATCCTCCAGTACTTTCCCCACTATAGGTGTAAGACTTACTGGTCTATAATTACCCAGTTCAGATTTACTTCCCTTTTTAAATATAGCTACTACTTCCGCTATATGCCAGTCTTTGGGAACCATGCCTGATGTAAGTGAGTCATTGAAAATCAAATATAGGGTCTTGCTAATACAGAGTGTAGATCCATGAGAACCCTTGGATGAATTCTTTTTAATCAGTCATAGACTACATCCTCACTTAAATAATAATTTAGCAGTGGGACATTATCATTGCTGGGTTTTTGCATTAATCCCGCCATCTGGTCCTCTCTTGTGAATACAGATGAGAAAAACTTGTTTCATTCTTCTGCTATGTCATTGTCGTCTTTGATTAGGACTCCCAACTTGTCTTTTAAAGGGAATATAGTCACTCGTTTAGGAAAAATATTATTAAAATATACCTTTTATTGAATTTATAGATAAAAATAAGAAATTAATGACAATCACATTTAACAACCTTATCGTGAGACTACCTATTCATGTTATATGAGCTTACTTGCCCATCTGATACAGAATAGGTCACATTGGAGGAAGTAATACTCCAAAAATGCTGAAATTATGGGCAAAATTTCCAAAATATGCGGCAGAACAAAACAATTCACTCTCTAATCAGAGTGAAAACAGGAGCGTCCTCAAATGATATTGGATGTCATATCACAATTTAAAACTGGGAATTAATTTCTTATTAGTGATATTGAAAGTCCACCCTTTAATTATGGTAGGAATATAGAGAAAATACAGAAAGTGAGTATAGTTGAATCTGCTGTCAACGTTATACCGTGTTGCTATAATATCTAGGTGGACACAATAGTACCCACTATTTTCAGCATCACCGGCGCTGTGACCGGCATCATCCCTGATGCCACATGCGCATGACCCCCGGAGGCTGCGTTCCTGATGCCACCACATTGTGATGATGCCAGTCACGCGTCCACGGTGCCTGCACATGCGCCGTGTGTCACCCAGTGATAAAAGCACATTTTATGTCCACCTAGATATTATTGTTGCATCATGTGATTAAGCACATGATCGGATTAACATCATCACATGATTAAATGAACCAATGGAGATGTGCGGATCAGCGTTTACCAAGCAACTGCTTCAAACAAACTGGTAAGGGCTGATCCACCCATCTCAAAAAGGGAAGAAATTCAGGATTAACTTTCTGTGTATATTTGGGATTTTTGAATAAAACAGTATATGTATAGTATATTAATGGTTCTGCCTCCCTTACTTTTACTAAGTGTTTTTTATATAATTAATGTTAATTGAATTGATTGAATAGCAACAGGTGCTAACAATAGCACCACCCAACAGGGTATATAAACTAGTGATGTGCACCGGAAATTTTTCGGGTTTTGTGTTTTGGTTTTGGATTCAGTTCCGAGGCCGTGTTTTGGATTCGGACACGTTTTGGCAAAACCTCCCTGAAAATTATTTGTCGGATTCGGGTGTGTTTTGGATTCGGGTGTTTTTTTACAAAAAACCCGCAAAAACAGCTTAAATCTTAGAATTTGGGGGTCATTTTGATCCCATAATATTATTAACCTCAATAACCATAATTTCCACTCATTTTCAGTCTATTCTGAACACCTCACAATATTATTTTTAGTCCTAAAATTTGCACCGAGGTCGCTGGATGACTAGGCTGAGCGACCCAAGTGGCCGACACAAACACCTGGCCCATCTAGGAGTGGCACTGCAGTGTCAGACAGGATGGCACTTCAAAAAAATAGTCCCCAAACAGCACATGATGCAAAGAAAAAAAGATGCACAATGAGGTAGCGGTGTGACTAAGCTAAGCGACCCAAGTGGCCGACACAAACACTTGGCACATCTAGGAGTGGCACTGCAGTGTCAGACAGGATGTCAGATTTAAAAAATAGTCCCAAAACAGCACATGATGCAAAGAAAAAAAGAAGTGCACCAAGGTCGCTGGATGGAAAAGCTTAGTGACACAAGTGGCCGACACAAACACCTGGCCCATCTAGGAGTGGCACTGCAGTGTCAGACAGGATGGCACTTCAAAAAATAGTCCCCAAACAGCACATGATGCAAAGAAAATAAGAGGCACAATGAGGTAGCTGTGTGACTAAGCTAAGCGACCCAAGTGGCCGACACAAACACCTGGCCCATCTAGGAGTGGCACTGTAGTGTCAGACAGGATGGCAGATTTAAAAAATAGTCCCCAAACAGCACATGATGCAAAGAAAAAGAGGTGAACCAAGGTCGCTGGATGGCTAAGCTAAGCGTCACAAGTGGCCGACACAAACACCTGGCCCATCTAGGAGTGGCACTGCAGTGTCAGGCAGGATGGCACTTCAAGAAAATAGTCCCCAAACAGCACATGATGCAAAGAAAAATGAAAGAAAAAAGAGGTGCAAGATGGAATTTTCCTCGGGCCCTCCAATCCACCCTTATGTTGTATAAACAGGACATGCACACTTTAACGAACCCATCATTTCAGCGACAGGGTCTGCCACACGACTGTGACTGAAATGACTGGTTGGTTTGGGCCCCCACCAAAAAAGAAGCAATCAATCTCTCCTTGCACAAACTGGCTCTACAGAGGCAAGATGTCCATCTCCTCCTCATCATCCGATTCCTCACCCCTTTCACTATGTACATCCCCCTCCTCACAGATTATTAATTCGTCCCCACTGGAATCCACCATCTCAGGTCCCTGTGTACTTTCTGGAGGCAATTGCTGGTGAATGTCTCTACGGAGGAATTGATTATAATTAATTTTGATGGACATCATCTTCCCCACATTTTCTGGAAGTAACCTCGTACGCCGATTGCTGACAAGGTGAGCGGATGCACTAAACACTCTCTCGGAGTACACACTGGAGGGGGGGCAACTTATGTAAAATAAAGCAAGTTTTTGCAAGGGCCTCCAAATTGCCTCTTTTTCCTGCCAGAATACGTTCGGACTGTCTGACGTGCCTACTTGGATGCGGTCACTCATATAATCCTCCACCATTCTTTCAACGGTGACAGAATCATATGCAGTGACAGTAGACGACATGTCAGTAATCATTGGCAGGTCCTTCAGTCCGGACAAGATGTCAGCACTCGCTCCAGACTACCCTGCATCACCACCAGCAGGTGGGCTCGGAATTCTTAGCCTTTTTCTCGCAGACCCAGTTGCGGGAGAATGTGAAGGAGGAGCTGTTGACGGGTCACGTTCCGCTTGACTTGACAATTTTCTCACCAGCAGGTCTTTGAACCTCTGCAGACTTGTGTCTGCCGGAAAAAGAGATACAACGTAGGTTTTAAATCTAGGATCGAGCACGGTGGCAAAAATGTAGTGCTCTGATTTCAACAGATTGACCACCCGTGAATCCTGGTTAAGCGAATTAAGGGCTCCATCCACAAGTCCCACATGCCTAGCGGAATCGCTCTGTTTTAGCTCCTCCTTCAATGTATCCAGCTTCTTCTGCAAAAGCCTCATGAGGGGAATGACCTGACTCAGGCTGGCAGTGTCTGAACTGACTTCACGTGTGGCAAGTTCAAAGGGTTGCAGAACCTTGCACAACGTTGAAATCATTCTCCAATGCGCTTGAGTCAGGTGCATTCCCCCCTCCTTTGCCTATATCGTAGGCAGATGTATAGGCTTGAATGGCCTTTTGCTGCTCCTCCATCCTCTGAAGCATATAGAGGGTTGAATTCCACCTCGTTACCACCTCTTGCTTCAGATGATGGCAGGGCAGGTTCAGGACTGTTTGGTGGTGCTCCAGTCTTCGGCACGCGGTGGCTGAATGCCGAAAGTGGCCCGCAATTCTTCAGGCCACCGACAGCATCTCTTGCACGCCCCTGTCGTTTTTTAAATAATTCTGCACCACCAAATTCAATGTATGTGCAAAACATGGGACGTGCTGGAATTTGCCCAGATGTAATGCACGCACAATATTGCTGGCGTTGTCCGATGTCACAAATCCCCAGGAGAGTCCAATTGGGGTAAGCCATTCTGCGATGATGTTCCTCAGTTTCCGTAAGAGGTTGTCAGCTGTGTGCCTCTTATGGAAAGCGGTGATACAAAGCGTAGCCTGCCTAGGAACGAGTTTGCGTTTGCAAGATGCTGCTACTGGTGCCGCCGCTGCTGTTCTTGCTGCGGGAGGCAATACATCTACCCAGTGGGCTGTCACAGTCATATAGTCCTGAGTCTGCCCTGCTCCACTTGTCCACATGTCCGTGGTTAAGTGTACATTGGGTACAACTGCATTTTTTAGGAAACTGGTGACTCTTTTTCAGATGTCTGTGTACAATCTCAGTATCGCCTGCCTAGAGAAATGGAACCTAGATGGTATTTGGTACCGGGGACACAGTACCTCAAGCAATTCTCTAGTTTCCTGTGAATTAACGGTGGATACCGGAAACACGTTTAACACCGCCCAGGTTGCCAAGGCCTGAGTTATCCGCTTTGCAGCAGGATGACTGCTGTGATATTTCATCTTCCTCGCAAAGGACTGTTGGACAGTCAATTGCTTACTGGAAGTAGTACAAGTGGTCTTCCGACTTCCCCTCTGGGATGACGATCGACTCCCAGCAGCAACAACAGCAGCGCCAGCAGAAGTAGGCGTTACACTCTAGGATGCATCAGAGGAATCCCAGGCAGGAGAGAACTCGTCAGACTTGACAGTGACATGGCCTGCAGGACTATTGGCTTTCCTGGGTAAGGAGGAAATTGACACTGAGGGAGTTGGTGGTGTGGTTTGCAGGAGCTTGGTTACAAGAGGAAGGGATTTAGTGGTCAGTGGTTTTTGAAATTGTCACTGACTTCTGATGAATGCGGTCCAAGTGACGTATAAGGGAGGATGTTCCTAGGTGGTTAACATCCTTACCCCTACTTATTACAGCTTGACAAAGGCAATACATGGCTTGACACCAGTTGTCCGCATTTCTGTTGAAATAATTCCACACCGAAGAGGTGATTTTATTTGTATTTTGACCAGGCATGTCAATGGCCATATTTGTCCCACGGACAACAGGTGTCTCCCCGGGTGCCTGACTTAAACAAACCACCTCACCCTTAGAATCCTCATTGTCAATTTCCTCCCCAGCGCCAGCAACACCCATATCCTCATCCTGGTGTACTTCAACAGTGACATCTTCAATTTGACTATCAGAAACTGGACTGTGGGTGCTCCTTCCAGCACTTGCAGGGGGCGTGCAAATGGTGGAAGGCGCAACCTCTTCCCGTCCAGTGTTGGGAAGGTCAGGCATCGCAACTGACACAATTGGACTCTCCTTTGGGATTTGTGATTTAGAAGAACGCACAGTTCTTTGCTGTGCTTTTGCCATCTTAACTCTTTTAAGTTTTCTAGCAGGAGGATGAGTGCTTCCATCCTCAGGTAAAGCTGAACCACTAGCCTTGAACATAGGCCAGGGCCTCAGCCGTTCCTTGCCACTCAGTGTCATAAATGGCACATTGGCAAGTTTACTCTTCTCCTCAGACGATTTTGATTTTGATTTTTGGGTCATTTTACTGAGCTTTATTTTTTTGGATTTTACATGCTCTCTACTATGACATTGGGCATCGGCCTTGGCAGACGACATTGATGGCATTTAATCGTCACGGCCATGACTAGTGGCAGCAGCTTCAGCACGAGGTAGAAGTGGATCTTGATCTTTCCCTATTTTACCCTCCACATTTTTATTCTCCATTTTTTAATGTGTGGAATTATATGCCAGTACTATATCAATAGCAATGGCCTACTACTATATATACTGCGCACAACTGAAATGCACCACAGGTATGGATGGATTGTATACTTGACGACACAGAGGTAGTTAGAGCAGTGGCCTACTGTACCATACTACTATACAGTATATACTGGTGGTCAGCAAACTGTGCAAAACTGAAATGCACCACAGGTATGGATGGATAGTATACTTGACGACACAGAGGTAGGTAGAGCAGTGGCCTACTGTACCGTACTGCTATATATTATATACTGGTGGTCAGCAAACTGTGCAAAACTGAAATGCACCACAGGTATAAATGGAAAGTATACTTGACGACACAGAGGTAGGTAGAGCAGTGGCCTACTGTACCGTACTGCTATATAGTATATACTGGTGGTCAGCAAACTGTGCAAAACTGAAATGCACCACAGGTATGGATGGATAGTATACTTGATGACACAGAGGTAGGCAGAGCAGTGGCCTACTGTACCGTACTGCTATATAGTATATACTGGTGGTCAGCAAACTGTGCAAAACTGAAATGCACCATAGGTATGGATGGATAGTATACTTGACGACACAGAGGTAGGTAGAGCAGTGGCCTACTGTACCGTACTGCTATATATTATATACTGGTGGACAGCAAACTGTGCAAAACTGAAATGCACCACAGGTATGGATGGATAGTATACTTGACGATACAGAGGTAGGTAGAGCAGTGGCCTACTCTACCGTACTGCTATATAGTATATACTGGTGGTCAGTAAACTGTGCAAAACTGAAATGCACCACAGGTATGGATGGATAGTATACTTGACGACACAGTGGTAGGTAGAGCAGTGGCCTACTCTACCGTACTGCTATATAGTATATACTGGTGGTCAGCAAACTGTGCAAAACTGAAATGCACCACAGGTATGGATGGATAGTATACTTGACGACACAGAGGTAGGTAGAGCAGTGGCCTACTGTACCGTACTGCTATATAGTATATACTGGTGGACAGCAAACTGTGCAAAACTGAAATGCACCACAGGTATGGATGGATAGTATACTTGACGACACAGAGGTAGGTAGAGCAGTGGCCTACTGTACCGTACTGCTATATAGTATATACTGGTGGTCAGCAAACTGTGCAAAACTGAAATGCACCACAGGTATGGATGGATAGTATACTTGACGACACAGAGGTAGGTAGAGCAGTGGCCTTCTGTACCGTACTGCTATATAGTATATACTGGTGGTCAGCAAACTGTGCAAAACTGAAATGCACCACAGGTATGGATGGATAGTATACTTGACGACACAGAGGTAGGTAGAGCAGTGGCCTACTGTACCGTACTGCTATATAGTATATACTGGTGGTCAGCAAACTGTGCAAAACTGAAATGCACCACAGGTATGGATGGATAGTATACTTGACGACACAGAGGTAGGTAGAGCAGTGGCCTACTGTACCGTACTGCTATATAGTATAAACTGGTGGTCAGCAAACTGTGCAAAACTGAAATGCACCACAGGTATGGATGGATAGTATACTTGACGACACAGAGGTAGGTAGAGCAGTGGCCTTCTGTACCGTACTGCTATATAGTATATACTGGTGGTCAGCAAACTGTGCAAAACTGAAACGCACCACAGGTATGGATGGATAGTATACTTGACGACACAGAGGTAGGTAGAGCAGTGGCCTTCTGTACCGTACTGCTATATAGTATATACTGGTGGTCAGCAAACTGTGCAAAACTGAAATGCACCACAGGTATGGATGGATAGTATACTTGACAACACAGAGGTAGGTAGAGCAGTGGACTACTGTACCGTACTGCTATATATATAGTTATACTGGTGGTCAGCAAAATTCTGCACTGTCCTCCTACTATATACTACAATGAAGCACAGATATGGATCGTTTTTCAGGCAGAGAACGTATAATACTGGTGGTCACTGGTCACTGGTCAGCAAAACTCTGCACTGTCCTCCTACTATATAATACTGCTGGTCCCCAGTGCCCACAATAAAGCAATTAGCACACTGAGCACAGTTATTTGCAGCACACTGAGCACAGTCAGATATGGAGCGTTTTTCAGGCAGAGAACGTAGATATTTGCACTTGCAGCACACTGAGCACAGATATTTGCAGCACACTGAGCACAGATATGTGCAGTACAATTTGCAGCCCACTGAACATAGAAACTGAGAGGACGCCAGCCACGTCCTCTCACGATCATCTCCAATGCATGAGTGAAAAATGGTGGCGACGCGCGGCTCCTTATATAGAATACAAATCTCGCGAGAATCCAACCGCGGGATGATGACGTTCGGGCACGCTCAGGTTAACCGCGCAAGGTGGGAGGATCCGAGTTTCTCAGACCCGTGAAAAAAAAGGTGAAGTTCGGGCGGGTTTTGATCCCGAGGATCCGAACCCGCTCATCACTAATATAAACCCAAGCCAGATACATCAGAACTACCTTTGACAAAGCTGCATTTTGGGGATAAGCAGTGAAACATGTAAGGAGGACCCCACCAGCACCTTAAAAAGGCTCCAGGGACTTTTACAAGAATTGTCCGAACCAGCACTGCACTTCATTCTCAATAGCTCAACTACTCCACAAATGGAAGGAGGCTTGTGAAGCAGTTTCCAGCAAATTTGCATCCATCACCATGCCAATATACAAGTGGATACTACGCTAATGGTGGACTGGTAAATATAATTGCTCATTATAGCAAAAGCCTACCTGAGTATAATAGAGCTTAACAACTTAAGTGCAAAGCTTTCACAGGACCAGACTCTATAAATATTGTCCCTAGGAGCAGAGGTGTCAGATTACACATATTGGGGGTAATTCCAAGTTGATCGCATCAGGATTTTTGTTAGCAATTGGGCAAAACCATGTGCACTGCAGGGGGGGCAGATAGAGTGCAGAGAGAGTTAGATTTGTGTGTGGTGTGTTCAATCTGCAATCTAATTTGCAGTGTAAAAATAAAGCAGCCAGTATTTACCCTGCACAGAAATAAAATAACCCACCCATATCTAACTCTTTCTGCACATGTTATATCTGCCTCCCCTGCAGTGCACATGGTTTTGCCCAATTGCTATAAAAAATCCTGCTGCGATCAACTTGGAATTACCCCCATTGTTTTTATGACAGTTTAAACTTTTTTATTCACATTTTTATTACTTTTTTTAAATTTCATTTTATACATCCTTTATATCTATGGTGTATCAATAAAATAAATATTTACAGCTAATGCAATCAATCCGAATATATATTTTTAATATTGTCCAGCGCTGCTAAATTGTGTTTATATATGTTTATGTATAAGGAGTGACTCTCCTTGTAGCAGCTGCTATTAGTGGATCACTCATTCCCAGCGCCCATCCCACTTGTTCTTTTTGGACACATGTTTAGCCATAAACATAGTGTCTAACTCCACTTCCCATTGTAATTGGGTTTTAGATTTATCATCTGAATAAGTGCTCAATAGATAGGATTACCAAAAACTAAAAGAACCCTTAATAGAACCTTTAATAATACATAATTTTAAATCTGATGGTGAAGGTCCTGTGTTCTAAACATACTTGTCATACAATAATAAAGACACATATAGGTAAATATTCATCAGTGGGCAGGTCAAATTTAGCATGTAATATAGCAAATGGAGTAACTGAACTTTCCTGCAAAACAACTACAATTTTTGAAATACAAAAAATATCACCACTCTGTTCAAAAATGTGCTTGATAGGTTCACCCAGATCAGTAATTCTCAGTGGGAATAAGTTGTCTGCATTTCTCATATAAGGAACATGTGTGTCTCCACAGTACATAAGGAAAACAAGAGAAAGAAATACAATAGTGCAATATTGTTTCAAAAAAGTGCAAAAACTCTGTGTTACTATATTCTTAAATTAATTTTCTGTTTACTGATATGGTAGACAAAAATCGCATCGGTGTGGGAAGGACTAGTCTTATAGGATATAAATTCACCAAATCCTCTTCCACTACTGGTGCTGGTATATTCAAACCTCTATTAAAGTAAAAAAACACAAGCATAGTGTATTACCATTTTTATTGCACACAATTGCTAAATAAATGTAAAACCAAGGTACAAGTTCAACTCTCACCATGTGGAATGTGTCTACTAACAATAGCAGACAAACAGGGTAGTATTCTAAAATAACCAGGCATCCCTGGAGCTGTTGTTTTGTTCTCACAGGTGTTCACCAAACAGTCCTTGTTCACCCCTCCTGGCCAATGCATTTCAATACCCATAGGTATCTTTTTCAAGGCATATAAGGTGTTTAATCTTGTTCAAATATTTATACCTCACTACAAGCCCAATCAATCAATTAAGAAATAGATCTATTTCCAGACATAGACTTCCTGTCCTCTAAGTTCCCCATAGAGTAACAATATAGCGCTCCTCTGTTAATAAACCATGACAGATGTTTGTGCAAACCGTTAAGTCAAGTGGAAGCTTTAATCCTTATTAGTCCTTTCCTCCCGGAACTGGAAGTGACCCGCTTGCGTTCCATCTGCCGGACATCCTCGTGTCTCTTCTTGTGACATACTTCCGGTAATCATGGTAAATCACTCTGTGTTTCACATGCAGTCCACCACAACGCTATTTACGGTTACATGTTTCCGGGAACCCCTCTAATCTACTTTCCGTTTCTCATATCCCATATCGCGGCTGACATTTTGGATTGGATATCCCATTTAATACTTGAAATACCACCATCTGCAATTTGATGGATTCACTTATTACAACATACATTAGGATGGGATCCAGTTATGATCTCGATAATCGGGATCCCAGCAATCAAAATACCAACGCCAGATTCACGAATGAGATCACAATCCCAGCGCTGGCATATCCCTACAGCCGGGATCCCAAAAGAGTGAATGCCAGCTCGACAGAAATGTAAGCTGCAGAGGGGTTAGGTTTAGGCTGCGAGGGGAGGGTTAGGTTTAGGCTGCGGGAGTGGGGGTTAGGTTTAGCACCCACATGGAGGGTTAGAGTTAGGCTATGGGGGGATAGGTTTAGGCTGTGGTAAGGGAGGGTTGAGGGTTCAGGGGGGAGGGTTTCTAACCATTGGAATGCGACAGTCAGTATTCTGACCACCGGCATCCTGAATCCTGGCATTTCAGCCCCAACCCATTAGGATTCATATCTGGAATCAACCTATAAAGTGCTCATAATGACAGATTATTAAGTGGCAAAACCATCCCTTTGTATGAAGATACGAATTTATCCCATGTTTTAAGTGAAACCAAAATGACTTGGGGAGTGTGAGCATTAATGGGACTCATCTGTCTAGGGGTCCATAGCAAGTTCTCTAGAGAGTATTGAGATACCAAAGCTTTTTCTAATCGAACAGCGGTTTTGTACCAGATGCTATCAACCAGTCACTAAGTTGCTCCATTTAAAGAGCCACTTGATAGTCTGGTAAACTTGGACCCACCAGGCCTCCCTGTTTTTTGGAATTGAGTCTTGAATATGCCAAACGTGGGAGTTTTTTAGTCCATATACTGTATATTTTAAAACTGACTTATGTTCAGAGTCCAAATAATGTCTTGGCATTATATAGGGTATTGTATGAAACAAGTACAGTACATCAATTTTGGAAGTACAGACATTTTCAAGGCCTACAACCTTCCTAACCAAGAAATCTCAAGACCTGACCATTGCTTTAATTTATCAATCAGCTGCCTAAGGAAAGGGTCAACATTTAACACATCAACCTTCTGTTTATTAATGTTAATACCCAGATACATAAGATTATGTTTTACATTTATAATTATAGGTCACTTTATAAATTATGCCATAGAAGGGAATCTAAGCAACAGTTCAGAATCATGTAAATAAAAAAAAGTGTAAAGATTTTTACTTTTATAAACATAATCATTTGCAAATGGTTGGCATGTCTAGATATAACTTATGCTTCACATTATCTCTTATTTAAACAAATCTTGCACAAATATTTTTTTTTGTGTAAGACTATCCATGCTGTATGTAGACATGACTGTATTAAACAACTCAGTTTACTTAACTTGGAAATTATAATTAATTCATCATTTTAGTTTAGCTACATATCCACTAAACTATCACAAGTTCACCTAAAACTACAGTAATTCTATCTGCAAAATATTAGTTCCTACTTAAAATAAATGTATTAGTCATTCCATCTTTGCTAAGAAGTTATTTTATATATTCTGAGATCGGCTTTTGATGAATGCATTATTGATATGGATATTATACATTCTTTCTGTAAATGTCCTTTCACTGGGCAAATGTGCTAAATGGCCTGTATCATTTTTCTTCCATTTTTGATGATTTGTGTTCGTCCATCTTTCCATTACTAAGCAGACTAGATATTTTGAAATCTTTAAGTGTTTCTCCTCTGATTACCTTCTTACCATTCTGAAAAGATCTCTTTCTAATCTTCAAAGAGATTAAGAAGCTGAACTGAAATCAGAGAGGATGAACAAGTAAGGGAACATTGTGCAGCATGTTAAGCATATACATAGAACACTACACAGAAAGAAAAACTGTTCAGATGCAGATAATGTTTGAAACATTGCACATTTTAAATATAAATGATAAATAGTTTGATGGCAATAAAAATGTTTTTTTTTTACCCTGTTGCTGTTCAATGACATTATAGACACAAATCAAATCTTCACCTCCATAGGCAAGTGGCTCAAACTATGACAACAATAGCAATGGTATATAATACGATTACTGTAGCTGCCGCCACATCATGCAGTTTAAGAGACGGAGCAGAGCTGCTGCACAAGCCCAGTGGTAAGCAGCATCTTCTACCAAGTTTGCTGTGTATTTGTGGATCTAAGTCCTCAATCAGTGAACTGGACCAGAGAGAAGCCACCAGGTAGAAGAGACAGAAGCCTTATCATGAGGTGGGAGAATGTGTGCTTAGAAAGTGCAGTACTGGTTCTATTATGTTGTTTTTTAATTATGGTATGTTTAATCTTTTCCTGACCACTTATTTTATTTATATTATTTAAATATTTTGCTGCAGCCTATAATGTAGACCATCTATAGTGCAACATTTTTATACTGTATTCCATGCAGTATTCAGTTTCTAAAAACACCAATGTTTACATTAATGTCCACGGCCATTACTAGGTTCTTCTACCGGTCCCCCAGACTACCACACTTGCTGCAATGTTCCGCAGAATGGGAGATTGTGGATTGCATTTGGAAACCCACCTCTAGATTTCCTACATTTGCCACTGAGGTACAGGCATAACATGTATCATAGTTTGCTTTAGCCATGCTTTACCTAATTGTCTTGGTTGCTAGCCACCATTCTTGGTTGTCATAGCTTATTGTAAAATGCAATGGAATATGCTGGTGCTATATAAGTAAATGATAATGCATACAGTATGCTGAAAAACTTTGACTTGTCACACATAAAAATGTGCAGCATAATTGGTTTCTCTTCCATCCCTAAACATGGCATACAGTACATTGAGGCAGATGTATTAACCTGGAGAAGGCATAAGGAAGTGATAAACCAGTGATATGTGCAAGGTGATAAATGCACCAGCCAATCAGATTTAACTGTTAATTTACATATTGGAGCTGATTGGCTTGTGCCTTTATCACCTTGCACATATCTCTGGTTTATCACTTCCTTATGCCTTCTCCAGGTTAATACATCTGCCCCATTATTAGAAAGCATAACATTTTTAATATGGTCATACTTTACAAATGTGTGTCCAGAATTACACCACCAACAGGGACCCTAAAAAAGTGTCAGATTCTGCATTCAACAAGTGAGCTTCATCAGGAACTTGGCATTGAGGTTTGATTATAGCCACATTATGTTGAAATGTTGCGAATAAAGCACAAAGAACATGCAGTAACATGTGCTACAGTCAATGATAATCTTTATCAATTGTTGTAAAAATCCCCTGTCTGCTATTTGAACTAAATATGGTCGCACAATAAAAGATAACCTGGCAAATAAGGTAGATCAATGAATATTCTAAATGATCTTTCAGTGCATGACAAATAATCTGCCAAGTGCTTAAAAATGGCAAAAAAATGGTCTTGACCTTTTGATTTTATTTGTTTTATCTGCCAGACCTTTCAGCTGATTTCCTTTTATCTTAGCAGGATACTGTAAAGATTTTCTCAATAAATGGAGTCACTTCAAGATCTTTGCATCTGTCAGACCATTGCTTGTCTGTCAGATTGCCTGGACAAATCATTCAGTGCATGGCCAGCTTTAGACACTGTAGCAAAGACTGAGGCATGCTGAATCCACTGTAGTGAGTTGTGATATTATAGGAAGTAACACATTTCTGAAACGGAAGGAGGTGAATGATCCAGCATACAGTATTAACAATGCATCTAAATGAACACTAAGGGAGAGATTTATTAAAGCTGGAGATAGAAAGAGATATAGGGGGTTATTCAGTATGATTGCAGAAGCAATTTAATTGCAGTCGCAGTGTGGCCGGAGAGACTAGCCAGCCACACGTGTAATGGCGTCTGCGGCACTGAAGGGGTTAACCCTCGTGCCCGGCGCCATGTTACGGACTGTTTAAAAGTTTGTTGAATCATGTGTTTTATTTTTAACATGTCATATGTAGTGCTCTGTGCACCATTGCAGGAATGCATGTTTAACTGTATCTATTTTATATTCAAGACAGGCTTGGTGTATATTTAAAGGAAAAATGCAGTTACTATAGCTGTCTGAATACGCATCTCTTATCCTCTGGAAATAGGAAGGGGCATGCTAAGGGCCCTGTACTAGCAGTGAGGTGTGAAGGACAATACCTTTTGATGTGTAAATTCCTTAGAGAGAGATGCTAATCATTGGGTTTATGGGCTTGGATTTGATATACGATCCCTGAATGGAAGTTAAAGGAAGGAAGACCGTTTGTTTGTATTGTAGCCATTCCTGTTGTAATCTTAAACACTGAGATTGCCTGCAGATGGGAATGACCAGACACATTTGTATTTTGAAGATATGTGATAAATTTATCAATAGTGAATGTTAATCTGATACCAAACGTTGTCTGTGTCACAGGAAGGAGGATATTGTTTTATTGCACTTATATCCTTGTAAAATGTAATTTATTGGTATTTTGTAAAATAACCTGATTGGTTGGAGAAGACAGGGAGGGCTTACCCCCCTGTGGTACTGTGTGGAAAACTGACATAAAAAGGAGACCTGCGTGCCTCCAGAGTGGTAGTTGTACCATCTTTATTCTGCTGAAACATCTAATTGTATGCTGTTGCCCCTAGCAATAGGGAAGGGTTCTCTTTAGAACTATTGAGCAAATAAACATCTTTGCCTCAAGAAGACTGCTTCATCTTGTGACCAACAGGGTTAGGCCAAACCTAGCCCCGTCCTCCGGCTGTCCAGGGAAGTACCTAGCGTCTCCAAGCTCCGCCTTCCGCCAGCTACCGGTAGAGGCCTAGCAAGTGGCTAGTGGGGATTCGTCAGCACCACACAGCTGTGGTAAGGCAGTGCGTCGGCACATACAGAGCAGAACCGTGGTTCCAAACGCCACGGCAGGTTAGGAGTTTGGTGGTGGCAGCGAGAACCCGCCCACAGCGCAGTGGGTGGAGTCAGTAACAGGCGGTTACTGACGGTAAGCGGGAATCCCCTATGTGGTCAGGCCTCGTGCGGCTTGACCTTCCATTCTGTGCGCAGTCGACGGGACGCGGCAAGCGGCGAGTGCTTCCGTACGGTATCGTCCTGTCACAGAAATTGGTGGCATAGTGGTGGGATAATCCCAGGCGGCTTTTCATCACCCGATTGGAGAAGCCGAGTTACTCAGGAGAGGAGTAACTGCAGCGCAGGAGAACGCACAAGATGGCAGAATTCAGCGGAATGTCCAAGGAGGATCTGGAGATCGTATGCCAGGGGAAGGGTGTGGATATCCCTTCCAACGCGTCCAGAAGCGTCATGAAGGCGGCGCTCAGGAGCGTGGAGGAGTCTCATCGGGCGGAGGTGGAAAGCACTGACGGCGTCAGCATCTCAGAGGACGGCCCAACAGTGGACCTTCGTAAGGAACCGGTGAGAACCACAAGCCCCGCCCTCTCTCACAGCAGCAATGTTTCCCAGCAATCCCTAGCAGGGCCAGGATCCCAACGTCCCAGGGGGGGCGACCCGGATACCCTAGCAGATCGGCTAGCGGAATTGGGGGAAAGGGCAACGGAGCAAGAACGCATGCTTGTCATCCGGATGTGGCATGCGGAGCGGGCACCACAGGCCGTGGTACCCCGGGAGCCGTTGTCAGCTGTTGTACACAGATCGGGACGCATTCAGTTTGCCAAGTTTGCAGACAGTGATGGGGACATTGATGGACATTTACAAGTTTTTGAAAGGACTTGCAAACTACACGATCTACCCAAGTCGGAGTGGGTGAGACACCTTGTGCCCACTCTGCATGGAGAGGCCTTGGAGGCCTATCGAGGAGTGGCGACGGAGGACTGTGGGAACTACGACGAAGTCGCGAAGGCCCTCCTCCAGCGATTCTTCATCACTCCAGAGTCTTACAGGAAGAAGTTCAGAGACTTGCCCAAGAATCCTAGCAGCACCCATGAGCAGTTCGCCAACCAGCTGCGGCAGTACGTGGTGAAGTGGGTGAAGGATTCGGAAGCCACTACATGGGATGCACTGATCGACCTGATCTGCAGGGAGCAGTTCTACCGCCGGTGCGCCCAAGAAGTGAAGGAGTGGGTGCTAGATCGGGAGCCACCCAGCTTAAAGATGGCTGCCCAATTAGCCGACAAGTATGTGGCAATTCGGCCACGGGGGCAGAAGCGCCCCGCCAGCAGCCAGCTCCAACAGACTGTACCACCAAGGGGACCACCCTCTTCAGCTCATCAACCCCAAAGACAAGCATCTTCCAACCCGGGTGCTCTTGGCCAGCAACCGCACCGCAGCGTCCCTGCAACTGATCAGAGATCATCGGTGCCACGACTGGAGAAGAAGTGCTACGGCTGTGGGAAAATCGGACATCTGAGGATGAACTGTCCTGCATCCCAAGCACCCCAGACTCGTGCCCCAAATCCGAGTGCTGGAGCCCGGATCGCTTGTTTGACGAGAGGAGATGAGACTACAGAGACTGTTCCCCCTCCAGTCAGTCCGATGGAGTGTGGCGAGAGACAGGTGCACTCTGCGGAGAGAGTCACCTGCATGGCCAAACAGCCCCTACACAACATGTGGAGGCACCTGCAGCCAGTCCACGTGGGACCCCTGCAGGGAGAAGGCCTAAGAGACTCTGGGGCCTCAATCACTGTGGTGAGCCCCCACCTTATAGATCCTGCTGCAGTATTGCAGGGTCGCACTGCCACGGTCACCCTGGCAGAAGGAACAGAGAGAGCGGTTCCCATGGCAAGAGTCTACCTGGACTGGGGAGCTGGACCAGAGTTGCGAGAAGTTGCCGTCATGGATGGTCTCCCAACTGATGTGGTCCTAGGAAATGATCTGGGTGGTGGGATCGTCACTATGTTTGTTGGCGCCATTCCCCGGAGTCAAGTTCCAAAACCACCGTTGACATCAGCTACTCCAGCACAGCCCAGCCCAGAGGAAAAGACTACAGCTGCTAGACAACTGCCAGCACAGCAAACCACAGCATCAACCAGCCCAGAGGAAAAGATCACAGCGGCTAGATCATTACATCGACCCCGCATGCCTTTTGCCTCTGGTATGCCTACGTCCCCTAGCAACGCAGAGGATGTCAGTTCCAGCTCGAGTGATCCTGTGGGGGTGCCCAATGATGCTCCTGACCCAAGTGGTTTGCCAACTCCGGCGGTGAGTATGAGAAACCACACTGATTTTTCCATGACTGACCCCTACCAGACTGACCCTAGTAGTCCCCACCTAGATCCCTCTGTAGAGTGTCCCAATTTAGGAGAGATTGAGGGCCACAGGCAGGAGTTTAGGGAGGTTCAACTCTCCGACCCATCCCCGAAAGGCATGAGGCGCCACTCTGGCAGCGGCCTTGACAGGGTTGGGGCGGGAAGTTTGACCTGGCGGGAAGGGTTAAGGTACAGGGTAGACAGGAAAGTGGGAGGGGATAGACCAGATAGGGAATGTGTCCAACTGGTCCCCTCAGGGAACGTTCCTGCGCAACCGGTGTCGGTTGCCAGCGAAAACCCTTTGGACAGTAACCCGGAGACAGACCGTACCCTGAAGTGCCTGATACAGAGCTTACCCTGGTCTGGAATGTCGGATGACGCCCAGACCACATGTAAGGCTGGTGCCATGCGTTGGCAGCCGGGGCACTCCAGCGGTTGTGTTGTCTCTGGGCCTCTGCCCATAGGAGAAACCTTGCAGCTAGTTGCTGTGGACATAGCAGGTCCCCTGCCTGTGCGCAGTAGATCGGGGAAGACACGCAGCCTCCCTGTAGTGGATGCCACACAGGATCCAGAGGCTGGTGGTCTGGCCGCCATCACTGTGGCACAGGTAGCGGACGAGGAGGAAGGAGTAGGCATAGGTGACAGGGTAGGTTTCCCGAGTCATAGGTCGACAGAGGAGGATTGGAGGGCAGGTCTGACAGTAAGGGCAGACAGTTGCCAGATAGGTATGACGGAGGTGCAGTGCCTGGGGCACCATGTGGCAGGAGACAGGGGTAGGCCCAACCCAGAGGGGGTGGAGGCAACCAGAGGCTGTCCCCGACCCACATCACCCAGACCGGTATTGACCTTAGAACCTGTAAGGCCCTACGGACATGTTGTCATTGACTTTAGTCCTGTAGTGAACCCCTTGACAGAGGTGGCTAGGAAGGGCATTCCCAAGTCAGTGGACTTTGCACCCGCTTGCGAGTTGGCATTCCAGTCATTGAAGGAGGCTCGGGTACCCGCTCCAGTGCTGATGGCGCACATTCTTGACCAGGACTGTGTGTTACGAACTATTGCGCCACTGCATGGACTGGGAGCTGTACCGAGCAAGAAAGAGCCATATGGGCAGGAGCACCCTGTGGTCTGTTTGAGCAGGAAACTGCTATTGTGCGAGGTGGGGTATGCCACAGTTGGGACACCGTGGGTGGCACTTGTTTGTAACCGGCCCCCCACCGTGGTGACTTACCACCTACCTGTTAGGTGGCTGCAACCTACCTTGGGGGAATTGGACAGACTTTTGTGGTGGAGCCTTGAACTTGGACTTCAGGTGGACTATTTGAACATTGTGCACCCACGAAGAGAGGCCCACTGCACTATGGATGAACTGTCTAGGCCAGAGCCTACACCCCCCATGTAGCGTCCCCTTTACCCCAACGGACTGCGGGACCAGGACCCAAATCGTTGGGACATGGGTCCCTGGTTGACCCGCTTGAATGGGGGGGGGAGGAATGTGGCCGGAGAGACTAGCCAGCCACACGTGTAATGGCATCTGCGGCACTGAAGGGGTTAACCCTCGTGCCCGGCGCCATGTTACGGACTGTTTAAAAGTTTGTTGAATCATGTGTTTTATTTTTAACATGTCATATGTAGTGCTCTGTGCACCATTGCAGGAATGCATGTTTAACTGTATCTATTTTATATTCAAGACAGGCTTGGTGTATATTTAAAGGAAAAATGCAGTTACTATAGCTGTCTGAATACGCATCTCTTATCCTCTGGAAATAGGAAGGGGCATGCTAAGGGCCCTGTACTAGCAGTGAGGTGTGAAGGACAATACCTTTTGATGTGTAAATTCCTTAGAGAGAGATGCTAATCATTGGGTTTATGGGCTTGGATTTGATATACGATCCCTGAATGGAAGTTAAAGGAAGGAAGACCGTTTGTTTGTATTGTAGCCATTCCTGTTGTAATCTTAAACACTGAGATTGCCTGCAGATGGGAATGACCAGACACATTTGTATTTTGAAGATATGTGATAAATTTATCAATAGTGAATGTTAATCTGATACCAAACGTTGTCTGTGTCACAGGAAGGAGGATATTGTTTTATTGCACTTATATCCTTGTAAAATGTAATTTATTGGTATTTTGTAAAATAACCTGATTGGTTGGAGAAGACAGGGAGGGCTTACCCCCCTGTGGTACTGTGTGGAAAACTGACATAAAAAGGAGACCTGCGTGCCTCCAGAGTGGTAGTTGTACCATCTTTATTCTGCTGAAACATCTAATCGTATGCTGTTGCCCCTAGCAATAGGGAAGGGTTCTCTTTAGAACTATTGAGCAAATAAACATCTTTGCCTCAAGAAGACTGCTTCATCTTGTGACCAACAGGGTTAGGCCAAACCTAGCCCCGTCCTCCGGCTGTCCAGGGAAGTACCTAGCGTCTCCAAGCTCCGCCTTCCGCCAGCTACCGGTAGAGGCCTAGCAAGTGGCTAGTGGGGATTCGTCAGCACCACACAGCTGTGGTAAGGCAGTGCGTCGGCACATACAGAGCAGAACCGTGGTTCCAAACGCCACGGCAGGTTAGGAGTTTGGTGGTGGCAGCGAGAACCTGCCCACAGCGCAGTGGGTGGAGTCAGTAACAGGCGGTTACTGACGGTAAGCGGGAATCCCCTATGTGGTCAGGCCTCGTGCGGCTTGACCTTCCATTCTGTGCGCAGTCGACGGGACGCGGCAAGCGGCGAGTGCTTCCGTACGGTATCGTCCTGTCACACGCAGCAACTGTGAAGACCCCTTGCAGCCCTAGCTAGGCTGTGTATGCAGTAGGTCCGCCACCAATTTTTTAGATCAGAGCATGTGCGTGTGACGTCAAACAGCTTCCTCTAAAACACTGCCAACCCATGCCCATTTTCGACATGCCGCTCATGCAACGATCCGTCGCTGCCCTGTGCCTCACGAATCAGGCAATGGCGTTCGCAGCCACTGCGAGCCAAGGACAGTACCTGCGCGTGTGCACTGTCGCTGCTGATGAGGTTATTGCGGTCACATCGCTTACCGGTGCAACCTAAATAACCCCCATAGTATCTACCAATCAGCTCCTAAATGTCATTTTTCTTAACACAGCCTGTAAAATGACAGTTACGAGTTCATTGGTTGGTACTTTATCTCTTTTCCACCTTCTGTCTCTCCAAGCTTGATAAATCTCCCTCTTTGTTTCATGTAGGTAAAAATAATAAAAAAATCACATTAAAGCAAGCAAGAATAAAATGCTCAACAGACAAATGGCTTAATATTAGGAAAAGTTTTAGAGAAAAGTCTCCAGCACAGCCATTCTCCAATATAATCGGTGCCAGTTCTAGACCTGGTGGTGCCCAGGGCAAAAGTTTCCTTTGGCAACACCCCCCACCCCCGACAGGCAAAACAGGGTTAGTGTGCATGCCAAACATTAGGGGCGTGGCTTCATAGGGAAGGGGCATGGCCACAGAATAGTATCAGTTCACATTACACTGCACAGTAGTGTCCGTCAGCCACATTACACCACACAGTAGTACCCATTATACCATGTTAGAACCCCTTACACACATTACACCACAGTAGAGCAGAGCCCCTTGTACACATTACGCCAGGTAGCCCCTTACACACATTGCACCAGATAGACCCTTATACACATTGCACTTATTAAGTGCCCCCATGCAATGCCCTCATTTGTAGTGCCCCCAGTAGTAATGCCCCCTGTGGTAATGCCTCCATGTAGTATTGCCCCCAGTAGTAATGCCCCCATAGTTATTCCTCCTGTAGTTATGCCCCATATAGATATGCCCCTTGTAGTTATGCCCCCTGTAGTTATGCCCCCTGTAGTTATGCTCCCAGTAGTTATGCCCCCTGTAGATATACCCCCAGAAGATTTGCCCCCAGTATATTTGCCCCCAGTAGATGTGCCCCTGTAGATATGCACCCAGTAGATGTGCCCCCATTAGTTGTGCCCCCAGTAGATTTGCCCCCAGTAGATTCACCCCCAGTAGATGTGCCCCCTGTAGTTATGCCCCCTAGTAGCGCCGCTTACACACACACACACACACACACACACAAAAACCCAACACACAATACTCACCAACCCCGCTCCTGCTTCCCAACCACTGTTGCCGCTGCTGCTCCACCTCTGGCTACCCACTCCTCAGATCTATGATATCATGACATCTCTCCCATAGCTCCACACAGGCACTATAGATCAATCAGGACCTCTAGTGCCTGATTGGTGCCGGCTGCAGTGGGCACCCACACAGCGCCTGCTGCAGCCAGGGTGCGGGATGCCCGATGCAGGTGGGTCAAGTGCCTGAGGGGTTACTGCAGCCACGTCTGCAGGCCACAGTACCCCGGGCACCTGCCCGGCTTGTCTCCACCTAAAACCGCTCCTGAATATAATGCAGGCATTTTTACTATGTAAACTAGTTGTTATGATATAAAGTTACATAATAGCTACTGGTTATCTTATGTTATATCTTACCTTATTTTTTATATCTTCCCTTCTTTTTCTGCGTGCCTTTTTATGTGGTATATTAGCAAAAAACTACACTCAGGGCCCCTGATGGTTTGCGTATATCACTGATGGTGGCTGCACTGTGATTACGTAGGACACATTATGCGCATGTGCGTAATCACTTACATTGCCCCCTAAACTGCTGGTGATTTACCATTGTCTGCATCTTCTTAAGCAGATTTCCTTGACCCAGCTGAGCAGTTCTTGGCAGTCATTCTGATTAAGCTTCAGCCTACTCAGATGACTAATGCTACCAACATCGGTGGTTGCATTGGTGTTCCAATGGTGTATCTTCAAACTTGGAAGAACTTGGATCTTTTTCCCACAGACGCCTTCTGCAGCATTGATATTTTTACACATCGCTGCTGCATCATGTGTGCTGTATCCATCTATGTATCAGGCTCACAGACCACAGAGATTGTATAATTTGCTGTATCAATTCATTTTGAAATGTGCTGTACAGTACCTTAAGGAAGACATGTTTCATAACTTGTGAAATTGAAACATGTTGTCAGGATTTCATTATATTGCTTTCTGTATTAATTCAATAAGAGAAATGCTGCCAGTAGGTGGCAGTGTAACCCTATAATTGGAATGTATCCAAAATTTTCTTTCTTTATTTTTAACTTAATAATTTCTATCTGTAAGCCTTTGGGCCATATTCAATTCAAAAAACCACTGCTCATTGCTTGGGATGTCTCATTAGAAGATTAACTGGTTAAAATTCAGCACTAATGTGAAAGTTTTAATTGGGAAATCCTGTGCGTGTTAAATTAATCTTAAGTACTTTTATCAGAAATGTTAGCTTTCTTGTACAGAGCTTTCTTGTTTTAAATCCAAATACAATAGAATTCAAATTAATTAAATCCTAAAAGTGTAATTTCATTTTTCAATTACAAAATGTTTCATACTCAAAAAACCTGTAAACATTTCCAACACATAAAAACTATCAATAGAACAATCTACTTGTTTATACTTGTTTATTCTTTATGCAAAACAGATTTCAAACATAATGTATCTGTTTTTCTGTTACTATGAAGAATTAATGTTCATACTGTATACAGAAGCATTGCACTTTAAAGAATGCTTTATAGATGCAATGTACAGCCACTGCTGTATTTGATTTCAATCAAATAGCCTGTATGATTCGCCAATGCTGACATATTTTAATTCAGCCTGTGACAAGTATTTGAAAGGCACTATTCTATCATTATAAATTTTTGTCTGCGGGCAAGACAAAACACTGCTTCTTGTAAAGAAGAAAAAAATACAAGACTCAAAATTTCACTTTGAAGAAAATACAGATATTTTACTGTTTTAATTTATTTCATTACTCATTACCTTACTAAAAATGTTTCATGACCAGGATATTTTAAAAATCTCATTTTTGTACATGCAAATGTTTCATGGTAAAATTAGTACAGTGCCACTTAAACTAAGAAATACTGTAATATGTACTTACTTGTCATTGATTTAATCATTTTCAGAAACAGATACAGATTACCTTTGCATTGTGAATATTATACATGTACTGTATACGTATTATTTGGAAAATAATATAAAGGAGCAGCATGATTTGCATACTGGTTAGCATTACTGCCTCATGTCATGATTTCAATTCCTAACCTACACTATTGGTGTATAGTTTGTATGTTCTCTCCACATTTGCATGTGTTTTCCCTTGGTTGTCACAGTTTCCTCCCCTTTTATAAAAACAAACTGTTAGGTTAATTGGCTTCTGCCAAAAAATTAACTACAGTGTGTATGTGTGCCTGTGTGATAGAGAATATAGATTGTAAGCTCTTCTGGAGCAGGGACAGATTGAATGATTGAAATAGGATTGAAATATTCTTTATAAAAGCCTTGCATGATACAGTATTTGTGTATAATATAAATATATTTGACAACATGTTCCATTTTCAGTGTATATGTATATTGCCCTAAACAAGTCATCAAGTGACAAAGTCCAATACATAACCCAGTGAAGAATAAATGTATAACAAGTGACACTGAAGCTTTTTTTTATACAGCATAGTTTTGAATATTGTATATCTAGTGTGACAGGAATCACATAGACTGAATAAACTTCACCAGTTTCTTTATTTCTTTGTTAGGCAGGGCAGCACAGGGATCTTTCAGCATAGAAATGCAGGTTTACATCAGTACAGATGCACAGCAGTACAGGATCACATCAGTACAAGTTTCTTAGCAGTACAGGATAACATCGGTACAGGTTCATAGTGATACACAGTGCCATAACTAGACATTTTAGCACTGTGTGCAAAAAACAGCATCAGCGCGCCCCCCCCCCCCCCATATTTTAAGTAGGTCCAGTGCGAGCCACAGGCAAGCACCAAAAATATAGGGACATGGCTTCATGGGGAAGGGGAGTGGTCACAAAATAATACCAGTTCATATTACTCTGTACAGTAGTCTCCATTATTCAAATTACGCTGCACAGTAGTGCCACTTACACACATTACACCAGTTAGAGCCCCTGTCACACATTACACCAAGTAGAGCCCATTTTACACATCACTCCAGGTAGAGCCCCTATCACACATTACGCCAGGTAGAGCCCCCTTTTATACATTACGGCAGGCAGGTAGATCTCCCATTTACACATTACCGCAAGTAGAGTTCCCTTTTACATAGTACAGCAGTTAGAGTCCCCTTTTTACAAATTATGGCAGCAGAGTCCCCTTTTTACACATTAGAGCAGCAGAATCCCCTTTTTACACATTACACAGGCAGAGTCCCCATTTTACAAATTATGGCAGACCGAGTTCCTTTTACAAAGAGAGAGATAGAGAGAGACAGAGAGAGAGAGAGAGATAGAGAGAGAGAAAGTGATATACTTATGTTTTCTCCAGCAGTCCTCTTGTCCTTCTTGCCCTATGCTGCGGCTCTTCATAGCGCAGGGCACTATGGGTGGTCTCGGGGCAGGATGGGAGAGATGTAATCTCTCCCAGAAGACGGGCAGAATAGGGGAAGCAGGGAGGTGGGGCGGACGAGCTGCAATGCTACACGGCTTTATGTGAGAGAGGTTCAGTAGCTGCAGCTGAGTGGCGGTGTGGTATGGCATGGGTGATATACACGGCGGGTGGCCAGGTGGATCCCACACAGTGTCGCAACATGAGACAGTGTGTGTTGCCAGTGGTGTGCACCCACAGTGCATATGCACACACTGGCACACACCTAGTTACAGCTAGAGATGTGCGGCTGGCACTTTTCATGTTTTGTGTTTTGGTTTTGGTTCTAATTCCACTTTCATGTTTTAGTTTTGGCTTGATTTTGCCAAAACCACCCTTTTGGGTTTTTGTTTTGGATCTGGATAATTTAAAAAAAATATATAAAAACAGCTAAAATCACAAAATTTGGAAGTCATTTTGATCCTATGGTATTACTAACCTCAATAACATTAATTTCCAGTCTGTTCTGTACACCCCATACCTCACAATATTTTTTTAGGCCTAAAAGTTGCACCGAGGTTGCTGTATGACTAAGCTAAGTGACACAAGTGTGCGGCACAAACACCTGGCCCATCTAGGAATGGCACTGAAGTGGCAGACAGGAGGGTAGATATAAAAAAAGGCCCCAAACAGCACATGATGGAAAGAAGAAAAAGAGGTGCACCGAGGTTGCTGTATGACTAAGCCAAGCGACATAAGTGTGCAGCACAAACATCTGGCCCATCTAGGAGTGGCACTGCAGTGTCAGACAGGATGGCACTTTTCAAAAACAAGGCCCCAAACAGCACCTCATGCAAAGATGTAGAAGAGGTGTAATGAGGTAGTTGTATGACTAAGACAAGCAATACAAACAATTCCCACTGGAAGTATACAGCAATATCACTAGAATTATACGGCAATATCACTGGAATTATATGGCAGTACCACTGGACATATACAGAAGTGTCAGAAAGGATGGCACTTTAAAAAAAATAGTCTCCAAACAGCACATGATGCAAATAAGAAGAAGAGGTGCAAGATGTAATTGTCCTTGGGCCCTCCCACCTACCCTTATGTTGTATAAATAGGACATGCACACTTTAACAAACCAATCATTTCAGTGACAGGGTCTGCCACATGACTGTGGCTGAAATGACTGGTTTCTTTGGGCCCCCACAAAAAAAGAAGCAATCAATCTCACCTTGTAAAAACTGGCTCTACAGAGACAAGATGTCGACCTCATCCTCTGATTCCTCACCCCAGTCACTATGTACATCCCCCTCCTCACAGAGTATTAATTAATCCCCACTGGAATCCACCATAACAGGTCCCTGTGTACTTTCCTGAGACAATTGCTGGTCAAGGTCTTCCTGGAGGAATTTATAATTCAGTTTGATGAAATCATCTTCTCCACATTTTGTGGAAGTAACCTCCTACGCCGATCGCTGACAAGGTTACCGGCTGCACTAAACACTCTTCCAGAGTACACACTGGAGGGGGGCAACTTAGGTAAAATAAAGCCAGTTTGTGCAAGGGCATCCAAATTGCCTCTTTTTCCTGCCAGTATACATACGGACTGTCTGACATGCCTACTTGGATGCTGTCACTCATATAATCCTCCACCATTTATTCAATGGTGACAGAATCATATGCAGTGACAGTAGACATGTCAGTAATCGTTGGCAGATCCTGCAGTCCAGTCCAGATGTCAGCTTTCGCTCCTGATTGCCCTGCATCATCGCCAGCAGGTGGTCTAGGAAATCTTATCCTTTTCCTTGCAGCCCCAGTGGTGGGAGAAAGTGAAGGAGGAGCTGTTGACGGGTCACGTTCCGCTTGAGTTGACAATTTACTAACCAGCAGGTCTTTGCACCTCTGCACACTTGTGTTTGCTGGAAAGAGAGATACAACGTAGGCTTTAAACCTAGGATCGAGCATGGTGGCCAAAATGTAGTGCTCAGATTTCAACAGATTGACCACCCTTGAATCCTGGCAAAGAAAATGAAGGGCTCCATCCACAAGTCCCACATACTCAGCGAAATCACTCCGTATTAGCTCCTCCTTCAATTTCTCCAGCTGCTTCTGCAAAAGCCTGATCAGGGGAATGACCTGACTCAAGCTGGAAGTGTCTAAACTGACTTCGCGTGTGGCAAGTTCAAAGGGTTGGAGAACCTTGCACAAGATGGAAATCATTCTCCACTGCACTTGAGTCAGGTGTATTCCCCCTCCATTGCCTATATCGTAGGTGTATGTATAGGCTTTAATGGCCTTTTGCTGCTCCTCCATCCTCTGAAGCATATAGAATGCTGAATTTCACCTCGTTGCCATCTCTTGCTTCAGGTGATGGAAGGGCAGGTTCAGGAGTGCTTGCTGGTGCTCCAGTCTTCAGCACATAGTGGCAGAATGTCGAATGTGGCCTGCAATTTTTTGGCAACCGACAGCAACTCCTGTACACCCCTGTCATTTTTCAAAAAATTCTGCATCACCAAATTAATTGTATGTGCAAAACATGGGACATGCTGGAATTTGCCCAGTTGTAATGCACACACAATATTGGTGGCATTGTCCGATATCACAAATCCCCAGGAGAGTCTATGTGGGGTAAGCCAATGCGCAATGATGTCCCTCAGTTTCCGTAAGAGCTTGTCAGCTGTGTACCTCTTATGGAAAGCAGTGATACACAGCATAGCCTGTCTAGAAACAAGTTTGTATTTGCGAGATGCTGCTACTGGTGCTGCTGCTGATGTTGTTGCTGCGGGAGGCAATACATCTACCCAGTGGGCTGTCACAGTCATGTAGTCCTTAGTCTGCCCTGCTCCACTTGTCCACATGTCCGTGGTTAAGTGGACACTGGATACAACTGCATTTTTTAGGACACTAGCGACACTTTTTCTGACGTCTCTATACATTCTCGGTATCGTCTGCCTAGTGAAGTGGAATCTAGATGGGATTTGGTACCGGGGACACAATACCTCCATCAATTGTCTAAATCCCACTGCACTAATGGTGGATACCGGACGCACATCTAACACCAACATAAGTGTCAAGGCCTCAGTTATCCATTTTGCAACAGGATGACTGCTGTCATATTTCATCTTCCTTACAAAGGACTGTTGGACAGTCAATTGCTTACTGGAAGTAGAACAAGTGGTCTTCCAACTTCCACTCTGGGATGACGATCAATTCCCAGCAGCAACAACAGCAGCAGCAGCAACAGCAGGCGTACCACTCAAGGATCCTCCATAGGAATCCCGATTAGGAGAGAACTCCTCAGTCTTGCCAGTGGCATGGCCTGCAGGACTAATGACGTTCCTGACTGAGGAGGAAGTTGACGTTGAGGGAGTTGGTGGTGTGGCTTGCAGGAGCTTGGGAACAAGAGGAAGAAGGGATTTAGGTGTTAGTGGACTGCTTACGCTCTTACCCAAAGTTTCACAACTTGACACTGACTTCTGATGAATGCACTGCAGGTGACGTATAAGGGAGGATGTTCATAGGTGGTTAACATCCTTACCCCTACTTATTACAGATTGACAGAGGCAACACATGGCTTGACACCTGTTGTCCGGATCTATAGAGAAATATTTCCATACCAAAAAGGTGGCTTTTTGGGTATTTTGCCCAGGCATCACAAAGGGCTTCTTCATCCCATGGACAACAGGTGTCTCCCCTGGAGCTTCATTTAAACAAACCACATCACCATCAGAATCCTCATCGCCAACTTCCTCCTCAGTGCCAGCAACACCCAAATCCTAATCCAGGTGATATCCGGACTCCAGGTCAACAGCACAAAGGTCGACACACCTTAGGTCGACGACAATTGGTCGACACACCTTAGGTCGACATGGACAAAAGGTCGACATGGACAGAAGGTCAACAGGAACAAGCTCGACATGGAAAAAGGTCGACATGAGTTTTTCACAATTTTTTTCTTTTTTTGAACCTTTTCATACTTAACGATCCACGTGGACTACGATTGGAACGGTAAAGTGTGCCGAGCGAAGCGGTAGCGGAGCGAAGGCACCATGCCCGAAGCATGGCGAGCGAAGCGAGCCATGCGAGGGGACACGGTGCACTAATTGGGGTTCCCGGTTACTCTACGAAGAAAACGACACCAAAAAAACATAAAAAACTCATATCAACCTTTTTCCGTGTCGACCTTGTTCCTGTCGACCTTCTGTCCATGTCGACATTTTGCCCATGCCGACCTAAGGTGTGTCGACCAATTGGCATCGACCCAAGGTGTGTCGACCTTTGTGCTGTCGACCCTCAGTCCCAGACCCATCCAGGTGTACTTCAACAGTGACATTTTCAATTTGAATATCAGGAACTGGACTGTGAGTGTTCCTTCCAGCACTTGCAGGGGGTGCAAATGATGGAAGGAGCCACCCCTTCCCGTCCAGTGTTGAGAGGGTCAGGTATCGCAACCGCCGACAGGCTTGGACTCTTCTTGTGGATTTGTGATACCATCTTAGAACGCACAGTTCTTTGCTGTGCTTTTTCCAGCTTAACTCTTATAATTTTTCTAGTGGGAGGATGAGGGCTTCCATCGTCATGTGAAGCTGAACCACTAGTCACGAACATAGGCCAGGGCCTTAGCCGTTTCTTGCCACTCCGTGTCGTAAATGGCATATTGGCAAGTTTATGTTTCTTCTCAGACCATTTAAATTTCTATTTTTGGGTCTTTTAACTGAACTTTGGCTTTTTGGATTTTACTTGCCCTCTACTATCACATTGGGCATCAGCCTTGGCAGACGACGTTGATGGCATTTCATCATCTATGTCATGACTAGTGGCAGCAGCTTACGAATTAGGAGGAAGTGGTTCTTGATCTTGCCCTATTTTATCCTCCAAATTTTTTGTTCTCCATTATTTTTCTGGAGTTATATAACACAGTGGGGGTCATTCTGATCCGTTCGCTCGCAGCGGTTCTTCACTGCAGTGCAAACGGGTCCAGAATGCGCATGCACGGTGTGCGCATTGCGCACGTGCACCATTTCATGGTGGCAACGACGCTTACAATGAAGAAAGCGGTTGCAGCGGGGACCACAAGAAAATGGACAGCAAGAGGGCGTTCCTGGGCATCACCTTACAGATTCCTGTCATTTTCAGGGAGTGGTAAGTAAAACGCAGGCATGTCCAGGCGAACGGAGGGCGGAGGAGTGACGTCAAAGCCGGACCCATCAACGCTGAGATCGTCGCACACGGTAAGTAGGTACAGGGCTGGTCTTGTTTTACACAAAACTTTTTTTGCTAAGCAGGGCTGCACAAGTGTTCACAGCCCTGCTAAGCTAAAATACACTTCCCCATAGGCGGGGATTAATTGATCACACCATCAGCAAAAACTTACTGGCTGCGATTAACTCAGAATGACCCCCAATATGCGGCACAGGAGAGCTTACCCCTACACCTCACGGGGCAAACCCTGTAAAAATTATTTGGATTAAATATTAATAACCCCTTTATTTGGAGTAAATAATATACAGCACAGCACCAATGAACTTATATGGCAGCATCACTGGACTGGACATATATGGAATTATTTAGGTTTATATGGAATTATATGGCAGGATCACTGGAATTATATGGAAGGATCACTGGACATTTACGGCAGTACCACTGGACATATACTGCAGTACCACAGGACATATACGGCAGCTCAGGACACCACCAGTGGGCTGATGCAGGACAACACAGCACCACTGCAATGGACTGGACTTATACAGCAGCACTGGACATATGGCAGCAGAGGACACCACCACTATGACTGGTCACTGGACTGACTGATGCACAGGACACTACCACTGGTCTGATGCAGGACAACACAGCAACACTGTAAGGGACTTATTATACAGCAGTACTGGACATATAGTAGCAAAGGACACCACTGTGACTGGTCACTGAACTGACTGATGCACAGG
This sequence comes from Pseudophryne corroboree, assembly GCF_028390025.1. Classification (NCBI taxonomy): domain Eukaryota; kingdom Metazoa; phylum Chordata; class Amphibia; order Anura; family Myobatrachidae; genus Pseudophryne; species Pseudophryne corroboree. Next base: position 922,993,093 of record NC_086444.1, read on the forward strand.
ACACTACCACTGGTCTGATGCAGGGCAACACAGCAACACTGTAAGGGACTTACACAGCAGCACTGGAAATATGGCAGCAGAGGACACCACTGTGACTGGTCACTGGACTGACTGATGCACAGGACACTACCACTGGTCTGATGCAGGACAACACAGCAACACTGTAAGGGACTTATTATACAGCAGCACTGGACATATGGCAGCAGAGGACACCACCACTATGACTGGACTGATGCAGCACAATACACCACCACCTTACTGATGCAGCACAACACAGCACCCTATGCAGCAGCACTGGACATATGGCAGCAGAGGACACAACCACTGTGACTGGAAAGATGCAGCACAAGACACGGAGACTGAGGACACTGAGGACTCTGAGAGAATGAAGACACATCCTCTCTCTACACTCTCCAATGCCGGAGTGAAAATGACGGCGACACGCGGCTCCTTATATGGAATCCAAACTCAGCGAGAATCCGACAGCAGGATGATGACGTTTTGCCTCGTTCTGGTTTCTGAGTCAGGTGGGAAAACCCAAACCTGACTCGGAACCGGGCTCGTGACGTGAAGTCCGGTAGGGTTCGTTTCTCTAAGAACCAAACCTGTTCATCTCTAGTAACAGCCCTGCTCAGTCCCTACAAACACACACACACACACACACACACACACACACACACACACACACACACACACACACACCTTGTCCCCTCCAGTCACTACACACACACAGCTTGTCCCCTCCAGTGACTACACACACAGCCTGTCTCCTACACACACACACCTTGTCCCCTCCAGTGACTACACACACAGCCTGTCACCTACACACTTACAGCCTATCCCATCCAGTCACTACACACACACACACACACACACACACACACACACACACACACACACACACACCCTATCCCCTCCAGTCCACACACATGCACACACAGCCTGTACCCTTCAGTCCACACACACACACACACACACACACACACACACACACACACACACACCCTATCCCCTCCAGTCCACACACATGCACACACAGCCTGTACCCTTCAGTCCACACACACACACACACACACACACACACACACACACACACACACCCTATCCCCTCCAGTCCACACACATGCACACACAGCCTGTACCCTTCAGTCCACACACACACACACACACACACACACACACACACACACACACAGCCTGTCCACTCCAGTACACACACACACACACACACACACACACACACACACACACACACACACACCTGTCCCCTCCAGTCCACACATCAATCCATGCACACTCACTCTCCCCTGGTCACCACTGTGTTACCTCCAGGAGAGCAAAGACAGATGCAGACAGACAAAATAGAAAAGTCAAGGGGCCTAATCGTGGACCCGTGGCCACGCCCCCTTTCAGGAAAAGAACCCTAATCCAGCAAGCACCGATAGGCAGCCTGGGAGAAGAGGAGGCACAGGACCGGACATACAACAAACTCATCCAGTGTCCTGATCTGCCACTGCAGCTACAGTAACTTCTGCAGACAAACACTGATTAGTGTGGACTTGCAGATGTTGCTGGCGGTCCTGCACCCTCAGTGCACATGTGCTGTGTGTCAGGCACCACCGGCACACACACCTAGTTACGGCACTGGCGATACAGGTTCACCTTAGTATATGTCCAGTGGCCCTAACATCCTCAAACCCCCTTCTGGATGCTAGTCACCATCAGTGTCGGACCGGGGCATGAAGGGCCCATCGGGGAAATACAGTAGTAGGGACCCATGCCTAGTGGTATGGTCAGCCACCCCAGAGGGTTTGGCTAGCCATTACAGAGTGCATGGGCCCCTTGATGAATATATATAATAAACAGCAAAAACAATGTTTTTTTTAGTGAACTACTGTGCCCTTGCAGCTGTAGTGGAGGTACACCAGGGGTGTCACTCCACACCCAAAACAGGATGAATTTCAAATAAAAATTTTGTTACTCTACTGTGCACAGCTTTAACAATTCGTGGAGGGTAAAACAATATATAAGATGTAACAATATGACAGATATAAAAAATAAAAAGGGCATAAATAGACCCTTAGTCTCTCTTAATCCTCACAATGTTCCTCTTAGAAGTTGTACAGTCCTCACAAAGACCAGAGTTCCTCAAAAAAATATTAAAAAGCATGATCTTGTGATTGGTTTCACTCAAATCTTTCTTTCAGCACTTTAGTATGTTGTTTTTGACAAGAAAAATATCTGGACTATACTCACAACTTAACATGTTAATTAGCTCACATAAAGGGATCTTTACACGTCCAATGATTCCATAAGGTTAGTGGTCGCTCGCAATGACTCACGTCTTACAGGGTCTAACGTCTTACAGAGTCTGCTAGAGAGTTCTTAGGTGTCCCAAGCCCTCACACCTGCATGTGAGGGCTTGGGACACCTGAGGACTCTCTAGGACACATTGTTTGAGGTGAGGTAGTCCGGACTTTTGCATTACTCTCAGAAATTGTGTTTGCCATCTTCCTAGACAGACTTTATTTGGTGGAGCTCATTTTGATTTTTTTTTTTTACATGTGCATGTGTGTGTTTTTATAAATAAATCCTTTTTGTATTACACATCACATGTTTTTCAGGGACGTGCAGTCAGGGGAGGCAGGGGAGGCAGTGCCTCCCCTGTCATAATGATTAAAATAATACAAAGACGATACTAACAACACATTCTACTTTGTATTATTTTAGTCATTTTTACTTGAGAATGCCTCTAAATCTCTATGGGAGGCAGCGAGAGCGCTGCCTCCCAGTGACAATGATAAAGTGTCTGAAGAGGGGGGTGGGCAGGGGGCGGAGCCAAATCACGGGCTGGAAAAGCACATTGAAAAACGAATGTACTACGGCACCACCAGACCTGCCTCATTGACAGGGGCTTTGCCTTTAGCTCACATCAAGGCACACCCCTGTCAAATCATTGGACAGCGGCAGGGGGTAGGCTGGGACTGTGATGGGCAGAGAGTCAGATGCCCCTATTCCGATTGGCCGCATGTCCCCGCTGCTCACAGCCGCTTCTACCGTTCCAAGATCCGACAAGTGGGAGCCTCTGTGTGCTGTGCTGTGTCCCCCCCTTTACCTCCGCATACTACTCTGCGCTCCAGCACCCCTCCTCCCGCTCCCTTATCCCCCGTGTTCCCAGCTTCGCCCCCCTCGCTCTCTTAGTGTTCTCTGTGCTCAACGGCCTGCCTCCTCTCCTGGCCCCCATGCTGACTGCTGAGTTCCCGCGGCACGCCCCTCGCACCCGCGGCACCCCTGCACCCGCGACCCCCCCTCCCCCCGCACCCACGGCCTGCAGTGTACAGACTGAGGGAGCGCCGGGTCAGGAGCCTGCAGCAGTGCCAGAAGAAGAAATCATGTAAGTGGCTGCCTATGAACTACACTACATTACACTACACTACACTACATTACATTACATTACCCTACAGTACACTATACTATACTACATTACACTACACTACAGTACACTATACTACATTACATTACACTGCAGTACACTGCATTACACTACAGAACACTACAGTACACCCTAAGGGTAGAGGGGGGGATGTAAAGTGCTCTACCTGCCGTAATGTGTAAAAAAAGGGTACGCTGTCTGCCGTAATGTGTAAAAAAGGGGACGCTGTCTGCCGTAATGTGTAAAAAGGGGGCGCTGTCTGCCGTAATGTGTAAAAAGGGGACGCGGTCTGCTGTAATGTGTAAAAAAGGGGACGCTGTCTGCTGTAATGTGTAATAAGGGGACGCTGTCTGCCGTAATGTGTAATAAGGTGACGCTGTCTGCCGTAATGTGTAAAAAGGGAACGCTGTCTGCCGTAATGTTTAAAAAGGGGGACGCTGTCTGCCGTAATGTGTAATAAGGGGATGATGTCTGCCATAATGTGTAAAAAAGGGGACGCTGTCTGCCGTAATGTGTAATAAGGGGACGCTGTCTGCCGTAATGTGTAATAAGGGGATGCTGTCTGCTGTAATGTGTAAAAAAGGGGACGCTGTCTGCCGTAATGTGTAATAAGGGGACGCTGTCTGCCGTAATGTGTAATACGGGGACTTTGTCTGCCGTAATGTGTAATAAGGGGGGCGCTGTCTGCCGTAATGTGTAAAAAGGGAACGCTGTCTGCCGTAATGTGTAAAAAAGGGGACGCTGTCTGCCGTAAAGTGTAATAAGGGGATGATGTCTGCCATAATGTGTAAAAAAGGGGACGCTGTCTGCCGTAATGTGTAATAAGGGGACGCTGTCTGCCGTAATGTGTAATAAGGGGATGCTGTCTGCTGTAATGTGTAAAAAAGGGGACGCTGTCTGCCGTAATGTGTAATAAGGGGACGCTGTCTGCCGTAATGTGTAATAAGGGGACGCTGTCTGCCGTAATGTGTAATACGGGGACTTTGTCTGCCGTAATGTGTAATAAGGGGGGCGCTGTCTGCCGTAATGTGTAAAAAGGGAACGCTGTCTGCCGTAATGTGTAAAAAAGGGGACGCTGTCTGCCGTAATGTGTAATAAGGGGATGATGTCTGCCATAATGTGTAAAAAAGGGGACGCTGTCTGCCGTAATGTGTAATAAGGGGACGCTGTCTGCCGTAATGTGTAATAAGGGGATGCTGTCTGCTGTAATGTGTAAAAAAGGGGACGCTGTCTGCCGTAATGTGTAATAAGGGGACGCTGTCTGCCGTAATGTGTAATACGGGGACTTTGTCTGCCGTAATGTGTAATAAGGGGGGCGCTGTCTGCCGTAATGTGTAAAAAGGGAACGCTGTCTGCCGTAATGTGTAAAAAAGGGGACGCTGTCTGCCGTAAAGTGTAAAAAGGGAACGCTGTCTGCCATTATGTTTAAAAATGGGGACGCTGTCGGCCATAATATTAAAAAAGGGATCTCTACCTGCCGTAATGTGTAATAGGAGGCTGTACCTGCCGTAATGTGTAAAAGGGAGCTCTGCCTGGCGTAATTTGTGTAAGTGGTGCTACTGTGCTGCGTAATTTGACTAATGGAAGCCCTGGACAACAAAATTGCATTCATGTCCTCCTCCCACTCCCTTCCCAGTCCCAAACACTAATTTTTATTTTGTTTTCTATAAAAATTTACAATATATCACAAGTATGATGAGCAGGCAGGCAGCGGGCATTGGCGGCATCGGACTGAGATACAAATTAGTGGCGGAGGGCTGGGTCAGTTGATGGTGGGCGAGTTTGTAAGCCATTGGCGGTGGCAGCAGGCATCGGCGCAGGGGTAGTAGCGGGCATTGGCTCAGCGGCGGTAGGGGTCATCGGCAGGATTCTGCGGACATTATAGCTGTAGTGCCTCACCAGCCACTGACCTCACCTCACGCGACTTATTTATTATTATTTATTTATTAACAGTTTCTTATATAGCGCAGCAAATTCCGTTGCGCTTTACAATTTGAAATAACAATAACAAACTGGGTGATAACAGTCATAGAGGTAGGAAGGCCCTGCTCCCAAGCTTACAATCTATAGGGAAATAGGCATATGTACACAAGGAAAGGTGCTATCTATTGCATAGAATGAACAGACATGTGAGGATATGTGTGGACTGTACAGAGTGGATGTAATTTGATAGGAAGGTTTATGAAAGTTATGTGGGCGGTTCAGGAATTTGATACGCTTGCTTAAAGAGGTGAGTTTTGAGGGAACGCTTGAAGGTTTGGAGACTAGAGGAGAGTCTTATTGTGCGTGGTAGGGCATTCCACAGAGTGGGTGCAGCCCGATGAAAGTCCTGCAGTCGTGAGTGAGAGCGAGTAATGAGTGTGGATGAGAGACGCAGGTCTTGTGAAGAGCGAAGAGGTCGGGTTGGGAGATATTTTGTGATAAGCAAAGTGATGTACGTTGGTGTAGTTTGGTTAATGGCCTTGTGTGTGAGTAAAAGTATTTTATATTGAATGCGGTAGAGTACAGGTAACCAATGGAGGGACTGACAGAGTGGATCTGCAGACGATGAACGTCTAGCGAGGAAGATAAGCCTCGCCGCTGCATTCAGAATGGATTGTAGTGGTGAGAGTCTCATTTTGGGAAGACCAGTTAGGAGACTATTGCAATAATCAATGCGGGAGATAATGAGAGCGTGGATTAGAGTTTTAACAGTGTCTTGTGTAAGGTATGGTCGTATTTTGGATATGTTTTTTAGATGCATGTAACATGATCTTGAGACAGATTGAATGTGGGGAACAAAGGACAGATCAGAGTCAAGGATGACACCTAGGCAGCGAGCTTGTGGGGTAGGGTAGATAGTCGAGTTTTCAACAGTGATAGAGATATCAGGTTGGTACCTACTATTGGCCGGTGGAAATATAATTAACTCTGTCTTTGAAATATTAAGTTTGAGGTGGCGAGATGTCATCCAGGATGAGATGGCAGAAAGGCATTCAGTGACACGGTCCAGTACAGATAGGGACAAGTCAGGGGAGGATAGGTAGATTTGAGTATCATCTGCGTACAGATGATACTGAAAACCAAAAGAGCTGATTAGTTTACCAAGAGATGAGGTATAGATAGAGAAAAGCAGAGGACCCAAGACTGAGCCTTGCGGTACTCCAACTGAAAGAGGTAGCGAAGAGGAGGTAGATTCAGAGAAGCGAACACTGAAGGAGCGATTAGATAGGTACGATAGGAACCAAGAAAGAGCTGTGTCTTTAAGACCTAGGGATTGTAGTGTCTGTATGAGAAGAGAGTGGTCTACAGTGTCAAATGCAGCAGATAGGTCTAGAAGAATAAGTAGGGAGTAGTAGAGATGAGCGCCTGAAATTTTTCGGGTTTTGTGTTTTGGTTTTGGGTTCGGTTCCGCGGCCGTGTTTTGGGTTCGAACGCGTTTTGGCAAAACCTCACCGAATTATTTTTGTCGGATTCGGGTGTGTTTTGGATTCGGGTGTTTTTTTCCAAAAACACTAAAAAACAGCTTAAATCATAGAATTTGGGGGTCATTTTGATCCCAAAGTATTATTAACCTCAAAAACCATAATTTACACTCATTTTCAGTCTATTCTGAATACCTCACACCTCACAATATTATTTTTAGTCCTAAAATTTGCACCGAGGTCGCTGTGTGAGTAAGATAAGCGACCCTAGTGGCCGACACAAACACCGGGCCCATCTAGGAGTGGCACTGCAGTGTCACGCAGGATGTCCCTTCCAAAAAACCCTCCCCAAACAGCACATGACGCAAAGAAAAAAAGAGGCGCAATGAGGTAGCTGTGTGAGTAAGATTAGCGACCCTAGTGGCCGACACAAACACCGGGCCCATCTAGGAGTGGCACTGCAGTGTCACGCAGGATGGCCCTTCCAAAAAACCCTCCCCAAACAGCACATGACGCAAAGAAAAAAAGAGGCGCAATGAGGTAGCTGACTGTGTGAGTAAGATTAGCGACCCTAGTGGCCGACACAAACACCGGGCACATCTAGGAGTGGCACTGCAGTGTCACGCAGGATGTCCCTTCCAAAAAACCCTCCCCAAACAGCACATGACGCAAAGAAAAAAAGAGGCGCTATGAGGTAGCTGTGTGAGTAAGATTAGCGACCCTAGTGGCCGACACAAACACCGGGCCCATCTAGGAGTTGCACTGCAGTGTCACGCAGGATGTCCCTTCCAAAAAACCCTCCCCAATCAGCACATGATGCAAAGAAAAAGAAAAGAAAAAAGAGGTGCAAGATGGAATTATCCTTGGGCCCTCCCACCCACCCTTATGTTGTATAAACAAAACAGGACATGCACACTTTAACCAACCCATCATTTCAGTGACAGGGTCTGCCACACGACTGTGACTGATATGACGGGTTGGTTTGGACCCCCCCCCAAAAAGAAGCAATTAATCTCTCCTTGCACAAACTGGCTCTACAGAGGCAAGATGTCCACCTCATCTTCACCCTCCGATATATCACCGTGTACATCCCCCTCCTCACAGATTATCAATTCGTCCCCACTGGAATCCACCATCTCAGCTCCCTGTGTACTTTGTGGAGGCAATTGCTGCTGGTCAATGTCTCCGCGGAGGAATTGATTATAATTCATTTTAATGAACATCATCTTCTCCACATTTTCTGGATGTAACCTCGTACGCCGATTGCTGACAAGGTGAGCGGCGGCACTAAACACTCTTTCGGAGTACACACTTGTGGGAGGGCAACTTAGGTAGAATAAAGCCAGTTTGTGCAAGGGCCTCCAAATTGCCTCTTTTTCCTGCCAGTATAAGTACGGACTTTGTGACGTGCCTACTTGGATGCGGTCACTCATATAATCCTCCACCATTCTATCAATGTTGAGAGAATCATATGCAGTGACAGTAGACGACATGTCCGTAATCGTTGTCAGGTCCTTCAGTCCGGACCAGATGTCAGCATCAGCAGTCGCTCCAGACTGCCCTGCATCACCGCCAGCGGGTGGGCTCGGAATTCTGAGCCTTTTCCTCGCACCCCCAGTTGCGGGAGAATGTGAAGGAGGAGATGTTGACAGGTCGCGTTCCGCTTGACTTGACAATTTTGTCACCAGCAGGTCTTTCAACCCCAGCAGACCTGTGTCTGCCGGAAAGAGAGATCCAAGGTAGGCTTTAAATCTAGGATCGAGCACGGTGGCCAAAATGTAGTGCTCTGATTTCAACAGATTGACCACCCGTGAATCCTTGTTAAGCGAATTAAGGGCTGCATCCACAAGTCCCACATGCCTAGCGGAATCGCTCCGTGTTAGCTCCTTCTTCAATGCCTCCAGCTTCTTCTGCAAAAGCCTGATGAGGGGAATGACCTGACTCAGGCTGGCAGTGTCTGAACTGACTTCACGTGTGGCAAGTTCAAAGGGCATCAGAACCTTGCACAACGTTGAAATCATTCTCCACTGCACTTGAGACAGGTGCATTCCATCTCCTATATCGTGCTCAATTGTATAGGCTTGAATGGCCTTTTGCTGCTCCTCCAACCTCTGAAGCATATAGAGGGTTGAATTCCACCTCGTTACCACTTCTTGCTTCAGATGATGGCAGGGCAGGTTCAGTAGTTTTTGGTGGTGCTCCAGTCTTCTGTACGTGGTGCCTGTACGCCGAAAGTGTCCCGCAATTTTTCTGGCCACCGACAGCATCTCTTGCACGCCCCTGTCGTTTTTTAAAAAATTCTGCACCACCAAATTCAAGGTATGTGCAAAACATGGGACGTGCTGGAATTGGCCCAGATTTAATGCACACACAATATTGCTGGCGTTGTCCGATGCCACAAATCCACAGGAGAGTCCAATTGGGGTAAGCCATTCCGCGATGATCTTCCTCAGTTGCCGTAAGAGGTTTTCAGCTGTGTGCGTATTCTGGAAAGCGGTGATACAAAGCGTAGCCTGCCTAGGAAAGAGTTAGCGTTTGCGAGATGCTGCTACTGGTGCCGCCGCTGCTGTTCTTGCGGCGGGAGTCCATACATCTACCCAGTGGGCTGTCACAGTCATATAGTCCTGACCCTGCCCTGCTCCACTTGTCCACATGTCCGTGGTTAAGTGGACATTGGGTACAACAGCATTTTTTAGGACACTGGTGAGTCTTTTTCTGACGTCCGTGTACATTCTCGGTATCGCCTGCCTAGAGAAGTGGAACCTAGATGGTATTTGGTAACGGGGGCACACTGCCTCAATAAATTGTCTAGTTCCCTGTGAACTAACGGCGGATACCGGACGCACGTCTAACACCAACATAGTTGTCAAGGACTCAGTTATCCGCTTTGCAGTAGGATGACTGCTGTGATATTTCATCTTCCTCGCAAAGGACTGTTGAACAGTCAATTGCTTACTGGAAGTAGTACAAGTGGGCTTACGACTTCCCCTCTGGGATGACCATCGACTCCCAGCGGCAACAACAGCAGCGCCAGCAGCAGTAGGCGTTACACGCAAGGATGCATCGGAGGAATCCCAGGCAGGAGAGGACTCGTCAGACTTGCCAGTGACATGGCCTGCAGGACTATTGGCATTCCTGGGGAAGGAGGAAATTGACACTGAGGGAGTTGGTGGGGTGGTTTGCGTGAGCTTGGTTACAAGAGGAAGGGATTTACTGGTCAGTGGACTGCTTCCGCTGTCACCCAAAGTTTTTGAACTTGTCACTGACTTATTATGAATGCGCTGCAGGTGACGTATAAGGGAGGATGTTCCGAGGTGGTTAACGTCCTTACCCCTACTTATTACAGCTTGACAAAGGGAACACACGGCTTGACACCTGTTGTCCGCATTTCTGGTGAAATACCTCCACACCGAAGAGCTGATTTTTTTGGTATTTTCACCTGGCATGTCAACGGCCATATTCCTCCCACGGACAACAGGTGTCTCCCCGGGTGCCTGACTTAAACAAACCACCTCACCATCAGAATCCTTCTGGTCAATTTCCTCCCCAGCGCCAGCAACACCCATATCCTCCTCATCCTGGTGTACTTCAACACTGACATCTTCAATCTGACTATCAGGAACTGGACTGCGGGTGCTCCTTCCAGCACTTGCAGGGGGCATGCAAATAGTGGAAGGCGCATGCTCTTCACGTCCAGTGTTGGGAAGGTCAGGCATCGCAACCGACACAATTGGACTCTCCTTGTGGATTTGGGATTTCAAAGAACGCACAGTTCTTTGCGGTGCTTTTGCCAGCTTGAGTCTTTTCAGTTTTCTAGCGAGAGGCTGAGTGCTTCCATCCTCATGTGAAGCTGAACCACTAGCCATGAACATAGGCCAGGGCCTCAGCCGTTCCTTGCCACTCCGTGTGGTAAATGGCATATTGGCAAGTTTACGCTTCTCCTCCGACAATTTTATTTTAGGTTTTGGAGTCCTTTTTTTTCTGATATTTGGTGTTTTGGATTTGACATGCTCTGTACTATGACATTGGGCATCGGCCTTGGCAGACGACGTTGCTGGCATTTCATCGTCTCGGCCATGACTAGTGGCAGCAGCTTCAGCACGAGGTGGAAGTGGATCTTGATCTTTCCCTAATTTTGGAACCTCAACTTTTTTGTTCTCCATATTTTATAGGCAGAACTAAAAGGCACCTCAGGTAAACAATGGAGATGGATGGATTGGATACTAGTATACAATTATGGACGGACTGCCACGGTTAGGTGGTATAAAAAAACCACGGTTAGGTGGTATATATTGTAATACAATTATGGATGGACGGACTGCCTGCCGACTGCCGACACAGAGGTAGCCACAGCCGTGAACTACCGCACTGTACACTGGTTGATAAAGAGATAGTAGTATACTCGTAACAACTAGTATGACTATGACGACGGTATAAAGAAAGAAAAAAAAATACCACGGTTAGGTGGTATATAATTATACAATTATGGATGGACGGACTGCCTGCCGAGTTCCGACACAGAGGTAGCCACAGCCGTGAACTACCGCACTGTACACTGGTTGATAAAGAGATAGTAGTATACTCGTAACAACTAGTATGACTGACTATGACGGTATAAAGAATGAAAAAAAAACCACGGTTAGGTGGTATATATTATAATACAATTATGGATGGACGGACTGCCTGCCGAGTGCCGACACAGAGGTAGCCACAGCCGTGAACTACCGCACTGTACACTGGTTGATAAAGAGATAGTAGTATACTCGTAACAACTAGTATGACTGACTATGACGGTATAAAGAATGAAAAAAAAACCACGGTTAGGTGGTATATATTATAATACAATTATGGATGGACGGACTGCCTGCCGACTGCCGACACAGAGGTAGCCACAGCCGTGAACTACCGCACTGTACACTGGTTGATAAAGAGATAGTAGTATACTCGTAACAACTAGTATGACACTATGACGGTATAAAGAATGAAAAAAAAACCACGGTTAGGTGGTATATATTATAATACAATTATGGATGGACGGACTGCCTGCCGACTGCCGACACAGAGGTAGCCACAGCCGTGAACTACCGCACTGTACACTGGTTGATAAAGAGATAGTAGTATACTCGTAACAACTAGTATGACACTATGACGGTATAAAGAATGAAAAAAAAACCACGGTTAGGTGGTATATATTATAATAATACAATTATGGATGGACGGACTGCCTGCCGACTGCCGACACAGAGGTAGCCACAGCCGTGAACTACCGCACTGTACACTGGTTGATAAAGAGATAGTAGTATACTCGTAACAACTAGTATGACTATGACGACGGTATAAAGAAAGAAAAAAAAATACCACGGTTAGGTGGTATATAATTATACAATTATGGATGGACGGACTGCCTGCCGAGTGCCGACTGCCGACACAGAGGTAGCCACAGCCGTGAACTACCGCACTGTACTGTGTCTGCTGCTAATATAGACTGGTTGATAAAGAGATAGTATACAACAATATACTACTATACTGGTGGTCAGGCACTGGTCACCACTAGTCACACTGGCAGTGGCACTCCTGCAGCAAAAGTGTGCACTGTTTAATTTTAAATTAATATAATATTATGTACTCCTGGCTCCTGCTATAACAACCTGCAGTGCTCCCCAGTCTCCCCCACAATTATTATAAGCTTTTATACATTGATGTGCAGCACACTGGGCTGAGCTGAGTGCACACAGACTGAGTCACACTGTGTGACTGCTGTGTATCGTTTTTTTCAGGCAGAGAACGGATATAGCAGAGAACGGATATATTAAATAAAAGTTAACTTAACAACAACTGCACTGGTCACTGTGGTAAACTCTGTCTGCACAATCTCTCTCTCTCTCTCTCTCTTCTAATCTATTCTAATGGAGAGGACGCCAGCCACGTCCTCTCCCTATCAATCTCAATGCACGTGTGAAAATGGCGGCGACGCGCGGCTCCTTATATAGAATCCGAGTCTCGCGAGAATCCGACAGCGTCATGATGACGTTCGGGCGCGCTCGGGTTAACCGAGCAAGGCGGGAAGATCCGAGTCGCTCGGACCCGTGAAAAAAAAAGTGAAGTTCGTGCGGGTTCGGATTCAAAGAAACCGAACCCGCTCATCTCTAGTGAGTAGTGGCCTTTAGACTTCGTAGTGACCAAATCATTAACCACTTTAGTCAGTGCCATCTCTGTGGAATGTTGGGAACCGAAGCCTGACTGAAGTGGGTCCAACAAAGTGTATGAGTTAAGAAAGTGTGTGAGTCGAGTGTAGGCAAGTCTCTCAAGTAGCTTAGAGAGACAAGGGAGCTGAGAGATAGGGCGGTAGTTTGAGAGAGCATTAGGGTCAGAATTTTGTTTTTTTTAAATGGGAGTAATCACTGCATGCTTGAAGAGTGAAGGAAAAATACCAGTAGAGAGAGAGAGATTACAGATGTTAGTTAAGGTAGGGATGAGCACCAGAGACAGAGCTTTACTTATTTGTGAGGGTAAAGGATCAAGAGGAGAGGTAGTAGAGAAGCAGGATGAGAAGAGTGATGATACTTCATCTTCATTTGTGGGATCAAATGAAGAAAGAGTGCCAGAGGGTTCAGGTAAAGAACGGAGCAGGTCACTGGCTGCCGAAGAGCATACCATTTCATCTCGGATCTTAGCAATCTTCTCCTTGAAGTAGGAAGCAAGATCCTGTGCCTTGATAGTGGCCGGTGGGGTAGGTGCGGGAGGATTCAGAAGTGATTTAAATGTATTAAAGAGTCGTTTGGGGTTAGAGGCTTGAGCAGAGCTAAGAGTTTGGAAATATGTTTGTTTGGCAGTGTCCAGGGCATTTTTATAAGAATGGTAGACTGTCTTATATGTGAGGAAGTCACTTGAAATACGAGATATACGCCACTGACGTTCAAGTTTTCGTGTGAGTTTTTGTAGTTGTCTTGTTAATTTGGAGTGCCATGGTTGACATCTAGGCCTACGTGGAGTGTGATGGGTAGCTGGAGCCACTTCATCAAGGGCTAGTTCTAGAGTCTCATTAAGGTGTGATACAGCCATCTCAGGAGAGGAGAATGCAGAAATAGGTGAAAGCAGTTGTTGGAGTGAAGTGGAAAGTTCTTGCAGATTAATTGTGTTAATATTTCTGCGAGTTTGAGGAAGATTGGAGAACTTCCGCAACACAGGGTTTGAATTAACAGAGGAAAGCATGCAGGTGATAAGGTTGTGATCTGAGAGGGGGAAAGGAGTGTTAGTGAGTTCAGCAATGGAGCATAGTCTGGTGAATACTAGATCAAGGCAGTGGCCCGCCTGATGAGTAGAGGAGTGAGTCCATTGGGAGAGGCCAAGAGAGGAGGTTAGAGAGAGTAGTTTGGAGGCATGCGCAGCAGATTTTGGACAATCAATAGCAATATTGAAATCACCCATGATAATGGTGGAGATGTCAGAGGATAGGAAGTGAGGGAGCCAGGCAGAAAAATCTTCCAAAAATTGTTTTGGATGCCCAGGTGGGCGGTAGATAGCTGCAACACACAGAGAGAAAGGAGAGTAAACCCTAATGGAATGTACTTCAAATGATGTAAATGTGAGTGATGGAACCTGTGGTAGAACAGTATATGCCAAAGATTGGGAAAGTAAAAGTCCAACTCCTCCTCCTTTATGGTTATCGGGTCTGGAGGTGTGTGTAAAGTGGAGACCACCATGTGCCAGTGCTGCAGGGGAGGCTGTGTCAGATTGTGTGAGCCAGGTTTCTGTTATAGCCAGCAGATTGATGTTGTTAGATATGAAAAGGTCATGAATGGATGTTAATTTGTTACAAACAGAGCGTGCATTCCATAAGGCACATTTTAGTGATCTGGAGGGTGATGGAAGACATGTGATGTTTATGAGGTTAGCTGGATTTCTATGTTGCTGTGAATCAGGTGAATGTGAGCGATGCAAGTGGCTGGGTCCTGGATTTGGTGAAATGTCACCAGCTATCAGAAGCAGAAGAGAGAGATAAATGTGGGTGTCAGAGGTTTGTGAAAGTTTTTTATGGTGAGAGGTTGTAGATGTTATTGTCAATGAGTATAGGGAAGTAAAAAGCTCATGAGTGCTAATAAGAGGGGAGTGTAGAATTGAGGGGGCAACATGTACAGAGGGGTGAGTTGCTGGGAGACTGAATGATGCAATGGCCTTTATGAATACTCCATGAAGAGCAATGCAGAAAATCAATTTGTGGAACATAGTTAGTTTGAGATGAAATCAGTGTTTTCTAGGCTGAGAGTGTAAGTTTTTACTTGTTCAAGTTAAAAGTGCAGGTGCCTACTGGTGTTGTTCTGCTGTATGTTAACTGTGCATTATAGAGCAAAGTGACAAACAGGTATGTACAATCACAATGTATATAGTTGTCTACCAAATTGGTTGCATTTTGTTCTTAGAGGTCATGAGGATTTTAGTTGGTAAAATATTTACATACGCTGAAATACACAGATGATTGGGAATGTAAGGAAGGGATGATGTTTTCTGTTTTGTCGGTGGGTTGTTTCCATCTGTTTTCGTCCTGGTAAGTCCTGGGTAAGTCTATATTGTAATATTTTCATAACCCTTCTAATAAAGCCCTGTTCAGCTGGCTGTTGTTCAGCCAAGCATCTTTCCTTATGAATGGTAAGTATCCATGTGTCTCTAGTAATTGCAATTAAGGCCTAACAACCCAACCCCGTTTACAGAGCATGCCATAAAACTCAACTAAAACAAATACTAAGATAGCAGTTACCAACTATATAAAGCTGCAAAACAGTTTCATCCTAGAATACAATATAGCTTATGATATACAAATAGACAGTGTAGATTACCTAGTTATAATAACACTATCACTGATGCATATATATTCTGAGCAGATCCAAAATGCAAGGAGTGTAGATTACCTAGTTATAATAACACTATCACTGATGCATATATATTCTGAGCAGATCCAAAATGCAAGGAGTGTAGATTACCTAGTTATAATAACACTATCACTGATGCATATATATTCTGAGCAGATCCAAAATGCAAGGAGTGTAGATTACCTAGTTATAATAACACTATCACTGATGCATATATATTCTGAGCAGATCCAAAATGCATGGAGTGTAGATTACCTAGTTATAATAACACTATCACTGATGCATATATATTCTGAGCAGATCCAAAATGCAAGGAGTGTAGATTACCTAGTTATAATAACACTATCACTGATGCATATATATTCTGAGCAGATCCAAAATGCAAGGAGTGTAGATTACCTAGTTATAATAACACTATCACTGATGCATATATATTCTGAGCAGATCCAAAATGCAAGGAGTGTAGATTACCTAGTTATAATAACACTATCACTGATGCATATATATTCTGAGCAGATCCAAAATGCAAGGAGTGTAGATTACCTAGTTATAATAACACTATCACTGATGCATATATATTCTGAGCAGATCCAAAATGCAAGGAGTGTAGATTACCTGCAGAGAAAGGAGAGCAATTGTCATATTGGTCCGGCACAGCCCTTCAGTATATGGCAAACATACAGCCACTATGTAGAAGTCCTGGGTAAGTCTATATTGTAATATTTTCATAACCCTTTTAAAAAAGCCCTTCTAATAAAGCCCTGTTCAGCTGGCTGCTATTCAGCCAAGCATCTTTCCTTATGTTTTTGATACACTATTTCCTTTGTACACATGCTTGACTCCATGAGACTGGAAGGAACCATCCATCATCATTTTGGATATCAGACGGTTTGAAAGTAACCGTTACGTGCATAACAATGTATGGAATACAGTGAGTGGGTTACGCCCATTTTCTTTTTACATCATTTCTGTCTATGAATGTCTCCAAACTTTGATGCATGACTTTTGTAAAATTGAGGAACCCACTAAAGATACCTTTATGTGTCTTCAATAGTACTACGGATGTGAGTATGGTACACTAATTCACATCCATTTGGGGAGAAAATATAGAAAAGGGATTTAACTCCTAAGGGGTTCAACTATGTGATTGGTTGTATCTTCATTTCTTCTCTCCCGATTTATGAGACCCTGTAAGACGTGAGTTATTGCAAGCGACCAATAACCTTGTGGAATCATTGGACATGTAAAGATACATTTATGTGAGGAAATGTACACGTTAAGACGTGAGTATGGTACAAATATTTTTCTCATCAAAAAAGAACACACTAAAGTGGTGAAAGGAAGATTTGAGTGAAACCAATCACAAGATCATGCTTTTTAATTTGTTTTTTTGAGGGATTCTGGACTTTGTGAGGACTGTACACCTTCCCAGAGGAACATTGTGATGATTAAGAGAGACTAAGGTTCTATTTATGCTATTTTCATTTTTATATCTGTCACACTGTTACATCTTACACATTATTTTACCCTCCACTAATTGATAAACCTGTGCACAGTAGAGATACACCATTGGATAAAATAAATAATAACTACTGCTAGTGCATGCATGATAATAACAGCAATTCTCTGTAGTGAATACACTATAGCCCTATGCATCATATAGACATATGTATAACGCAAGTACAGAGTCTAGAACTTGATCCCTAGAGGATAAGTGGTGCTCACAGGCAATGGGGCCCTGGGTTTTCCCTGTGGGCCAGTCCAACCCTGTTCACTATCATAAGCATTGTTCCCTTGTGCCTGGAATCATTTCAACTAGATATAAGCGGGTTCAGTTCTCAGAGAAACAAACTCCCCCCGAACTTCATGTTCTGAGCCAGAATCCAAGTCTGGCTCAGGACTTTCCTCCATATTCGGGTCCCAGAATGAGGCTAAACGTCATCATCCCACTGTTGGATTCTCGTGGGTTTTGGATTCCTTATACACAGCTGTGTATCCCTGCCATTTTCACTCTGGACTTAGAGAGTGAGGGAGACAGAACTCTGTCTCTTTCTGTGGGGGGTGGCATCGGGTGGGGTCAGTGTGTGCTCTGTAGGGGTGCTGTTCCTTCCCTGTGATGTTAGGGGTGCTGTCCTGGCGGTCACTGGTGTTTCATGTGCTGTTAGGGGTGCTGCAGCTGTACATGGGTGTTGCTGTCCTGGATATCATTGTGTTGTACAGGGGGCAGGGGCACTGTCCTCCTGTATGCAGTGAAAATACAAGGGTGCTGGCCCTGTCTTGTATGCTGTCAAAATTCAGGGGTTCAGTGAAAATATATGTACACTGGCCCTTTCTTGTATGCTGTAAAAATTCAGGGGTGCAATGAAAATAAATGTACACTGGCCCTTACCTGTATGCTGTAAAATTCATGGGTGAAGTGAAAATAAATGTACACTGGTCTTGTCTTGTATGCTGTAAAAATTCCAGGGTGCAGTGAAAATAAAGGTACACTGGCCCTGTTTGCTATAAAAACTCAGTGGTGCTGTTGTTAAAATAAAAGTACACTGGTGCTGTATGCTGTAAAAATACATGGGTGATGTTGTTAAAATAAAAGTACACTGGTCCTGTATGCTGTAAAAATACAGGGGTGTTGTTGTACAAATAAAAGTACACTGGTCATGTATGCTGTAAAAATACAGGGGTGCTGTTAAAAAAATTACACTGGCCCTGTCTTGTATACTGTAAAATTACAGGGGTGCTGTTGTTAAAATAAAAGTGCACTGGTCTTGTATGCTGTAAAAATACAGGGAATGTTGTTACAAAAAAGTATACTGGTCCTGTATGCTCTAAAAATACAGGGCTGCTGTTGTTAAAATAAATTTAACACTGGCCTTGTCTTGTATACAGTAACATTAAGGGGGAGCTGTTGTTAAAATAAAAATACAGATTACACTGGTCCTGTATGCTGTAAAAATACATGGGTGCTGCTGTTAAAATAATAGTACACTGGTCCTGTATGCTGTGAAAATACAGATGTGATGATGTTAAAATGAAAGTACACTAGTGCTGTATGCTGTAAAAATACAGGGGTGCTGTAAAAATAAAGGGACACTGTTCAATGTGCTGTAATAATAAAGGGATGCTTGCAAAAAATATGGTGCCAATGCATACAACCAAGCGCATCAAAAGAACGATTGCATCATGGACCCACTGTGATGAACGGTCCTTTTACAAATAACTTCCAATGGAATAATAGCCAGCAAGACCCTTTACATCGGGTTTTTATCATGGCATCCAGCAGAATTCTGCTGGATGCCTTGATAAAGACCCGATGTAAAGGGTAGAAACGCATTGGATTGATCCGAAAATAGGACAGGGAGATCCAGTGTGTAGGACCAGATGGACAGTGAGGGAGTTGCTGTAGTTGCCATGGAAATATAACTCCTATGCTCTTAAGAACTGCCGCAAGACTTCTCACCTACCTCTGGTAATTGCCCATTGTTGGACTCTCTGTGTGGATACCTATATGCTGTTGCATTTATTTTACTGTGCGTGTTTTGTGATTTTACATTACATTTTTTAAACTGTGCTTCACTATTTGCATTTTATCTGTCTCCTTGCTGGATATTATTCCATTGGAAGTCATTTGTGAAAGGACTGTTCATCACAGTGGGTCCATGACGTAATCAATCTTTTGATGCGCTTGGTTGTATGTATTGGCACCACATTTTTTGCAATTGTTTGAACCTGTCTGGGTGGAGGTATTTTTGGGAGTTATCTCTGAGTGACCTCTACACATTACTGAGCTGCTAACTTAGTGCGCACCGATAATAGGTTCTATACCTTGTTCTTTCAATAAAGGGATGCTGTTCTATGAAATGGAGAACAAAAATTTGGAGGAAAAAATAGTGGAAGATCAGAAACCACTTCCAGTTCCTTGTACTTGTACTGAAGCTGCTGCTGCCAACAGTCATGACATTGATGATGCAATTCCATCAACGTCGTCTGCTAAGGCCGATGCCCCCTGTCATAGGGGGCATGTAAAATCCAAGAAGCAAAAATTAATAATAAAAAAAAAGAAATTATCTGATGAGAAACGTAAAATTGGCAATTTGCCATTCACAACGCAAAGTGGCAAGGAAAGGATAAGGCCTTGGCCTATGTTCATGACTGGTTTATCTGCTTCTCATGAGGATGGAAGCCCTTCTCCTTCTCAAAATGTTTTCATTTTTAAGCTTCTTAAAGCACAGGAAAAAACATCTGTGCGTTCAGAGATATCACAAATCGCCAAGGAGAGTCCAAGTGTGTCTGCGGTTGTGATGTCTAGGCCTGACCTTCTCAAGACTGTTTGGAAAGAGGAGGCACCTTCCACCATTTGCATGCCCCCTGCAAGTGCTGGGAGGAGCACCGCCAGTCCAGTTGCTGATATTAAGATTGAGGATGTCACTGTAGAAGTACACCAGGATGAGGAGGATATTGGTGTAGCTGGCGCTGAGGAGGAAGTTGATGATGAGGATTCTGATGGTTATGTGTTTTTTTTAATAAGGCACAAGTATAGACAGTTGTTGTCCATGGGATGAAAAAGCACATTGTCATGCCTTGGCAAAATACAAAAAAAAAAACACCTCTTCGGTGTAGAATTATTTCTCAACAAACCTGGAAAACAGGTGTCAAGCCGTGTTTAGCCTTTGTCAATCCGTAATAAGTAGGGGTAAGGATGTTAACCACCTAGTAACATCCTCCCTTATACGTCACCTGCAGTGCATTCATCAGAAGTCATTCTCCAGTTCAGAAACTTTGGGTAATAGCGTAAGCAGTCCACTGACACCTAAATCCCTTCTTCCTGTTGTACCCAAGCTCCTGCAAGCCACACCAACATCTCCCTCAATGTCAATTTCCTCATCAGTCAGTAATGTAAGTAGTCCTGTAGGCCATGTCACTGGCAAGACTGATGAGTCCTCTTTTATCCAGAATTCCTCCAGGGGATCCTTGAGTGGTACGCCTACTGCTGCTGCTGCTGTTACTGCTGGGAGTCGATCGTCATTCCAGAGAGGGAGTCGGAAGACCACTTGTACTACTTCAGCTAAGCAATTGACTGTCCAACAGTCCTTTGCGAGGAAGATGAAATATGACAGCAGTCACCCTGTTGCAAAGCGGATTACTGAGGCCATAACAACTATGCTGGTGTTAGACGTGCATCTGGTATCCACAATGCACTTGGATTTAGACAGTTGATAGATATACTGTGTCCCCAGTACCAAATCCCATCTAGATTCCACTTTACTAGGCAAGCAATTCCTGGACTGTACAGGGATATTAAGAAAAGTGTCCTCAGTGTCCAGAAAAATGCAGTTGTACCCAGTGTCCACTTAACCACAGACTTGTGGATAAGTGGAACAGGGCAAACTAAGGACTATATGACTGTGACAGCCCACTTTGTAGATGTATTGCCTTCGGCAGCAACAACAGCAGTGGCACCAGCAGCAGCATCTCACAAATGCTTAATCGTTCCTACAGTAGGCAGGCTATGCTGTGTATCACCAGTTTCTGTAAGAGGTACACCACTGACAACCTCTTATGGAAACTGAGGGACATAATCGGACAAGGGCTTACTCCACTTAGACTCTCCTGGGGATTTGTGATATCTCACAATGCCACCAATATTGTGCGTGCATTACATCTGGGAAAAATACAGCATGTCCCATGTTTTGCACATACAATTAATTTGGTGGTGCAGAATTTTTTGAAAAAAGACAGGGAAGTGCAGGAGATGCTGTTGGTGGCCTGAAAAATTGCGGGCCACTTTCAACATTCAGCGACTGCGTGTCGAAGACTGGAGCGTCAGTAAACACTCCTGAACCTGCCCTGCCATCACCTGAAGCAAGAGGTAATAATGAGATGAATTTCAAAACTCTATATGCTTCAGAGGATGGAGGAGCAGCAAAAGGCCTTTCAAGCCTATACATCCACCTATGATATAGGCAAAGGAGGGGGATTGCACATGACTCAAGCACAGTGGAGAATGATTCCGATGTTGTGCAAGGTTCTTCAACCCTTCGAACTTGCCACACGTGAAGTCAGTTCAGTCACTGCCAGCTTGAGTCAGGTCCTTCCCCTCATCAGGCTTATGCAGAAGCAGCTGGAGAAATTGAAGGAGGAGCTAAGATGGAGCGATTCCACTAACTATGTGGGAATTGTGGATGGAGCCCTTCACTTGTTTTGTCAGGATTCTAGGGTGGTCAATCTGTTAATATCAGAGCACTACATTTTGGCCACCGTGATCGATCCTAGGTTTAAGCCTATGTTGTATCTCTCTTTCTGGCAGACACAAGTCTGCAGAGGTGCAAAGACCATGCTGGTGAGAAAATTGTCAACTCAAGCGGAACGTGACCCGTCAACAGCTCATACTTCATTTTCACCCGCAACTGGGGCTGCAAAGAAAATAATAACATTTCCTAGCCCACCCGCTGGCGGTGATGCACAACAATCAGGAGCGAGTGTTGGCATCTGGTCTGGACTGAAGGAGCTGCCAACTATTACTGACATGTCTACTGTCACTGCACATGATGCTGTTACCATTGAAAGAATGGTGGAGGATTATATCGGTGACAGCATCCAGGTAGGCATGTCAGACAGTCCGTACTGTATGTACTGTATACTGGCAGAGAAAAGAGGTAATTTGGAGGCCCTTGCACTAACTGGCTTTATTTTACCTAAGTTGCCGCACCTCCAGTGTGTACTCCGAAAGAGTGTTTAGTGCAGCCCGTAACCTTGTCAGCGATCGGCATAGGAGATTACTTCCCAAAATTTTGGAGCAGATGATGTTCATCAAAATGAATTATAAATTCCTCCAGGAAAATCTTTACTAGCAATTACCTCCAGAAAGTACACAGGGACCTGTGAAGGTGGATTCCAGTGGGGACAAATTAATACTCTGTGAGAAGGAGGATGTACATACACACTGAAAGGGGTGAGAAATCTGAGGATGAGGACGACATCTTGCATCTGTAGAGCCAGTTTGTGCAAGGAGAAATTAATTGCTTTTTTTTTGTTGGGGGAATTAATTGCTTCTTTTTTTGTAGGGGCCAACAAAAAAAGGCAGACCCCGTCGCTAAAAGGTTTGGTTTATTAAAGTGTGCATGTCCTGCTTATACAATATAAGGGTGGGTGGGAGGGCCCAAGGACAATTCCATCTTGCATCTCTTTTTTTTCTTTGCATTATGTGCTCTTTGGGGCCTAGTTTTTAAACCTGCCATCCTGTTTGTCAATGCTAGATGGGCCAGATCTTTGTGCCACCCACTTGTGTCGCTTTGCTTAGTCATCTAGCTACCTCGGTGCATCCTTTTGGTCTAAAAACAATATTGTGAAGTGTGAGGTGTTCAGAATAGACTGGAAATAGGTGGAAATTAATGACATTGAAGTTAATAATACCGTAGGATCAAAAATACCCCCAAGTTCCGTGATTTTAGCTGTTTTTATGTTTTTTTTCCAAAAAACATCCAGATCCAAAACCAAAACCCAAAATGGTTGTTTTGGCAAAACCAATCCCGATCCAAAACACGAACGGAGATCCAAAATCAAAACACAAAACCTGAAAAGTGCCCGTCGCACATCTCTACTTTTAACACACTCTTACAGGTGCATATAATCAACTGCTTCTTAACCATGAACAACAATAACACCTGACCTGGATTCACAATGCTGCAATTCTAATCCATGACAGATCTGTGCTGTCTCTGCCATACTAGGTAATATTTAGCAGAACATTTCTCACAAATAAATCAGACATTATTAATCTGTAATCTGAAAGGTAGTGTACAATGCTTGCAAGGCAAACCAAATAACAAAATATTTTTTTACTTTCTTTTTATTCTATTTGGCCATTTCATTTCATCCTAAGTGGTATAATTACAAAGCGTCAATTTGGACTTCAAATCCAAACTACTGTATTGGCCATTATCTGTGGTTTTGTCCAAGAAAATACAACATTTACTAAGCACAGATTTGTTTTGTGTCATTTGAAATCCACCAACAATGGGCAAGTTTTTTCTTATTTCTAAAAACACTGTTGGTTTCCTTGTTTCTGATGAAAACCACTATCAAATGCAATTGTGAAGCTGATGGACACTGACCAGAAACCAACTTTCTTGTTGTGACTTGTGTAAACGCATGTCTCCTGTATCACTGGATTCAGTGACAAGAATCATTTTGGTGTCAAAGCATTTATTTCTCAAGCATTGATCCATAATGGCTCTATAGAGCAAAGTCTAAGAGAAAGACCAAGTGAGACACCACCTCTATTAAAGTGCAGGGCCATGTTAAGATAATTGTTACTGTGGAAAAACACTGGCCAAGGTACCTGTAAGCACGTAGAAAAACATGCTAACAGGTGCCTTAATGCAGTATGCTTTACACTCAGTACATAAGCATGCAGTCGGGGTCATTCCAACCCAATCGCACACTGCATTTGTTTGCAGCGGTGTGATCGGGTCTGAACTGCACATGCACATATGCCGCAGTGAGCAGGCGCATGTCAGACGGCCTTTGACCGTCATTGCCTAGCAATCGCCTCTGCCTGATTGACAGGCAGAGGTGGTCGCTGGGCAGGAGGGGGCTGGACGGCGGCATTAAGCCGCCGTTTAGGGGGCACGGTCCGGCCAACGTAGGTGTGGCTGGACCATTAAGGGGGCGGTCCTCGGCAGCTGCGTGACGTCACACACCGAGCCTCTTCTTCTTCCGGACAGCCGAAGAAGCTGCGCTGGCCGGAAGCTACTCCTGAAATGCAAAAGCATCGCCGCTGTGCAATGCTTTTGCACTTCTGTGTGGGTGGGGCTGGGACTGACATGTAGGGCGGACTAGCCCTGTGTTGTGCATCCCCCCGCATGTCTTAGTGCCTGATCGCAGCTGTGCTAAATTTAGTACAGCTACGATCAACTCGGAATGACCCCCAGTGTCTTGAGCCTTTGTGTCCAGGGTTCTTTGCCAAATTTTATACTAGGCAATATAGTCAATAAAATGAAGTTTGTAAAAAAGGCTAACTTTCTAGGTATGAAGCAATCTCAGAAGTAAATGGAAATATTTGTGTTATAAATGCTTAGGACAATTTTGTTTCTGGATGAACATACAGTAGAGTATCCATAAATACTGTAGGTTTACGTAGCTGTATTGTTTCCAACTTAGAGGACTTTATGTTTCTGGTGGAAAAAATGCAATAAGCAACATGATAAGACCAAATTGTCAGATGTACCAGATATCTTTTTAATTTTACCTTACCTTTACCTTTTTGCTAAAAAAAATTATAAAATAACTTTCATGGTTATAATACTATTCCTTGATAATAGGGCAATTTATTATGTTGCATATGCATGACTGTTCACTCAAGTGGACATATGTATGATTTCTTTAGTTTTACAGTTTTAAAAAAAAATTGTGTTTTTATAATCCCAGTAGACTTATAAAATACTTTTTTTTTTTTAAAAATCTTGCATTAGGTTATCATAATTCATGCATGAAAGGGTTAAGCATAGTCAGCATTTAATGCATGTGGCTGTGGTGTGCTTGGATGTAGTAGTAGTAGTAGTAGTAATAATAATATTAATTTTATAGCGCTTTTCTCAAGCAGGACTCAAAATTGCTTTACAAACATCAAAAACATAGGGGGCAATTCCAAGTTGATCGCAGCAGGAAATTTTTTAGCAATTGGGCAAAACCATGTGCACTGCAGGGGGGACAGATATAACATTTGCAGAGAGAGTTAGGTTTGGGTGTGGTGTGTTCAATCTGCAATCTAATTTGCAGTGTAAAAATAAAGCAGCCAGTATTGACCCTGCACAGAAATAAAATAACCCACCCAAATCTAACTCTCTCTGCAAATGTTATATCTGCCACACCTGCAGTGCACATGGTTTTGCCCAATTGCTAAGTTTCTTGCTGCTGCGATCAACTTGGAATTACCCCCATAGAGCAGAGGATAAGTATTACAGCAAGAGGAAAACAAACCTCCCAACTTTTGAGTGTGTGCCATTGGGACTAGCCACGCTAGAGGCGTGGCTGCGGACAGAAAGGGAGAGGGCCTTGAGTGGTGGGGTGGGGTCTAGGGCAGCAATCCCCATTTTCATCATTTTGGTGGTGTGTCTAACTCCCGGCTCCATTCCCTGCGCTGATAAATGCTGCGTTTATTCAGTGATCACCAGCTGCTTTGTAGAGCAGAGTAGTGGTGATCACTGGCTCTCCCAGTTGTTCTTCCCCCACATGTGTTAGCCAGACTGTCCCACTGCATTTGGGACAGTTGGGAGGTATGAGAAAATAAACCAAAAAACAATACATATAGTTACCATAACATTCGCAGTTAACTTAATGCAGGGTTGGTACAGCCATTTTGGTTGATAAATTCCACCAATTACATAACCCACCCATGAAAAGTACAAAGTGAGTCAGCCATTTTGTGCATGAATCATCACTTACCTTGGGTGTTAATTGGCAAGGCCTAGAAGAGATGGTGCAAAATGGGGAAGATAGGGATAGTGTTAGTATACTTATTTTTTGTTCTGTGCTTTTTAGATTTGTCTGTTTGTTCTTTGTTTTTGTCAATATGGAGGTTGAGAAGAGAGATGGTGGTCAGGAGGAGAGCGAGACAGCAGGTGATGAAGAGGCTTGGGATGGTGAGTATGAGACAGAAGATGACAGCCAGGGTGAGCACAATAGTCATGGAGGTTAGTGGTGTAACTCCCACCCCCACAGCCACTGTGGAGGCTTGGAGGTCCAGGGCCGCAGGGGCGCCACCACTGATTGCTGCCCTGAGTTCGGGAAGGAGCTAGAGGGCACAGCGCGCATCTCTCCTGTGTCCCTCCTGGGTCTCTTGTGGCATATCTGTCAAATGAAGTGCCGGTTCGTGAGCCAATCAGAGCTCATGGACCGGCAGCCAATCAGGAGCTGCAGCTGCCAGTCCACGAGCTCTGATTGGCTCACAAACTGGCACTTGATTTGACAGACATGCCGCTGGAGCCACAGGACAGACACAGGAGAGGCACGCTGTGCCCTCCAGCTCCTTCCCGGACTCACAGACTGTATCCTCCTTCCTGCACAGCAGCGGGTGGTGGGTGTGTACCTGGCACTGGGAGGCATGTTTGGCACTGGGAGCAAATGTATAGCTGGCACTGGGGGGGCATATGGGGCACTGGGGGCATATGTGTTTCCGGCACTGGGGGGCATATTTGGCATTGGGGCCATATGTGTATCTGGTACGGTGGGGGCATAAGTGTCAATGGGGGCATATGTGTTTCTGGCACTATGGGGTTATATTTTTATCTGGCACTGTGGGGGAATATCTGGCACTGGGGGCATATGTGTCACTGGGAGCACAGCCCTAGCAACAAGCATTACCCCCTGGTAACAAGCACAACACCCAGCCCATGAAATCCCTGGCAACAAGCATTACCCCCTAACAACGAGCATGACACCCAGTGCATGAAACCCCTGGCAACGAATATTACCCCCTGGTAATGAGTTTTACACCAAGCACAAGATGCCCCTGGCAACAAGCATAACACCTAGTGCAAGAAACCCCTGGCAATGAGCATGACACCTTGAGCATGAAAACCCCTGGCACCGTGCATGGAACCAAGAGCATGAAACCCCTGGAAATGATCAGGTAATTTAAAAGTAAGAAGCCTTACTGTAGGAATTAATGTGTAGTGGGCATTGCGGTGTGTGGCATAATGTATCACGAACATTGCGGTGTGTGGCATAATGTGTCACAGGCATTATGGTGTGTGGTATACTATATCACGGCCATTGTGGTATGTGGTATAATGTCTCAGGGGCATTGCAGTGTGTAGCATAATGTATAACTGGCATTATTGTGTGTGGCATAATATCTAAGGGCAATTGCAGTATGTGGCATAATGTATACTGGGTATTACTATAAGGAGGAAAAATGACAAATAATGTAAGGGGCATGAATCAGGATTATTTTTTTTCCTGTGGTGGCCAACGTCTGGGCGTGCAGGTTGCAAAACTGGGGTATAAGGTAGTCTTTTCCTATAATGCCACTCCCCTTCATGCAAAGCCACACCCATTTCAGCAAGTCCACACCCCTTTTTGTGACACAGATTCATCGCTTTACTAGTGGCAATTATGGGGGGCGCCACAGAATGATTTGGCTTGGGGGAGAAACTTTCTAGTTACGCCACTGATGGAGGTAAAACTAGATGTGGGCGTAACATTAGGTATTCTTATGACGAAAATGTTGCATTAGTGACATCAAATGTCTCCTGTTATGAATTAATTCTTGGGAACAAGGAAGCAAAAACAGCAAGTATGCAAAAATCGCCAACTATGGAAAAATTATGTGACATCAGTCAATGATGTGGGGTCATTTAAGAGGTCCCCCTCTGACTACTATTTCCAGTTATTCAAATAGCACACACAAATTCCTTAGCACTTTTACAGAGAATGGGGGTCATTCCGAGTTGTTCGCTCATTATTTTTTTCTCACAACGGAGCGATTAGTGGCTAATGCGCATGCGCAATGTCCGCAGTGCGACTGCGCCAAGTAAATTTGCTATGCAGTTAGGTATTTTACTCACGGCATTACGAGGTTTTTTCTTCGTTCTGGTGATCGTAATGTGATTGACAGGAAGTGGGTGTTTCTGGGCGGAAACAGGCCGTTTTATGGGAGTGTGTGTAAAAACGCTACCGTTTCTGGGAAAAACGCGGGAGTGGCTGGAGAAACGGAGGAGTGTCTGGGCGAACGCTGGGTGTGTTTGTGACGTCAAACCAGGAACGACAAGCACTGAACTGATCGCACTGGAAGAGTAAGTCTCGAGCTACTCAGAAACTGCACAGAGAAGTCTTTGCGCAATTTTGAGAACCTTTGGTTCGCAATTTTGATAAGCTAAGATTCACTCCCAGTAGGCGGCGGCTTAGCGTGTGCAAAGCTGCTAAAAGCAGCTTGCGAGCAAACAACTCGGAATGAGCGCCAATATTTGCCCATTAACATCAGTCCCTGTTAGAGTGGAGCTTACAATACAGTACATGTTTCGTACCACATGCACACATATACACACAATAGGGTTAATTTTGTCAGAAGCCAGTTAACCTACTACTAAACTATTGACTACACAGAATATGAGGTGGCGGCAAAAATGATTCTTCCTCCAGAGCTTGTTCACAGGATAAATGTGCACTTCTCCGATGTCTCACCTCAGCAGAAACAGCAGGGTGAATGAAAATTCTATTTTCACATGGTTTATGGATCTAGACTGGAAATAGTTTCATATGGTAAAACCAAGAAAAGTAAAGACCTTCTGTAATGAGCTGTCGTCATCTAGATAAGAAGGATGTTTTTATATTACCCTGCAATTGATGACGATTAGCACACTGAAGTGTAAGTTGTGTATTTTTTTGTGAAATGAGGTACCCTTACAAATTTTGTTAGATACAACTCTTATATATTGATTGATAGCATCTTTAGTAGTACCTTTCTGTTGATTTCACAGATAAAGGCCCCCAAAAAATCAAGCCTTTCTTTCATCTTTTGCAATTGCATCTCTGACTTTATAGTAATGCCACTACAATGCCCTTCCCTGCTATACATCTGTGCGTCCAAATGTGCAAGGACTGAGATGCCCACTGTCAATGTTTACATACGCTGCAATCAGTGCTTAAAGTGGTCTTTGAGAGGTGGTGGAACTCACCCCCTCCTCCCCCCGGTGCCCATGGCACGTGCCCCCAAAAGGGGTGTGGTCTCAAAAAGAAAGGGGTGTGGTCACACAATAGTAATAATGCCCCCAGTAGTAGCACCCCTAATACACATAATGACCACAGTAGTAGCACCCATAATACACAATACCCACAGTAGTAGTGCACCTTATACAATGCCCACAGTAGTAGTGCTCCTTATGCAATGACCGCTGTACTGGTAGTGCCCCTTATGCAGAGCCCATAGTAGTGGTGTCCCTTATGCAATGCCCCCAGTAGTAGTGCCCCTTATGTCCCCAGGAGTGATGACCCTTAGGAAGTGTCCCCTTTACAATGCCCTCATTAGTATTGCCCCCATTAGTAATGCCCTTAATCATAATGCCCTTGTGTAGTATTGCCCCCAGTATTAATGTCACCTGTAGTAATGCCCCCAGTCATTTATCCCCTTGTAGTTTAGCCCCAGTAGTTATGCCCCCAATAGTTTACCCCCAGTAGTAATGCCACTGCAGTTATGACCCCAGTAGTTTACCCCTCCCATTGGTAATGCCCCCACTAGTTTAGCCCCTTTAGTTTAGTCCTCATGTAGTTTGCCCCATGTAGTTTAGCTGCCAATGATAATGCCCCCTGTAGTTTAGCCCCTGCAGTTATGCCCCCAGTAGTTTAGCCTCCTAGTAGTAATGCACCCAGTAGTTTAGCCCCATGTAGTTTTTCCCCAAGTAGTAATGCCCCCAGTAGTTTAGCCCCCTTGTAATTTAGCCCCCAGTAGTAATGCCCCCCTGTAGTTTGTCCCCTTGTAGTTTAGCCCCCCTGTATTTTAGCCCCCTGTAGTTTAGACCCCAAGTAGTAATTCCCCCAGTAGGCTAGCCCCTGTAGTTATGCCCCCAGTAGTTTGTCCCCAGTAGTAATGCCCCTGTAGAAATGCCCCCAGTAGTAATGCCCTGTAGTTATGCCCCCAGTAATGATGCCCCTGTAGATAGCCACCAGTAGTGATGCCCCCAGTAGCAATGCGTCCCTGTAGTTTGTCCCCTTTTTGTTTGCCCCCAGTAGCTTGCCCTCTTGTAGTTTGCCCTCAGTAGGTAGCCCCCTTGTAGTTTGCCCCAGTAGCTTGCCCCCCTGTAGTTTTCCCCCAGTAGATTTCCCCCTTGTAGTTTGCCCCCAGTAGTAATGCTCCTGTAGTTATGCCCCCAGTAGTAATGCCCTGTAGTTATGCCCTCAGTAGTAATGCCCCTGTAGATAGCCCCCAGTAGTGATGCCCCCAGTAGCAATGCGTCCCTGTAGTTTGTCCCCTTTTTGTTTGCCTCAGTAGCTTGCCCTCTTGTAGTTTGCCCTCAGTAGTTAGCCCCCTTGTAGTTTGCCCCAGTAGCTTGCCCCCTGTAGTTTTCCCCTAGTAGATTGCCCCCTTGTAGTTTGCCCCCAGTAGTTTGCCCCCTTGTAGATTGCCCCCTTGTGGTTCGCCCCTAGTAGTTTGCCCCCTTGTAGCTTTCCCTCTTGTAGCATGCCCCCCTGTAGTTTGATCTCTTGTAGTTTTCTTCCAAGTAGTAATGCCCCCAGTAGTTTAACCCCCAGTAGTTTAGCCCCCTTGTAGTTTATCCCCCAGAAGTAATGACCCCTGGTAGTTTTCCCCCTTGTAGTTTAGCCCCCTGTAGTTTAGACCCCAAGTAGTAATTCCCCCAGTAGGTTAGCCCCTGTAGTTATGCCCCCAGTAGTTTGCCCCAAGTAGTAATGCCCCTGTAGAAATGCCCCCAGTAGTAATGCACTGTAGTTATGCCCCCAGTAGTAATGCCCCTGTAGATAGCCACCAATAGTGATGCCCCCAGTAGCAATGCGTCCCTGTAGCAATTCGTCCCTGTAGTTTGTCCCCTTTTTGTTTGCCCCCAGTAGCTTGCCCTCTTGTAGTTTGCCCTCAGTAGGTAGCCCCCTTGTAGTTTGCCCCAGTAGCTTGCCCCCCTGTAGTTTCCCCCCCAGTAGATTTCCCCCTTGTAGTTTGCCCCCAGTAGTAATGCCCCTGTAGTTATGCCCCCAGTAGTAATGCCCTGTAGTTATGCCCCCAGTAGTAATGCCCCTGTAGATAGCCCCCAGTAGTGATGCCCCCAGTAGCAATGCGTCCCTGTAGTTTGTCCCCTTTTTGTTTGCCTCGGTAGCTTACCCTCTTGTAGTTTGCCCTCAGTAGTTAGCCCCCTTGTAGTTTGCCCCAGTAGCTTGCCCCCTGTAGTTTTCTCCTAGTAGATTGCCCACTTGTAGTTTGCCCCCAGTAGTTTGCCCCCTTGTAGATTGCCCCCTTGTGGTTCACCCCTAGTAGTTTCCCCCCTTGTAGCTTTCCCTCTTGTAGCATGCCCCCCTGTAGTTTGATCTCTTGTAGTTTTCTTCCAAGTAGTAATGCCCCCAGTAGTTTAACCCCCAGTAGTTTAGCCCCCTTGTAGTTTATCCCCCAGAAGTAATGACCCCTGGTAGTTTTCCCCCTTGTAGATTAGCCACCTGTAGTTTAGCCCCAAGAAGTAATGCACCCAGTAGTTTAGCCCCTGTAGTTATACCCCCAGTAGTTTGCCCCCAAGTAGTAATGCCCCCAGTAGTAATGCCTCTGTAGTTATACCCCAAGTAGTAATGCCCCCAGTAGTAATGCACCCCTGTAGTTTTGCCCTCAATAGTTAGCCCCCAGTAGTTTACCCCCAGTAGCTTCCCCTCTTGTTGTTTGCCTCCAGTAGTTAGCCCTCTTGTAGTTTGCCCCCAGTAGCTTGCCCCCAATAGCTTGCCCCTTGTAGTTTGCCCCCAGTAGCTTGCCCCCTTGCAGTTTGCCCCCTTGTATTTTGCCCTAATAATTAGCCCCCTGTAGCTTGCCCCCAGTAGAAGCCCCGCTAACACACTCACTCACACATATGTTTAAAACAATACACCATACTCACAAAACCCCGCTACCGCATCTACATGCTGTGATCCTTACGGCGTCCACTCCTCGGCACTATGCGAGAGATGTCATGATGTCTCTCCCATAGCGCACATTGACAGAGCCGGAATACCGGAAGCTGGAGCTCAAGTAGTGAGCTCCTGCCGCCGGCTTCCACTGTGGAGAGAGAGCCGGGCGCCCGCTGTTCTCACACTCTCAGCGGGCGCCCAGCATCTCCCTGGGCCGCCGGGCACACATTGGGTTAGGTGAGCCGGAGGAGTTGGAACTGCGTTCCGTCTCCAAGTGGAACTGATGGAATGCAGTTCCGCCCCATTCAGGCTCACTTTAACCCCTGGTTGCAATCATGCTTTGTGCAGCTTTATTCTCCACCATCAGTTGCACCATTGATACTTTCACCAGCCCTATGCTAGGTGCACATCATCCATCTGAGGTCTCCAATGCGAGGTTAGTGGTTACTGAAGTGAATTTTCAGCAATACAAAACTGCAGACTTTATGGAGCAAAGTATACTTAGACAGTGGCAGAGTGGTAGCTTTACATATGACTTGAAAGTGGAAGCACCACTTTAATTTACACAGTTACCAATTGATACTCATAGCCATACAGTTCACTTAAACTCATGGCATTAATTTTTGCCGGCTTTCTTTAAGAATAGTATGTCAAGATAAAATTATAGCTGGGAATAAAAATGTGCCAGTATAACCATATGAAATATCCAACCATGTGAAACCTTGGCTACACAGAAAACCTAAGAGCTGTCACTGTTAATAGAACATAGGACTGATTTGCCGGGTCTTGCTATCTTTATGTAGTTGTACGATGACACAATTGTTAATAACAGTCTGTCTATGAAGAGAACATACAGCAAGGAAATCCGCACTGGCAATACTGATGCATGTGTACTAAAGACTACTCCAGGCATTAATGTCAGTAGTAAATTATGTTAATACTGTACCTGGCACTATTTAAGTGCTGCCAATGTTCATTTGTTTTGATGGCTGCACACAATAACTTTATTATCACGGCTCCAGCTTGAATGAGCTTCTGGGCATATGTAGAAGCTCAGATCACAGCACCACTAATATATGATTCGGCAAGCATTGGGGAGCACAGCCAATGATGGGAACCAGGGCCCTGTCAAGCGGTGGACTGTCCTGTCATCCCGAAGGTCCAATCTGCGCATACAGGTTCCATAATGTTACAGCCACAAGTCAGTAAAAAGTTAATATCCTAAGTAGGTGTCATGTTCTTTAACATAGTCTTTGAGGTCACAAGCACGTCTCTCAACAATGGAAGCAAGGGGTTTCTAGTATCCGAGGAGTTGTCCAGACTCCAAATAGCTAGTTATATTATTCAGGTTTCTGATACCTTCGCCCAACCCTATACTTTGTGTTGTATGTGAGAAACAAGTGTCTATATGGTCTGTAAATACTTGTATTTTTGCAGTCACAATGGTCAGTATAACAGACAGTACAATATTGCCTATATATTAGTCCACATGACCTTAACAAAATCTTGGATGAGAGACCACATATAGTCTACAGGAATGCCCCAGATATTAAACTGAAACTGGTGAGGAACCATTTTAAACCACCAATGAAGAATCAGATCAAGTTACCCTACACAGAGCGCAATACAGGCTTCCACTACTGTGGCAAATGCTCAGGGTGCAAGATTACACATAAGACCACCACAAAGAGAATAGAGGAATTCCACTCCTCTACGATAAATAACTTGTTCAAAATGAAACACGAAGTCTCATAAGAAAGTAAAGGGGTGATATACCTACTGAGACAGAACCAGCAGAACCCTTAAAAATAGGATATATGAATACTGTATATAAGAAACATCAAAACTGGATATCAGAACCATAGTGTATCAAAACATTACAAAGAGGTACATGAGGCAAATCCTACTACTCGGTTTTTATAGCAATAGACAAACCACACAGAAACTGGAGAGGTGGAGACTTTGGTAAAACATTGGACAGAAACGAATTAAAGTGGATCTTAACTGCTTGACTGGCTAATATATATATATATATATATAAAAGCTCAGAAATTGCCAGGTTTTTTTAATGTTTGAATTAGGTTGAGAACATCTAGTTTAAACTAATCCATCACAGTTTTATTGAAAAATAAATAAATAAATAAACACACTACACCATAAAATAAGCATTTTTCTTTTTTTGCATTGAACTTTAAACACTTTTTAACTATTTAGTACATTTAGTTGATACGTACAGTAAATTGGCCATCCTTATTTGAATGGCTAATATTAATATTCTTGATCAATACGGGATCTCCATTCTCAAAATGATATATGAAGTTTTCTAAAATATTAACATCAATGTTTATAAATACCAATATGTATTACTAGGCATACTGTTCTGATGTGAGAGCTGGCCTGAGAATTGATCCTTTTGACATATCGAATAAATCAATATGAATGAGAAATTTGACACATTGATATCTCTGCTATGTGCGGTCTTCAATTAGCTGTGGTAATTTATAGTGGCTAATTACCTCCACTGGGGCAAACCAATTAGCCCCGATGCCTGCACTTATCAGGAATTTTGTTTTGCCTGCCTCAGGCAGGAGGAACCAAATCTGCGATAAGCAGTTCTTTTTTTTACAGATCACAGCCACGAATAACACATAGGTACGCAATTTTTTGTGAATCATATGTGTTTTCACACAAAAAAATATGATGGAAAACATGGGGCTAATAGAATACCCCAAAAAATATGTAGGTATTAAAAACTATTTAAGACGAAACTACATTTTTTCGTGCCTGAAAATTGTTCAGGTCTATTTCATTTTACCCCCCTACAGTATATCAGGAATCAATATGCATCAAAGGTCGGTGGATGGAGGTGCTGCTATGTATATATGTCTATGGAGGCTGCTCCACTATGCAGCAGCTGGGTATACACTGAGGGGCCACACTCTCCAGTTTTACATTCCCCAGGCGGGTGCAACCAGCATTGATTGGCACACACTGAGGGATGAGCCAGAGAGGCCGGGTGGTCCATTGGAAGCTGAAGGAAGATTATCTTCCAGCAGCTACCCAGTGGGCATTTGTGATTGGTCACATCAGATGTGACCATGTCAGGGAAAGACCAGCATGGCACAGCTGCATCAGCCAGGCAAGTGATTACTGTTATTGGTAATGATTTTTCGTTGCGAATCGTTGTTGTGAACCTTAGAAAAAAATTAGGTTTGGGTAAAAAAAATTGTACAGTTGTTAACCAATATTTTACCATTTCTCTGTGCTGCCCTGAAATGTGATCGGCAGTTCAAACTGTGTTTTTGATTGTTATTCGGCCATGCAACTTTCGAAAGAAATTAGTGATATATCTGTAACAAAGCCAGCTTAATAAATTGCAAATACACAGAAATAAACTTCCTGTGTTTTGCTAATGTCATGGAAAATGATGAAACAATGTTCATAAATGGACTTTGGTACCTCCATAAAATAAGCTACATCCAGTCATGGTTTATAAGAGATTGTCTTATTATCAAAGGTTGTTGAAATTGTCGTGGGTCAAAATGTGTTAAACAGCATTGAAATGAAAAGTGTAATGCAATGACACCTTCCTCTTCAGTTTAGCCACAGGATGTTCTTGTGAAGCTACAGTAGATACAGAAGCTCTGGATGCATCTCCTGTAGTCAGTGAAAAGGAAGAACTGGTTAACCTGGAATAATACACAATCAGCTAACTACCTGTACCATAAGCACAAGAGGTCTGGGCCCTCATTCCGAGTTGATCGCTAGCTGCCGTTGTTCGCTGCATAGCGATCATTTTAAAAAATGGCAAAACTAGGCATGCATATGGGCCGCAATGTGCAAGCGCGGCATTCGGGTACAAAGAGCATCATTGTTTTGCACTGCTTCTAGCAACGATTCCATTCGCACAGCCGATTGCAAGGAGAATGGCAGAAAGTGGGAGTTTATGGGTGTCATTGACCGTTTTCTGGGTGTGTTTGGAAAAACGCAGGCATGTCCAGGCATTTGCAGGGCGGGTATCAGACGTCAATTTCAGGACTTTCGTCGCAGCAATCATCACACAGATTAATTAACTACAGTGCTGGTCTTGTTTTGCACAAAATGTTTTTGTACTGCTCGGCTGTACAGGCATTAGCACTCTTGCAAAGCAAAAATACACTCCCCCGTGGGCGGTGACTATGCGTTTGCACGGCTGCTAAAAGTAGCTAGTGAGCGATCAACTCGGAATGAGGGCCCATGTCTCTATCTTACCTCAAGTCTACATCAAACAAGGGAAGCCCTCGCTGAAATGACGAAATCCATTTCTACAGTTCAACAAATACAGTTTATGAACACTCAAACATGGCAAAACAATCAAAGACTTTTCCAAATGAGGTGACAACACCACCTGCATTCTGACACATAGTAACCATGAGCAAAATAGCCACAGCTATAGGAGCAAAAATATTCTTGTCAGTTAAGAAAATGTTCTGGCATGGAATTAATGTACAACTCTATTAAGGAACTTAATTATAATTAATTAGAATGTGTTGTCATCCCTGCTGCAGTGCATGCAGCAGAGTTGGTCACCCTAGAGGTAGTCCACACGATATTTCCTATGCTTCCCAATCTAAAAGGAAATAATAATGATATCTCACGTACAGGGCCGGTGCAAGGTTTATCAGCACCCTAGGCAAATCAACAGCAAACCCCCCCCCCTCCCCACACACACACACTACTCAGCAAAATACGGAGCCCCTCAGGAGAAAATGTTCGGACACGGCATCTCTTACAAGATTCACAGCCACCGCCTGATAATTTAGTGGTTTGGGTATTATGGTTAGTTTCGGGGATGGGGTTAGGGTATTAGGGATATTACTGTTGCAATCCCTCCACTGCTACTCGCAGCCGCATCCCCTATACTGTAGGTTTCTTTGGGGGATGCGATGCTGACAGATTTACCACTCTTTTCATTGCGGTAGCCCGTTGTATCCTATCGGCTACACTTTGTGGGATGTAGTTCTGGCAGGGTTTCCCAGAATCCCTCTGCCAGAAATGGCCGCTGTGCATGGCGGTCACCTTGTCAGCGCATGTGCAGCAGCCCAGCACCACACTAGGTGCTTTGCAGGGACAGGCTCCTTTTGGAGCCCCTGTCCCTGCCTGTGCTGGGTGATACATACACCTGATATGATCGCATTCTGCAATGCGATCCTGGGCGCTAATATCGTGCTCAGGTTATATTTCAAATATGATTATGGATAAATGGATCCCCAAGGGAGCAGTGTGGGGTGTATCGGGAACATAGGGAGCAGTCTGGCGTATATCAGGAACATAGGTAGCAGTCTGGCGTATATCAGGAACATAAGGAGCAGTCAGTGGTGTATCAGGGGTATAAGGAGCAGTCAGTGGTGTATCAGGGGCATTAGGAGCAGTCAGTGGTGTATCAGGGGCATTAGGAGCAGTCAGTGGTGTATCAGGGGCATAAGGAGCAGTCAGTGGTGTATCAGGGGCATAAGGAGCAGTCAGTGGTGTATCAGGGGCATAAGGAGCAGTCAGTGGTGTATCAGGGGTATAAGGAGCAGTCAGTGGTGTATCAGGGGTATAAGGAGCAGTCAGTGGTGTATCAGGGGCATTAGGAGCAGTCAGTGGTGTATCAGGGGTATAAGGAGCAGTCAGTGGTGTATCAGGGGCATAAGGAGCAGTCAGTGGTGTATCAGGGGCATTAGGAGCAGTCAGTGGTGTATCAGGGGCATAAGGAGCAGTCAGTGGTGTATCAGGGGCATAAAGAGCAGTCAGTGGTGTATCAGGGGCATAAGGAGCAGTCAGTGGTGTATCAGGGGTATAAGGAGCAGTCAGTGGTGTATCAGGGGTATAAGGAGCAGTCAGTGGTGTATCAGGGGCATTAGGAGCAGTCAGTGGTGTATCAGGGGTATAAGGAGCAGTCAGTGGTGTATCAGGGGCATAAGGAGCAGTCAGTGGTGTATCAGGGGCATTAGGAGCAGTCAGTGGTGTATCAGGGGCATAAGGAGCAGTCAGTGGTGTATCAGGGGCATAAGGAGCAGTCAGTGGTGTATCAGGGGTATAAGGAGCAGTCAGTGGTGTATCAGGGGTATAAGGAGCAGTCAGTGGTGTATCAGGGGCATTAGGAGCAGTCAGTAGTGTATCAGGGGCATTAGGAGCAGTCAGTGGTGTATCAGGGGCATTAGGAGCAGTCAGTGGTGTATCAGGGGCATTAGGAGCAGTCAGTGGTGTATCAGGGGCATTAGGAGCAGTCAGTGGTGTATCAGGGGCATAAGGAGCAGTCAGTGGTGTATCAGGGGCATAAGGAGCAGTCAGTGGTGTATCAGGGGCATAAGGAGCAGTCAGTGGTGTATCAGGGGCATAAGGAGCAGTCAGTGGTGTATCAGGGGCATAAGGAGCAGTCAGTGGTGTATCAGGGGCATAAGGAGCAGTCAGTGGTGTATCAGGGGCATTAGGAGCAGTCAGTGGTGTATCAGGGGCATTAGGAGCAGTCTAGGGCATAGGGAGCAGTCAGGGGTGTATCAGGGGCATAGGGAGCAATCAGGAATAGGGAGCAGTCAGGGGGGTATCAGGGGCATAGGGAGCAGTCTAGGTCATAGGGGGAAATTAAGGGTATATCAGGGGCATAAGGAACAGGGAAATAGGGGTAGTCAGGGTGTATCATGTACATAGGGAGCAGTCAGGGTATATCAGGGGCATATGGAGCAGTCAGCAGGGGCAAACACAGGATTTGTAAAAGGGGGTTTCCAGATACAGTATGTGTGCAATATATATATATATAAATCATATTATATATATTATATATACATATATATAATATATATATGGGTTGGGTTTGCGTGACTGACAGTCTGGAGCCCGCCGGTCACCATCATGACGACGGTATCCCGGCATTTGGTTGGCCGGAGGGGCCATCGCCACACAGTGCGCTCGCCACAGGTTCTGTTCCTACTCTATGGGTGTCGTGGACACCCACGAGTGGGAATAGTCCCTGTTGGTGAGCATGCCGACCTGCAGGATATTCAGATGCCGGGATCCCGGCATCAATATTGTGAGACCGCCGATCACACAAACGCATCATATATATATATATATATATATAGGATCCCAAAGAAGACAGCGGCACTCGAGGATTTTATGAATGAAAAAAATATATTCAAAAAAAGTTTACATGAAGCCGACGTTTTGGGGCTCACATGCCCCTTTGTCAAGGTGTGTAACAAACTAAGTGTGTGCAAACATACCTTATATCCCGGAGAAGCCCGCCAGTGCACGATGCGCAGCCGGAGACGCGACGGTCCTGTCGCACTTCCGGTCGCGGCGTGATGACCTCACTGCTGATGCGTCCATTGCGATAGCAACCTGGACGCCGCTGCGTTATTCAAAACAATGTGACACGACGTAAATAGTGTCTGTGAGAGACGCGTATGTGAGTGAAGAGAGAAACTGTTACCCCCATCACTGTAGAAACCCACCACCTATAAATGGCCATATTAATCAGGACACCACTTAGGTCATAACCACGCGCGGAGGGTTATAGAAGCCAGATATTAATGGATGCTGGTCTCAAAGCTGTCATTTGACTCCGGAGGTCGGTATTAGCCATACCTGGAGACTACTATCATATCGGTCTGACAAACCAGACCCGACGTCACCTGTGATGTGAGCCTGACACTCACATGCATTTGTGGCCACCACAGCTAGATGGGCACAATCAGGTCCATAATGTATATATATATATAAAAATATAAATAACAGGAACAGGATGATGAATAAGGGTCCGTTTTGCAGTACATATCCACAACAGTTTATAAAAACTTTGGAAAGTGGATTGCTCTCCAAACAGACTCCAGACTCCTGGATTTAAATCATCTAGATACAAGCAAAGGAGTGCAAATCACATTGTTTGAATAAGACTCGTACCAAGAATTCTTGGTACGAGTCTTATTCAGATGATTTGGATGGTTTCCTATATATTTTTATAGATGTTTTAAAAATAAAGTGATTCGCACTATGGCCCTCATTCCGAGTTGTTCGCTCGCAAGGCGATTTTAGCAGAGTTACACACGCTAAGCCGCCGCCTACTGGGAGTGAATCTTAGCTTCTTAAAATTGCGAACGATGTATTCGCAATATTGCGATTACAAACTACTTAGCAGTTTCAGAGTAGCTCCAGACTTACTCGGCATCTGCGATCAGTTCAGTGCTTGTCATTCCTGGTTTGACGTCACAAACACACCCAGCGTTCGCCCAGACACTCCTCCGTTTCTCCAGCCACTCCTGCGTTTTTTCCGGAAACGGTAGCGTTTTCATCCACACGCCCATAAAACGCCGTGTTTCCGCCCAGTAACACCCATTTCCTGTCAATCACATTACGTTCGCCGGAGCGAAGAAAAAGCCGTGAGTAAAAAAACTATCTTCATAGCAAAATTACTTGGCGCAGTCGCAGTGCGAACATTGCGCATGCGTACTAAGCAGAAAAACGCTGCGATGCGAAGAAAATTACCGAGCGAACGACTCGGAATGAGGGCCTATGGGCGCACCCTCCTTTGCTTGTATGTAGGGGTGTATATATATATATATATATATATATACACACACACACAAACTTGTTACAACTTATTTTATATAAGTATATATATATATATATATATATATATATATATATAATTTGTAAACTCTACTCACATGTATAAAAATACATGCAGTGTCACACAAGGCCCTGCCTCTCACTGCTGCTGAGGTCCAGTAGCTCTCGCCGGTGCCTAATTCACCCGCTGCTGCCGCTTTGATCCTGACTCCGACAGCTCCCACCACTGCCGGTGCCTGCCTCACCTGCCGTGGACCCGCTGCTCCCGCCAGTGCCTGGTCTCACAGCTTCTGCGGTGCCTGCCTCACCTCCGCTGCCAAGTGACAGGAAGCCCAATCGCGGGGGGGGGGGGGTCGCGGGGGGGGGGGGCGGCGCCAGAGCGGGTAACGAGATGCGGCAGCGGGGCACGTAATCAGTGGCAGGATTCAGGAAGACCAATCGCAGGGTGAGGGGGCGCCGGAGCAGGTAACGAGATGCAGCAGCGGAACGAGTAAGTGGCAGGAAGCCCAATCGAGGGGGGGGGGGGCAGAGTTCTCTCATTCACTGACTGTGTGGTGCCGCCCTCCAGTGGTCGCCGCCCATAGGCAGCTGCCTAAAGCTGCCTAGTGGTAGCGCCGGCCCTGCTCATGTAAGGTTTTTGCTTTGACAGAAATTGGATGATTTTTTACACAGAAATGGCATATTATTACATGCACAATGTATATTATTTTTGGTTATGTAATATGCTCTTTATTTATAGTACTGTAAATGTTATTGTAATGTCTAAAACCTTTTTCTATGGATGTCCAAATTAAAATCATTTGCATTTCTTGTATATTTGTTTGCTAAGTTTGCTCAAATATTAAAAAACATATAGTGCACGTGTTTAACAAAATAAACCCTAAAGTTTATACAAGTTTGTACAAAAGGATGTGTTTTCAGTCTTACTGTCTGAGGAAATGTGTTATAATTAATGAGGATGTAAAATATAGTAATTCACCTGTCCATCTTTAGAAAACTCCACTATTCAACAACAGGTGGTATACCTGCTTTATTGAGCCATTGCCCAACAATTAATAAATTATGCGTTTCACATTTATATGCAGTAAACATTATATTACAGACATAATGGCTATTAATGGGTGTATTGCTAAACTGTCTACCCCCTATCTATGCAACTCACAAGATGGTACCAAGACCCTTGCAGACTCAGTGTCTACTGCCACATACAGTATAAGGGGGTGGGTGGTTATAATGGCAGATTGTAGAGTAGACATCATTAAACCACAACATGCAAGACCTTAGCTGGCAAACCACAATATGCAAGACTTTAGCTGGGATATACTGTATACTAACACACCACCAGACTTATGAAGACAGCATGAAATAGATTTTAATAGTCAAAATGTGTGTTCTATTACACACGCTAGCAGCGGCTGATTGGGTGACAGTGACATAAGAGTAGGAACATATGTGGGGCACCTGTCACTTTCAGGAGAACAGCTATATGTACAGTACTTCATGTTTTACTCTCCTTGTTTCAAAAAGTGTCCAAACTCGCACAAGAATGCAAAATCGGTCAGATACAATTATTGGTAAATCTACCTCTTTTAAAAAAAAAGTAAAAAAAATGGGAAAATACACACATCAGGGGGTATTCAATTGGGAGTTGGGTTTTCACCTTATGGAACCCATACCCCATTTTGGATTACCGTGTGTATGTATGCTCCCAATACCCATTGGCCCTCATTCCGAGTCGTTCGCTCGGTAATTTTCTTCGCATTGCAGCGTTTTTCTGCTTAGTACGCATGCGCAATGTTCGCACTGCGACTGCGCCAAGTAATTTTGCTATGAAGATAGTTTTTTTACTCACGGCTTTTTCTTCGCTCCGGCGAACGTAATGTGATTGACAGGAAATGGGTGTTACTGGGCGGAAACACGGCGTTTTATGGGCGTGTGGATGAAAACGCTACCGTTTCCGGAAAAAACGCAGGAGTGGCTGGAGAAACGGAGGAGTGTCTGGCCG
This sequence comes from Pseudophryne corroboree, assembly GCF_028390025.1. NCBI lineage: Eukaryota > Metazoa > Chordata > Amphibia > Anura > Myobatrachidae > Pseudophryne > Pseudophryne corroboree. The sequence goes on from NC_086444.1 coordinate 923,035,981, forward strand.
AACGCTGGGTGTGTTTGTGACGTCAAACCAGGAACGACAAGCACTGAACTGATCGCAGATGCCGAGTAAGTCTGAAGCTACTCTGAAACTGCTAAGTAGTTTGTAATCGCAATATTGCGAATACATCGTTCGCAATTTTAAGAAGCTAAGATTCACTCCCAGTAGGCGGCGGCTTAGCGAGTGTAACTCTGCTAAAATCGCCTTGCGAGCGAACAACTCGGAATGAGGGCCATGGTTTCAAATAATAATTAAAAAATAAAAATTGGAAAAAATTGGTGATTTTTTATAGATAACAGCATAGAGAGGATAGAGAAGAAATTGGGGCAGGAAAGAAGGGGCATAAAGATCAGTATCAGACTATTGGCACCGTAATTCTGAAGACCTGCATAGGAACTAAAATTTAGGCAAGAGAGGACAGCTTCTTGCCTTGGAGTATCGTTCCAGTGTATTCCTAACTTTTTCATATCATGCCAAACAATCTAGACCCATATGGCAAGATGGTGTTTCTTGTTCCCAGATTGGTTATATCAGCGAGGACTTTTACTGGGAAAGTTAGTATACTAATATTGCACCCCTATTTTACTGATCTGCTGCTCATTCCCCTGAAAAAGAAAACCCACTCACAGCCCAGGTACCACTAAATTTAACAATGTGCTGTCTCCATTGTACTGTGTTCACTTTCCATACATTCCAGTCCCTGGCTGCTGTGTTGTGCTGTGTTTATTGTGCTGTCCACTGTCTGTACACTGAAGTCATTGGCTGCTGCTGTGTTGTGCAGTGTCCACTCACAATTTAAGCAGTGTGTCTCTGTAGTGTTATTTGCAAAAAGTTAAGTTAAAAACAGTAAAATAAGTTAAAATAAAATTTTAAGCAAGAAAAAAGGCATTTTATTTCCCCCAGCACCCTCAATGATACCAGTAACCAGATTTAAATCCTACAAAATAATTAGAATTCAGAAATCTTGGTTACATATATTTGCACAAATGTATGAATAAGCCCCCAAGCCTCTTCAAGGCCTCTCTGTATATTGGAGGTCCCTATTGCTTTATCTAGGTGAAGGGTGCAGCACCCCAAAAATTTGCATAAGCCAGAAAATCAAGGGCTGCACACCAGTGAAAAAACTATAGCGTTAATAGATTAGTGTTAGAAAGCCAAAGCTATATACAGAAAGTGATACAAAAATAAAGAGATATAATTAAAAAATAGTGTTAATAAAGAAATTAGTAATTGATAAGTGTTAATAGAATGTAAAGGTATGCCATACTAGAGCCATCCAGTCCTGCCAATCCAGGGGCACCACACCCAATGCCTCCATTACTCCAATCTGGGTCTATGATTAACCAACAAGGAGCTACATGATAATGGCTCCTTACTTGCATATATCTAAACTAAAAGCTACCTACCTTGGAGCAACCCCATAGTGCTCCATATGCCATATCAGGACCTGCATCTCCTCCTAATGCAGGATCCTTTATGCCTCTCACAACAGACATATATAGTGGCAGTTGCTCAATTAGCTTAGTGATATCACTCATGTGCTTGCAAGGGAGGGGTCATTTCTAATATGTTGTAGGATTTACATCTGGTTACTGGTATCATTACTGGTTAGTGCTGAAGTGTTAAAGTTTCTGGCATTCAGCAGTTTGTATTTCTTTTGCACCTCTTTCAAGATCTGGATGTGACAGGTATATTCTGGAAATTCCTAAAAACTTCTAGAGCTCAAAGATGCATTATAGGAGGTGGAGTATTGATTTTAAAGACTGCAGGCAAAATTCAACTCAGTAATACACAGTGGCAGATTGTACCTATAGGCTGCAGAACTGCAGCTCCCCCAGTAAAATCCACCTCTTCATTGAGCTCAGCTGAGCCAGTTGATGTCTGTGTGGAGTGGGAGGAGACTGCACTCACTTGGGGACAGTAGGGATGTGTGCTGCTTAACCTAGAGGTGTCCTACCTCCTGATAATATGTTTGGTATGGAATGTGGTCAGCGCACTCTGTAGGGGATGTGGAGGCTGGGGAGGAATCATGGGGAAAGGATTGACCAGGAAGGGAATGGTATGTGTGTAAGGATCCTATTGGTAGGTAAGTGTCTCTCTAATAACAATAATAGAACTGTTGTCAATCTTAATTAATATCATGTTTATTAAAGTGTAAATGAGTTCTTTCAGGAGTGTCTTGCAGACCACCCTTTTGGAGTGTACCCTCTTGAATGGTACACTAATGTTCACAGAGTCCCTTAATGGAGTGAAATTCCAATACTACTGTCAGGTGTGTCCTGCATACCACCCTTTACATTGTATACCCTCCTGACAGTATACCCGATTAAGAATGACCCCAGCTCGGGTAAATGTCAGGTGTGCCCTAATTGGGGTCACCTTTACCATAGGTGTGGTAGGTACCTATGTGGCTTCTGAGGCTGTGTCTAGTTAGTATGTCTCGGGTGTGTGACTAGTGCGGCATCCCGCCTGTCAGTTCCTTGATGTATGCACCGCTGAAGGTGGTGGGTGTGGGGCTGTATTTTCACACTTACCACCGGGGGTAAGCTGGGGCGCTTACCGCCAGTGCCTGCACTTCCATGCCCATGTTCTCCGGTGCCTTTGCATGCCTCGTCCGTCTCTTCCGGTCCCCGTTCAGATCCAGCCGACGCTGTTCTTCTCCGTCTGAGGGTCCTGTCTGTGGCTTCCTGGTTCTCGCATCACGTGCGGTGTCACGTGAGCGGGATGTTCATGAACCAGAGTGTGTAGAGTCCCCTTCTCTGGCCGGGGAGGGGGTCTGTGAATAAATGGGGTTGTTTTCCGTGACAAGTCTCCAACGCGTTTCAGCATGAGTGCCTTTGTCTAGGATTACATGCCTGATGTTCTGGAATGATTATAACCTCTTGTGAATGCTGTGATTGGTTGCCATTGGTAACCACCTTCTATTTCGATTGGATGGTAATAAACTATCAGTTGTCAATCATGTCCATTGAAAGATTTCTAATTTCCTATAGATGTTAGGTTGTTAAATCCCATTAATGTGATTTTCTGTTACATATTAAGAATGAATAAATAAATTGTAGGAAGTATGGATAATATTATGTAATATTAAATGGATATCATAATGAATAAAAGGACTGTAAAATGGAAGTTATATAGGAATCATGAATGGAATATTGAATCGGTATTGTGCATAGATGTGTATATGTACGTTTACATAAGTAGTGTGCATAAATGTATATATCTCCATGGATGTGGTTTATTATGAGCAGTGAGAAATGGAGATGATTGAAGTAGGGGTACATATCGTACAATTTATGTTATTAATGGATGTATGCTTATATTCCTGTGATAGCTAAATTCAGTGTGGGTTGTGCATGAATTTACTCCTGAATATGTTAATCCCCATTCTCTGAGTTCTAACCAAGTCTTATTTTCATTGTTATGAAATCTATATTATCGATCCCACTAATTTAAATGTATAATAGTGTGCCCCTTATCGTGATGCGTGAACCGCATCTTGCATGTTAGATATGTTTATTTGAATTTTTAATGTTCCAATGAAACCTCAAGTTTCTGTTAATGAGCCGTATTACGGGTATTGAATGCTTCATTGCATTACTGAGGTGATGTTGTAGTCTATGTTTAGACCTCTCGGTGTGAGGGTCTTCAGAGTAAAAATCCATCTGAGTTCTTTCCTGTATATTTTTTTCAAGAAATCCCCTCCTCGCCAAATATTGGTCACTTGCTGTGTGGCCATGAATTGCATGTGTGTTGGATCTTGCATATGTTTTTCTTTGAAGTGTTGTGATACACTGTGCTTCTCATACCCTCTTTTTATGTTCTGTATGTGTTTCAATATTCTAATTTTTAATGTTCTGATGGTGCGTCCCACATATTGGAGTCTGCATGGGCATGTAAAGAGATATATGACCCCCTTTGTATGGCATGATAATTCTTCTCTGACTTTGTGTTTCTGTCCTGTAATGTTTGAGGAAAATTCTATGATGCTTTTGGTTGTTCTGGAATTAGTGGTCCTACAGCCTAAACATGAACCACAATGATGGAATCCCTGCCTTTTTGTAGTGGCGTCTAATTTTGTCTGCTGGGTCTTGGATGGAGGTATGTGGTTGTGTACCAATTTCTCTCTCAGATCCAGGGCCTTCCTGTATACCACTTTTGGTTGTGGAGGTAGGATCTTGGCCAGTGTGTCATCTTGCATCAGGATGGCCCAATGTTTCTGTATGCTTTGTTTGATTTTACCCTCTGCAGTGTTGTATTGTGTCACAAAGTATATCTCGTTCCCCTGTTGTACTTGGTTCCTATCTTTATATTTCAATAGCTCTTGCCTGTCTGCATCTTCCAGTTTTTTATAGGCCTTATCCACAATCTCCTTGTCGTATCTTTTATCAAGGAATTTCTGTTTTAGCTCTTGTCCCTGTTCTTTGTAGTACTCTATCTGTGTGCATTTCCTTCTCAGTCGTGTGAATTGCCCTGTTGGGATGCTTTTAAGCCATTTGGGGTGATGGCTGCTGGTGGATAAGATGTAGCTGTTAACATCTACTTGCTTGTGGTATGTGCGTGTTTCTATCCTTCTGTTGACAATGTGAATGTCTAAGTCGAGGAATACCACTTGCTCTTTGCTGTAATTGGTGGTAAAATATAAATTCTGGTCATTGTTATTGATGTATGATATGAATGTCTGTAGGTCATGTTCAGTCCCTTTCCAGATGAACAGTATATCATCTATGTAATGTTGCCAGAGGACCAGGTTCGCTCCAAAGCCATGCCCCTGCCAGATGTTAGCCTCCTAACACTTGCTCATGAACAAGTTTGCATAACTTGGAGCAAACCTGGTCCCCATGGCTGTCCCTGTCCGCTGTTTGTAATAGTCATTGTCAAACCAGGTGTAGTTATGTTCCAATATGAATATAATGTCCTTTACGATAAATTCTGTCTGTATTTGTTGAAGTATGTCATCCTGTAAAAGAAAATGTTTCATGCTTTCAGTGCCTTGTGTGTGTTCTATGACTGTGTAAAGAGATATCACATCACTGGTCACCAATATCATGTGTTCTGTCCATGCTATATCTTGCAGTAATTAAAGTGTATGCGTAGTGTCTCTAAGGTATTATTTCTGTTTAACTACATGTTGTTGGAGGAAAAAATCTATGTATCTGGATAAATTTGAAGTAAGTGAATTGATGCCTGAAATAATGGGTCTTTCTGGTGGGTGTTCTATGTCCTTGTGGATTTTGGGGAGGTAGTAAAATACTGGTATTACTGGATTAGCAGGAGTAAGGAAATCAAATTATTTCTTTTTGATGATCCCTAGGGATAAGCCTTTGTTTAGTAATGTTTGAAATTCCTGTTTGTATTCATGTGTTGGATCCCCTGTTAGTTTGGTGTATGTCTGTGTGACTCTTCAATTCATCCAATGCCTGTGTGACTGCACTGGATCAGTGGCTACACTGTGACTGGCTGTGACTTCCTATTGGATGTCCTATCTACCAGTCACCCGCAGGACAGGCAGTCCCATTGGGAGATGTTTTTTCTCCATTTGGGACAGCCAAGTTGGGCAAACGTATATTTAAACAGGAAAAAAAATCCTTCATAGGGTATATTGTGCCAGGTCTCCAGATGGACCCTGAGAAGAAGCTACTCCTTGCCTGGTCGTCAGCCCAATCAGGCTTCTATGGGCTGCTGTCAATGTAGTTCATGGAATCCAGGGGTTTGCTCATGTGCACTGAACTGACGCTTGTCCCGGCATCTATCAGCTCCATTGTGCAGGTGTAAGGACATAGAACTCTCCTCTGCAGCATGGGTAACAACATCCTTCCTACAAAAAAAAATGATAGAATCCACCCCTTTTAATACACTTGCGATTTCAGGTTATTACATTATATCTACTGTACTACTAATATTAACAAATGAAACATATTATGTTCTAAAAGATAAAATTTGCATAGTTAATCAACCAGCAAAATGTATCCACATATGGATTTTTATTAAACATACCTGGTTAAAAACTGCGTTTACAACTATTCATAATACTCATCAACTGATCAGGATTCTTTAGACAATCAGACCAGTACTCATTTTACCATGATCACTACTTGCTCCCAACTCTGACCCCTAAAGCACTGTAGGCCCTATCCAAGGTTGGACTTGTACAAGAAATACAAAAAAAAGCAAAGAACCACAGGTTTAGTGATCAACCTATCCTTTTATCCCCGGAGTACAGACAAATTTTCTGATTTGGCCACAGGACTTGCTGTCAGGACACAGGAATTTCAGTCTCTTCTATGGATTTGTTCCAAAGGGACATTAGAAAATATGATGGATTGTCTGAATCATCTGGATTAAGGACTTCAGCATCAGTTGTAGTTTTGCTAAAAACTCTAAACTCTATCTGCCTAGAATTGCATGCTGGGGTCGCCAAGCGCATGTCAATTGCAATTACATCATTGACTCTGGAATTAGGGTTGACCCCCTGCAAATGCAACTAGACTGCATATGTGAGACGTCACTCAGCAGCCCCTGGTCCAGATGCGCCTGTGTTGTCCGGACCACCCCCCTCTAACCTCACGTCACTGCACATCCGATACCTGCCGCTGTCAATCACAGCGTAATTGCATCCTTCTGCTATGCAATCACACTGTTTAATTCTGTGCATATGTTGTGCACCACAGCGCATGCGCAGATGTCAGAAAATCGCCACTGGAGTCACTGCAGCCTCCAGGAGAAGGTAAGTCACTGTCAAGTTACCAGGATGAAATGTCAACATTCTTACAAGTACACATTTCATTACTACCTACATGGTGAATGTCCTCATGGCCAACATCAACATTATGATTCCACATTCTCATGTTGAGGTGAAGAATGTCTATGTGATGACTGTCAACCCTTATTATCTTAAAGAGGAGATCTATATTTGAGATCCAGTCTAATGTGACCAGAATTGGTATACAGATGTAGCCACTTTCATATGCAAGGCGCATGTTGTGCTGTGACTAGTTGCAGCCGATGTTTGTCCATAGGAATGAATGGGTGAGTGTATGGCTACATCTATATAAACCAGTTGGACCAGTTGGTTACACAAACAAATGCAAGTTTGTTTCAATGCCTAAACTGCACTACATTTAGGATCATGTCTGCAGGTACTGTAATATACTTTATCTTAAAAAATCTATACATTGGAAGTTAAACTGACATATGATACAGGATGTCATGTAATGCCAAATATGTTAGTTATATATTCTTTGCCATGCTCTTTGGTACATGTTGGTAAGACTATTAGAAATTTTAGACCATATGGAAAACCATAGGTCAACAATCTGTTTAGCCTTATAATTGGGTGAATCTGGCTTCCAGACACTTCACCACAATGAAGCATAAGTTAACATTACTTAGCTCAGCCCCACAACAGGCACCACTGCACCCTGTTCTGCACCTGTCCCCTAAACGGCACTCAAGTCACCATAACTAAATGTCCCAGGGGGTGATAGGGTGGGTTACATCACTCCAGCTCACTAGCCTGCTGCTATGAGAATCTTACAGATGCTCCAAGTGGCAGAGCAAATCCCATAGCATTAGGAGAGAATACATACTGTAATGTATCTCCCCACACAGAGCTGGAGCCATGAGCTGGAGCAAAGCACAGGCTTCAGGGATGGCTGGTACCACCCCAAGGAATCCCACTTTGTGCAAAGGCATTGGTCGCATACCCCTCTTTATGACATTGACTTTACTGCATGCTCATTGATAGAATAAAATCCACCTCATGGGGAGGAGAAAGAGCCAAACTGTCACTAAGAAAAGAAGCAATGTACTGTAAATCCTAGACTTGGGAACTATGTAGCAGAAGGGTCTGAACCTATTAATTTTGCATTTTTTCTTTGAGGGATGCACTTTTTTCAATTACAGTATGTGATTTTTCTACTTTTTTCTAATTTTGTCGTTTTTCATATTTTGTATTCATTTTTCCATAGTTTTTCTTTTTATTTTTTTATAGTTTACTGTGTGGTTCTTATTTCCTGCAGCCTAACAGCATATGTCAAGATATTATGTCAATATTGCTAATACATATAGTTATACATTTTTATACGTTTGTGTGGATTTACAGAAGCCATTAAGACACTTTCTATTTTTAGTGATATTTTTAAGTTTACAACTTCCTACAACATAATTGTATCTAGGCAAAGACAGGAACTCTCCATGTTCACATCCGGTTTTTCAACCATCTAGCTATATAAGAACAACTACCCATGGGGTCCTGATTTTTTATTATTATTAATATTATTATTATTTACAGATGTTTCCTCTTATATCTAGTGTCCATACGCTATGTGGCATGTCCTGACGCTGCTTGGCATGCTATGTCGCCTCATGCTGTATGTAGTCACATTGTAATGTACTAAGGTGCTGGAAAAGCAGGAGAGTGTAATACAACTTTTTGTACCAGATGTTGCTTTTCCTAAACTGCACCGCGCTGCGTTAAGTAGCCAACAAGTTTCTGTAGCTCCGCCCACTGATAGGTTAACAGACCCTAACATTTGATACACTATACAGTAGCACTGAACAGCATTCTGTCATGAATCCAGAACTGCAGTTACGTGTGGAATAAAGGATTACTGTAAATCATTTGGTGTATCTGCGGTCTTGTAAAGATGCTTACAAAGCTTTTCATAAAGAAAGATCAGTTCAAGTTCAACATTCTTAAGGGCCACAATTTACTTGAAACCACTATAGATGTGGCATAAAGACACATGCAGTCCATCTGTACCCCTTGGTTAACATTACATACACAACAGCTGTGACTGCTCCTATGTTTAGTTTGTGTGGCTGAGTGGGTAAGGTCAACACTTTACATAACTTTTGCCTTTGGTTCTAGTCCCAGTATAGAGCTTTGCCCTTTTGTAAATCATTATTTTTATCTCAATACAGGATTAAATAAAGAATGAAACAAACTGATGTTGGTGAGTCCTGTGTTTTTAACAATGCATATTTGTGGTAGTGTGAAACACTTGCGTAGATTTGCATAAATAGAGATCAATTCAAGTTCAACATTCTTAAGGTACTCCAAATTTGCATGTAACTTCCCACCACCTTTCATATTTTACTTTAAACTGCTCTAGACATGGTGTCATTTCCTGGTCCTATACAACTAAGTTGAAGGTTAATACCAAAGGTAGCTGTCACATTCTTTATTGGTTATACAGCTACAGTATATTATTCATATAGAGATTATGGGTATATATTAGAGATGAGCGCCTGAAATTTTTCGGGTTTTGTGTTTTGGTTTTGGGTTCGGTTCCGCGGCCGTGTTTTGGGTTCGAACGCGTTTTGGCAAAACCTCACCGAATTTTTTTTGTCGGATTCGGGTGTGTTTTGGATTCGGGTGTTTTTTTCAAAAAACACTAAAAAACAGCTTAAATCATAGAATTTGGGGGTCATTTTGATCCCAAAGTATTATTAACCTCAAAAACCATAATTTACACTCATTTTCAGTCTATTCTGAATACCTCACACCTCACAATATTATTTTTAGTCCTAAAATTTGCACCGAGGTCGCTGTGTGAGTAAGATAAGCGACCCTAGTGGCCGACACAAACACCGGGCCCATCTAGGAGTGGCACTGCAGTGTCACGCAGGATGTCCCTTCCAAAAAACCCTCCCCAAACAGCACATGACGCAAAGAAAAAAAGAGGCGCAATGAGGTAGCTGTGTGAGTAAGATTAGCGACCCTAGTGGCCGACACAAACACCGGGCCCATCTAGGAGTGGCACTGCAGTGTCACGCAGGATGGCCCTTCCAAAAAACCCTCCCCAAACAGCACATGACGCAAAGAAAAAAAGAGGCGCAATGAGGTAGCTGACTGTGTGAGTAAGATTAGCGACCCTAGTGGCCGACACAAACACCGGGCACATCTAGGAGTGGCACTGCAGTGTCACGCAGGATGTCCCTTCCAAAAAACCCTCCCCAAACAGCACATGACGCAAAGAAAAAAAGAGGCGCAATGAGGTAGCTGTGTGAGTAAGATTAGCGACCCTAGTGGCCGACACAAACACCGGGCCCATCTAGGAGTGGCACTGCAGTGTCACGCAGGGTGTCCCTTCCAAAAAACCCACCCCAATCAGCACATGATGCAAAGAAAAAGAAAAGAAAAAAGAGGTGCAAGATGGAATTATCCTTGGGCCCTCCCACCCACCCTTATGTTGTATAAACAAAACAGGACATGCACACTTTAACCAACCCATCATTTCAGTGACAGGGTCTGCCACACGACTGTGACTGATATGACGGGTTGGTTTGGACCCCCCCAAAAAAAGAAGCAATTAATCTCTCCTTGCACAAACTGGCTCTACAGAGGCAAGATGTCCACCTCATCTTCACCCTCCGATATATCACCGTGTACATCCCCCTCCTCACAGATTATCAATTCGTCCCCACTGGAATCCACCATCTCAGCTCCCTGTGTACTTTGTGGAGGCAATTGCTGCTGGTCAATGTCTCCGCGGAGGAATTGATTATAATTCATTTTAATGAACATCATCTTCTCCACATTTTCTGGATGTAACCTCGTACGCCGATTGCTGACAAGGTGAGCGGCGGCACTAAACACTCTTTCGGAGTACACACTTGTGGGAGGGCAACTTAGGTAGAATAAAGCCAGTTTGTGCAAGGGCCTCCAAATTGCCTCTTTTTCCTGCCAGTATAAGTACGGACTGTGTGACGTGCCTACTTGGATGCGGTCACTCATATAATCCTCCACCATTCTATCAATGTTGAGAGAATCATATGCAGTGACAGTAGACGACATGTCCGTAATCGTTGTCAGGTCCTTCAGTCCGGACCAGATGTCAGCATCAGCAGTCGCTCCAGACTGCCCTGCATCACCGCCAGCGGGTGGGCTCGGAATTCTGAGCCTTTTCCTCGCACCCCCAGTTGCGGGAGAATGTGAAGGAGGAGATGTTGACAGGTCGCGTTCCGCTTGACTTGACAATTTTGTCACCAGCAGGTCTTTCAACCCCAGCAGACCTGTGTCTGCCGGAAAGAGAGATCCAAGGTAGGCTTTAAATCTAGGATCGAGCACGGTGGCCAAAATGTAGTGCTCTGATTTCAACAGATTGACCACCCGTGAATCCTTGTTAAGCGAATTAAGGGCTGCATCCACAAGTCCCACATGCCTAGCGGAATCGCTCCGTGTTAGCTCCTCCTTCAATGCCTCCAGCTTCTTCTGCAAAAGCCTGATGAGGGGAATGACCTGACTCAGGCTGGCAGTGTCTGAACTGACTTCACGTGTGGCAAGTTCAAAGGGCATCAGAACCTTGCACAACGTTGAAATCATTCTCCACTGCACTTGAGACAGGTGCATTCCACCTACTATATCGTGCTCAATTGTATAGGCTTGAATGGCCTTTTGCTGCTCCTCCAACCTCTGAAGCATATAGAGGGTTGAATTCCACCTCGTTACCACTTCTTGCTTCAGATGATGGCAGGGCAGGTTCAGTAGTTTTTGGTGGTGCTCCAGTTTTCTGTACGTGGTGCCTGTACGCCGAAAGTGTCCCGCAATTCTTCTGGCCACCGACAGCATCTCTTGCACGGCCCTGTCGTTTTTTAAAAAATTCTGCACCACCAAATTCAAGGTATGTGCAAAACATGGGACGTGCTGGAATTGGCCCAGATTTAATGCACACACAATATTGCTGGCGTTGTCCGATGCCACAAATCCACAGGAGAGTCCAATTGGGGTAAGCCATTCCGCGATGATCTTCCTCAGTTGCCGTAAGAGGTTTTCAGCTGTGTGCGTATTCTGGAAAGCGGTGATACAAAGCGTAGCCTGCCTAGGAAAGAGTTGGCGTTTGCGAGATGCTGCTACTGGTGCCGCCGCTGCTGTTCTTGCGGCGGGAGTCCATACATCTACCCAGTGGGCTGTCACAGTCATATAGTCCTGACCCTGCCCTGCTCCACTTGTCCACATGTCCGTGGTTAAGTGGACATTGGGTACAGCTGCATTTTTTAGGACACTGGTGACTCTTTTTCTGAGGTCTGTGTACATTTTCGGTATCGCCTGCCTAGAGAAATGGAACCTAGATGGTATTTGGTACCGGGGACACAGTACCTCCAACAAGTCTCTAGTTGGCTCTGCAGTAATGATGGATACCGGAACCACGTTTCTCACCACCCAGGATGCCAAGGCCTCAGTTATCCGCTTTGCAGTAGGATGACTGCTGTGATATTTCATCTTCCTCGCAAAGGACTGTTGAACAGTCAATTGCTTACTGGAAGTAGTACAAGTGGGCTTACGACTTCCCCTCTGGGATGACCATCGACTCCCAGCGGCAACAACAGCAGCGCCAGCAGCAGTAGGCGTTACACGCAAGGATGCATCGGAGGAATCCCAGGCAGGAGAGGACTCGTCAGACTTGCCAGTGACATGGCCTGCAGGACTATTGGCATTCCTGGGGAAGGAGGAAATTGACACTGAGGGAGTTGGTGGGGTGGTTTGCGTGAGCTTGGTTACAAGAGGAAGGGATTTACTGGTCAGTGGACTGCTTCCGCTGTCACCCAAAGTTTTTGAACTTGTCACTGACTTATTATGAATGCGCTGCAGGTGACGTATAAGGGAGGATGTTCCGAGGTGGTTAACGTCCTTACCCCTACTTATTACAGCTTGACAAAGGGAACACACGGCTTGACACCTGTTGTCCGCATTTGTGGTGAAATACCTCCACACCGAAGAGCTGATTTTTTTGGTATTTTCACCTGGCATGTCAACGGCCATATTCCTCCCACGGACAACAGGTGTCTCCCCGGGTGCCTGACTTAAACAAACCACCTCACCATCAGAATCCTCCTGGTCAATTTCCTCCCCAGCGCCAGCAACACCCATATCCTCCTCATCCTGGTGTACTTCAACACTGACATCTTCAATCTGACTATCAGGAACTGGACTGCGGGTGCTCCTTCCAGCACTTGCAGGGGGCATGCAAATAGTGGAAGGCGCATGCTCTTCACGTCCAGTGTTGGGAAGGTCAGGCATCGCAAACGACACAATTGGACTCTCCTTGTGGATTTGGGATTTCAAAGAACGCACAGTTCTTTGCGGTGCTTTTGCCAGCTTGAGTCTTTTCAGTTTTCTAGCGAGAGGCTGAGTGCTTCCATCCTCATGTGAAGCTGAACCACTAGCCATGAACATAGGCCAGGGCCTCAGCCGTTCCTTGCCACTCCGTGTGGTAAATGGCATATTGGCAAGTTTACGCTTCTCCTCCGACAATTTTATTTTAGGTTTTGGAGTCCTTTTTTTTCTGATATTTGGTGTTTTGGATTTGACATGCTCTGTACTATGACATTGGGCATCGGCCTTGGCAGACGACGTTGCTGGCATTTCATCGTCTCGGCCATGACTAGTGGCAGCAGCTTCAGCACGAGGTGGAAGTGGATCTTGATCTTTCCCTAATTTTGGAACCTCAACTTTTTTGTTCTCCATATTTTATAGGCAGAACTAAAAGGCACCTCAGGTAAACAATGGAGATGGATGGATTGGATACTAGTATACAATTATGGACGGACTGCCACGGTTAGGTGGTATAAAAAAACCACGGTTAGGTGGTATATATTATAATAATAATACAATTATGGATGGACGGACTGCCTGCCGACTGCCGACACAGAGGTAGCCACAGCCGTGAACTACCGCACTGTACACTGGTTGATAAAGAGATAGTAGTATACTCGTAACAATTAGGATGACACTATGACGGTATAAAGAATGAAAAAAAAACCACGGTTAGGTGGTAGGTATATAATAATAAATAATACAATTCTGGTCGGACGGACTGCCTGCCGTGTGCCGACACAGAGGTAGCCACAGCCGTGAACTACCGCACTGTACACTGGTTGATAAAGAGATAGTAGTATACTCGTAACAATTAGGATGACACTATGACGGTATAAAGAATGAAAAAAAAAACCACGGTTAGGTGGTAGGTATATAATAATAAATAATACAATTCTGGTCGGACGGACTGCCTGCCGTGTGCCGACACAGAGGTAGCCACAGCCGTGAACTACCGCACTGTACACTGGTTGATAAAGAGATAGTAGTATACTCGTAACAATTAGGATGACACTATGACGGTATAAAGAATGAAAAAAAAACCACGGTTAGGTGGTAGGTATATAATAATAAATAATACAATTCTGGTCGGACGGACTGCCTGCCGTGTGCCGACACAGAGGTAGCCACAGCCGTGAACTACCGCACTGTACACTGGTTGATAAAGAGATAGTAGTATACTCGTAACAATTAGGATGACACTATGACGGTATAAAGAATGAAAAAAAAACCACGGTTAGGTGGTAGGTATATAATAATAAATAATACAATTCTGGTCGGACGGACTGCCTGCCGTGTGCCGACACAGAGGTAGCCACAGCCGTGAACTACCGCACTGTACACTGGTTGATAAAGAGATAGTAGTATACTCGTAACAATTAGGATGACACTATGACGGTATAAAGAATGAAAAAAAAACCACGGTTAGGTGGTAGGTATATAATAATAAATAATACAATTCTGGTCGGACGGACTGCCTGCCGTGTGCCGACACAGAGGTAGCCACAGCCGTGAACTACCGCACTGTACACTGGTTGATAAAGAGATAGTAGTATACTCGTAACAATTAGGATGACACTATGACGGTATAAAGAATGAAAAAAAAAACCACGGTTAGGTGGTAGGTATATAATAATAAATAATACAATTCTGGTCGGACGGACTGCCTGCCGTGTGCCGACACAGAGGTAGCCACAGCCGTGAACTACCGCACTGTACACTGGTTGATAAAGAGATAGTAGTATACTCGTAACAATTAGGATGACACTATGACGGTATAAAGAATGAAAAAAAAAACCACGGTTAGGTGGTAGGTATATAATAATAAATAATACAATTCTGGTCGGACGGACTGCCTGCCGTGTGCCGACACAGAGGTAGCCACAGCCGTGAACTACCGCACTGTACACTGGTTGATAAAGAGATAGTAGTATACTCGTAACAATTAGGATGACACTATGACGGTATAAAGAATGAAAAAAAAACCACGGTTAGGTGGTAGGTATATAATAATAAATAATACAATTCTGGTCGGACGGACTGCCTGCCGTGTGCCGACACAGAGGTAGCCACAGCCGTGAACTACCGCACTGTACACTGGTTGATAAAGAGATAGTAGTATACTCGTAACAATTAGGATGACACTATGACGGTATAAAGAATGAAAAAAAAACCACGGTTAGGTGGTAGGTATATAATAATAAATAATACAATTCTGGTCGGACGGACTGCCTGCCGTGTGCCGACACAGAGGTAGCCACAGCCGTGAACTACCGCACTGTACTGTGTCTGCTGCTAATATAGACTGGTTGATATTTAAAGAGATATTAGTAGTATACAACAATACTATACTGGTGGTCAGGCACTGGTCACCACTCCTGCAGCAAAAGTGTGCACTGTTAATTAATATAATTGTACTCCTGGCTCCTGCTAACAACCTGCAGTGCTCCCCAGTCTCCCCCACAATTAATTATAAGCTTTTAATTTATACATTGATGACTGTGCAGCACACTGGGCTGAGCTGAGTGCACACAGACTGAGTCACACTGTGTGACTGACTGTGCTGTGTATCGTTTTTTTTTTCAGGCAGAGAACGGATATAGCAGAGAGAAGTGAACGGATATATTATATTAAATAAAAGTTAACTAGCAACTGCACTGGTCACTGACTGTGGTAAACTAACTCTGTCTGCGACTCTGCACAATCTCTCTCTCTCTATCTAATCTATCTCTATTCTAATGGAGAGGACGCCAGACACGTCCTCTCCCTATCAATCTCAATGCACGAGTGAAAATGGCGGCGACGCGCGGCTCCTTATATAGAATCCGAGTCTCGCGATAGAATCCGAGCCTCGCGAGAATCCGACAGCGTCATGATGACGTTCGGGCGCGCTCGGGTTAACCGAGCAAGGCGGGAAGATCCGAGTCGCTCGGACCCGTGAAAAAAAACATGAAGTTCGGGCGGGTTCGGATTCCGAGGAACCGAACCCGCTCATCTCTAGTATATATAGGCAATAACCCATACACCACTCACTTGTCTCTGAAGAAGCTGATATTCTTAGTAGTGATGAGCGGGTTCGGTTCCTCGGAAACTGAACCCCCCCGAACTTCACCCATTTTACACGGGTCCGAGGCATACTCGGATTCTCCCGTATGGCTCGGTTAACCCGAGCGCGCCCGAACGTCATCATCAAGCTGTCGGATTCTCGCGAGATTCGGATTCTATATAAGGAGCCGCGCGTCGCCGCCATTTTCACTCGTGCATTGGAAATGTTAGGGAGAGGACGTGGTTGGCGTCCTCTCCATTTGTGCTTATTGCTTAATTGTGGGGACTGGGGAGCAGCTGTATTATATAGGAGGAGTACAGTGCAGAGTTTTGCTGATTAGTGACCACCAGTTTTATCCGTTCTCTGCCTGAAAAACGCTCCATATCTGTGCTCAGTGTGCTGCATATATCTGTGCTCACACTGCTTTATTGTGGGGACTGGGGACCAGCAGTATTATATAGGAGGAGTACAGTGCAGAGTTTTGCTGACCAGTGACCACCAGTATACGTTGTCTGCCTGAAAAACACTCCATATATGTGCTCAGTGTGCTGCATATATCTGTGCTCTCACTGCTTTATTGTGGGTACTGGGGACCACCAGTATATTATATAGGAGTACAGTGCAGAGTTTTGCTGGCCAGTGACCACCAGTATACGTTGTCTGCCTAAAAATACGCTCCATATCTGTGCTCAGTGTGCTACATATATCTGCGCTCACACTGCTTTATTGTGGGTACTGGGGATCACCAGTATATTATATAGGAGGAGTACAGTGCAGAGTTTTGCTGACCAGTGACCACCAGTATACGTTGTCTGCCTGAAAAACGCTCCATATCTGTGCTCAGTGTGCTGCAAATATCTGTGCTCACACTGCTTTATTGTGGGTACTGGGGACCACCAGTATATTATATAGGAGGAGTACAGTGCAGAGTTTTGCTGACAGTGACCACCAGTATATATAGCAGTACGGTACGGAAGGCCACTGCTCTACCTACAGCTGTGTCGTCAAGTATACTATCCATCTAGATTCTATACCTGTGGTGCAATTTAGTTTTGCAGTTTGCTGACAGTGACCACCAGTATATATAGCAGTACGGTACGGAAGGCCACTGCTCTACCTACCTCTGTGTCATCAAGTATACTATCCATCTAGATTCTATACCTGTGGTGCATTTTAGTTTTGCAGTTTGCTGACAGTGACCACCAGTATATATAGCAGTACGGTACGGAAGGCCACTGCTCTACCTACCTCTGTGTCGTCAAATATACTATCCATCCATACCTGTGGTGCATTTCAGTTGTGCGCAGTATATATAGTAGTAGGCCATTGCTATTGATACTGGCATATAATTCCACACATTAAAAAATGGAGAACAAAAATGTGGAGGTTAAAATAGGGAAAGATCAAGGTCCACTTCCACCTCGTGCTGAAGCTGCTGCCACTAGTCATGGCCGAGACGATGAAATGCCATCAACGTCGTCTGCCAAGGCCGATGCCCAATGTCATAGTAGAGAGCATGTAAAATCCAAAAAACAAAAGTTCAGTTAAATGACCCAAAAATCTAAATTAAAAGCATCTTATGAGAAGCGTAATCTTGCCAATATGCCATTTACGACACGGAGTGGCAAGGAACGGCTGAGGCCTTGGCCTATGTTCATGGCTAGTGGTTCAGATTCACATGAGGATGGAAGCACTCATCCTCTTGCTAGAAAACTGCAGTGCCACTCCTAGATGGGCCAGGTGTTTGTGTCGGCCACTTGGGTCGCTTAGCTTAGTCACACAGCTACCTCATTGCACCTCTTTTTTTCTTTGCATCATGTGCTGTTTGGGGACTATTTTTTTGAAGTGCCATCCTGTCAGACACTGCAGTGCCACTCATAGATGGGCCAGGTGTTTGTGTCGGCCACTTGTGTCGCTTAGCTTAGTCACACAGCGACCTTGGTGCGCCTCTTTTTTTCTTTGCATCATGTGCTGTTTGGGGACTATTTTTTTGAAGTGCCATCCTGCCTGACACTGCAGTGCCACTCCTAGATGGGCCAGGTGTTTGTGTCGGCCACTTGTGTCGCTTAGCTTAGCCATCCAGCGACCTTGGTGCAAATTTTAGGACTAAAAATAATATTGTGAGGTGTGAGGTGTTCAGAATAGACTGAAAATTAGTGTAAATTATGGTTATTGAGGTTAATAATACTATGGGATCAAAATGACCCCCAAATTCTATGATTTAAGCTGTTTTTGAGGGTTTTTTATAAAAAAAACCACCCGAATCCAAAACACACCCGAATCCGACAAAAAATTTTCAGGGAGGTTTTGGCAAAACGCGTCCGAATCCAAAACACGGCCGCGGAACCGAATCCAAAACCAAAACACAAGACCCGAAAATTTTTCGGTGCACATCTCTAATTCTTAGTGAAATTAGTTAAGATAGACTACCTCTTGGGGCATTCCTTGCAACTCTCCTCCTTCCAGTTATCACTGCAGGATACAACCTATAATACTTAACAAAGGTCTATGATCCATTTGTACAAAACCTCCTTACAACACCAATTATCTTAGATATCATGTCACCTTCAATAATTTTTGTACTCTGAATCACCACCTAATTTCAGTATTTATCTCATTGCCTACTCCCGGACCTATCAAAGGTCGGACTTGTACAAAAAAAAACCCAGCAAAAATCCATAGTTTCAATGATCAACCTATCCTTTTATCCACGGAGTACAGACAAATTTTGTGATTTGGCCACATGACTTTCTGTCAGTATTCAGGACTTTCAGTTTCTTTTATTGATTTCTTCCACAGGAACACCGAAGAATGTGATGGATTATCTGAATAATCTGGATTAAGGAAGTCATTCGGAGTTGATCGTAGCTGTGCTAAATTTAGCACAGCTACAATCATGTTCCCAGACATGCGGGGGGATGCCCAGCACAAGGCTAGCCCGCCCCGCCTGTCTGTCCAGCCCCGCCCACACAAGTACAAAAGCATCGCACAGCGGCGATGCTTTTGTATTTGTTGAGTAACTCCCATCCAGCACAGCTTCTGCGGCTGACTGGGAGTTGCTCGTTGCTGCCCCTGGTCGCAGCAGCTGCATGTGACGTCACGCAGCCACTGTGGCCCTCCCCCCGCACGGTCTGGCCACACCTGTGTTGGCCAGACCGTGCCCCCAAAATGGCAGGCAAACGCCGCTGTGCCTCCCTCTCTAACCCAGCAACCGCCTCTGCCTGTCAATCAGAGGAGCACTATATATCATAATGTGAATTGGGGATACTGTGTACTGGCAGCTCCGAAATGTGACATAGGGTGAACTTAAGCACTACTGCGATTCATAAAAGAAACTAGGGCACTACTATAGGGCATGACATTAAATAAAGCTCTACTATTAAAATGTTGCTATGTAGCCCACAAAGTTCTGGCTACGTTCCCTGATCCACGGCACTGCAGGGCTTAATGTATAACATACTTTTAATGCAATGTTTTGTGACACAAAATCTCTTCATCAGGCTACAGCAGGCTATGCGGTAGCCTGACGACGGGACTTTGTGTCCTGAAACATTGCATTAAAATAAATCTGGTAGTAAATGTTACATTGGAGAGACTTACTCTGCTTTGGTCACATACATTCCAGTAGAGCTCTCATTCCTTTGTAGCATATCATTTTTATATTGTATGTTTTATTTGTCACTCAATCTTATGATGCAACTACTGTAAGTACTACAGTAGCAGATAAAGCGGAATCTTGTAATAAATATTGGATAATGGTATATTTTATAAAAGAAGCAATACAAGTTATAAATGAAATTCAATTTAGCCAAATATAGCTGGAATCTTGTCTCTTTCTCATTTCCTCTGTTTCTGGAGTTATGTTTGAGCTACAACCATTTTATAGAGTTATCATCCATGTAACACTAATTCTAGCTTGTTTTGCCCCAAAAATCCCATCGTGCACATCGTAGAATATTTTATTTAAGCGTATCAAATAAATGATAAAATAAAATTGTTAAAGTTTGTTCATTATTTACACCAGGCAAACATTTTTATAAGAATATTTGCTATTAATCAAAATCAGTAATTTTGTTAGTATTTACTGTAGCATATTCTATGAATGGGAAATATGAATGGCCAATTCTGTTTCAAGGAAAATATACTACAGAGAAATGGGATGTATTCAAATCACTGCTAATTAAGAATACTCGTAACAGGGCCGTAACTAGGGGGGGCTAAGGGGGCATGCGCCCCGGGTGCAGGATTTGAGGGGGCACCAAGAAGTTACAGAGGAACAGGGTTTTTTTTTTTTGGGGGGGGGGGGTTTACCGTCAGTGCTGTGCTGCTCCAGTGAGGCAGCAGACAGCACCCTTGGCAATGTCTCTGACCCACCTGTCTGCTCACAGCTGGCTCCAACGCTGTATGGGTGAGCTCCAGTACCTGGGATCTCTTCTATGTCGGCTACTGTCTTAAACTCTCTTCTTTGCCACGCAGTGCTGCGACTAGCGTGCAGTGCGCTGTACAAGCTATAGAAGCGCACTGTGCTCTCAGTTAGCAGTATCAAGCTCCGCTTTGCCTCCCAGATGGAGGGATTTGGTGTAGCTTATAGGGGGGTGTAACGTAGTGATGTAGTGTACCATATAGTGCATGTAGTGTAGTAATGTATTGCAGTATATATGGGCATGTAGTGCACTGACGTGGTGTAGCATATAAGGGGATATAGTGTAGTGATGTAGGGTAGCATATAGGGTATGTAGTGCGGTGCATAGGGGCATGTAGTGTAGTGATGTAGTTCAGCGTGTAGGGGATGTTGTATCGTGATGTAGTGCAGTGGATAGGGGAATGTAGTGCAGTGACGAAGTGTTATGATATAGTGCAATGTATGGGGACACACAGTGGAGCATGTAGTTGAACACGCTAGCAGGGCATGTGACGCATACTGTAGGGCATTAGAGGCACACAGGGGAATATTGTCCAATAGTATCACCTTTTTCAAATTTCCTGGTAATCTGATATTTTAGTCTGACAGAGTTTGTTTTACTGTTGTTGTTTTTTATTTGGGGGGCGCAAACTGTTGTCTTGCCCCAGGTGACGAAAATCCTAGTTTCGGCCCTGCTCGTAAATTTATCCCCACCAGCAGCAAAAAAAGGAATAAAAATCGCAAACCAATGTGATTTAACAAAAAAATAAAGGAATTAATGGACAAAAAAAGACATTTAACAAATACAAATCTGAGGGGGATGCGGAGTCATTTCAACACTATAAGGATTGTAACAAAATATGCAAAAAAAGGAATAAGAGCGGCTAAAGTAGAAACTGAAAAACTAGTAGCAAAGGAAAGCAAAGCGAATCCCCATACATTTTTTAAGTGCATCAACAGCAAGAGACTAAAGAAGGAGAGTATAGGCCCTTTAAATGGCAAGAGGGGAGTCTTGATCAAAAATGATAAGGACATGCAAACAAACTAATAATAATAATAATAATAATAATAATAATTTTATTTATATAGCGCTCTTTCTCCAACAGGACTCAAGGCGCTTTACAGACATCAAAAACAATGCACATGATACAGAGGATTTGAGTAATACAACAATAGACAAGCAACACAGACATAAAAGAAAAATCTTAAGTCCACAGAAAGCATAACGCAGGATTGGTGAAGGCATTTTGGGTAATAACTTCCAAGGGTTGTGTATTCCACCCTTATAGGTACCAAGTGCAGCAGCCATCTTGGGCGCTAAGCGTAGGATTACCCAGGTGGAATAGTCTACCCCTAGAAGAGATGACACAAAATGGGGGTGATTTCAGAGTCCTACAGTTTAGAGTAGGGTTCCAACAAAACCACAAGGTCCATGTATTTTTTCATCCCATCCACAAGTGTACCATATGGGGCAGCCATGTTGGGCGCACTTTGAAGGTTACACTGTGGGAGGTGAGCCATGCAAGGGCCAAGTTCATATATGGGAAAACTGATGCTTAAGTAATAGTATGATGTACCCTGCATGTAGGGCACAATGGAAAGGTGTGCAATCAGTGGAGGTAAACATTACAGGAAAACACATGGTGGGTTGGAAGCGAGCAATGGAGAGAAAAAAAAAAAAACACACAATAGCAGGTAACTAGTGGCAGAAGTAGGATTGGGATAACATTTTGATCAGATCTTAGTTCGGTTGGGTATGAGAATGAGGGGGGCATACTCAGACGCAATGGGGATGTCCCTGCTGATCCCGGTCCTGGTGCTCTTCCCCCACAGTTCCCTGTTCATCTTGATGGTTAGGCCCAGGGACAGACTTGATGTTCTCAGACAGAGAGGTTGTAAGCATGGTCTTGGTGTTCTCATGTTTGAGGCGAGGAGAGGCCACATAAAGTTCCAGAGTTTTTAGGTTGTAATGCAGGCCTTTTGTTAATTTGTAAGTTTGTTTGCCTTCTGTTTTCCTTCGGTTTAACACAGGTATAACACTGCTATTGATATTAGCTGCCACTTAATAACTAGCCACTTCATACACTAGTCACTGCAACGTCCTTATAGGCCTGACGTCCTATACTATACTGGTTAAGTAAGTCTACAAACACATGCTCTTTGTGATTACACCCCCTCCCCCACACAGCAACCCTCAACCAAAAGGGGATAATCAACTACCAACTGTGAGATCACTAAGCCCCAGTCAATCACAAGGTTTTTGCTGACTACAGATATTAATCCACTTAACAATTTACCAAATATATCTTTTTAGCAATAAACACACAGTGATCAGCTCTCTGCTGTAGTTACCAAATATATCTTTTTAGCAATAAACACACAGTGATCAGCTCTCTGCTGTAGTTACCAAATATATCTTTTTAGCAATAAACACACAGTGATCAGCTCTCTGCTGTAGTTACCAAATATATCTTTTTAGCAATAAACACACAGTGATCAGCTCTCTGCTGTAGTTACCAAATATATCTTTCTAGCAATAAACACACAGTGATCAGCTCTCTGCTGTAGTTACCAAATATATCTTTTTAGCAATAAACACACAGTGATCAGCTCTCTGCTGTAGTTACCAAATATATCTTTTTAGCAATAAACACACAGTGATCAGCTCTCTGCTGTAGTTACCTGTTGGTGAAAAGGAGAGACAGGAGTCAATTCCAAATATCAGTTGAAGATGCAACCAATGAAACACAGGTATAACACTGCTATTGATATTAGCTGCCACTTAATAACTAGCCACTTCATACACTAGTCACTGCAACGTCCTTATAGGCCTGACGTCCTATACTATACTATACTAAACAAGTTTTTTTTAACGGTATTTACCAGAGAGGACCAAATGATGGGTCTAACACAAAATCTCAACAAAGATAATGTCCCACTGCTAAATGCTTATTTATGTGAGGAGGTAGTCTGTGACCAATTAAAAAAGTTAAAGATTAATAAGTCACCTGGTCCTGATGGAATTCACCCGAGGGTTCTTATGGAGCTGCATGCTGAACTAGCAAGACCTCTATTTTTTGATCTTCATGGATTCGGTTAAATCGGGTATGGTTCCTAAAGACTGGTGTATAGCGGAGGTAGTGCCGATATTTAAAAAGGGGAGCAAAGCTGAACCAGGTAATTATAGACCAGTTAGTCTTACATCTATAGTGGGAAAAGTATTGGAAGGTATTCTAAGGGACAGTATTCAAAAGTTCCTTGAAGCAAATAAGGTCATTAAAAGGAACCAACATGGATTTGTGAAGGAAAGATCATGTCAGACCAACTTACTTGGCTTTTATGAAACAGTAAGTGCAAACCAGGATCAGGGTAAGGAGGTGGACATAATCTTTTTAGACTTTGCCAAAGCTAGAATACGTGGAAAGGCTTTCAAGGCTAGGCATATTTACATTGGAAAAGAGGAGACTAAGAGGGGACATGATCAACATCTACAAATATATAAGGGGTCAATACACAGACCTTGGAAGGTACCTGTTTTCTATAAGATCAGCACAGAGGACACGTGGTCACCCGCTTAGGTTAGAGGAGAGGAGTTTCCGCACATTGAGGCAAAAAAGTTTTTTCACAGTAAGGACTATACATGTTTGGAATTCCCTGCCTGAGAGAGTAGTAACTGCGGTCTCAGTCAACACCTTTAAGAATGAGTTAGATAAATTCCTATTGCATAAAGATATTCAGGGTTATGGTGCGTAGGCACGCATTATAGTTAATATAACTAGTCCTAACATAAAAAATAACTAGTCCTATAATAAGACTGCATAGGAGACCACAAATAGGTTGAACTCGATGGACAATTGGCTTTTGTTAACCTTAGTTACTATGTTACTATGTTACTATCTGGTTCACTTGAACAAATATTATTAGTTTAAAATATTATATTTTTAAATAAACTACTAATTTTCCTATAATAATAATAATAATAATAATTATTATTATTATTACATAATGTACACTATTGCGGCTGCCATTCATCTCAACATAAAATCTTTTGACTTGCACATATAATATTTTGTCGAAGACCCACTTGTACTTTTTGTGTTCCTATATTGGTAAAATCGTATCTGATATCTCTTCTTGGATGTTCAAGCGCTTTCTTAAACTTAACATGTCTAAGAGTGAGCTGATCTTTTTCCCACCCTCCTGCAAAATCTCACCTCCCACAACTTTATTATATATTGGTGGCACAACTATCTCCTCTAGCCCTCAAGTATGCTGCCTTGGAGTCATCCTTACTTCCTCCCTCTCCTTCAAACCACTCATTCAATACCTCTCGCAGTCTTGCCATTTTCATCTCAAAAATATTTCCAGGATCACACCCTTTCTCACTCTGGATGCTACTAAGACTCATCCACTCACTGCTCATCTCCAGATTGTACTGCTGTTATCTCCTCCTACTGTATCTGGCCTCACAGACAAATGCCTTTATTTACTCCAATCTACCCTTAATGTTGCTGCCAAGCTCATCTTTCTCTCCAAATGTACTATGTCCACCTCCCTTCCCTTACAAGCCTTTCACTGGCTCCCCTTCCACCTCCGAATCAAATTGAAGCTTCTCATACTCACTTACAAAGATCTAACCCACTCCACTTCAAATTACATATCTGACCTTAACTCTAACATTTCCACCTACCCTCTTCATTCCCAAAAAAATACATGCCACCTATCCTGCCAACTGATTACTTCCTCCCATTCCTGCCTCCAAGATTTTGGCCATGGTGATCCCCACCTCTGGAATTCTCTACCTATCAGATCCTTCACCTTTCTACATAACTGTAAACAGGCTTTCAAGCAGTGTTCATTTTGTAGACAAAAATGTTGTCTAAAAGTACAGTTTAATTAGACTAAAATTAGAATAAAATGAAAAGTGAGATGCAAGGACTAAATCTTAACTAAAACAAAGCAAATGCAATGACTAAAACTAAATGTAAAATCCTTGTCAAAGGACACTGGAATTAACACTGTAAGTAGGGTTTTAAATAAAATAATTTGTTCTAGATAATACAGAAAATAAATATGACCTGCTGTGAAGGAAATAGGATTTTGTATTGCTCTTGTTTTTTTGTATATGATATATCGGAGTACTACGGTAAGTCAGACTCAGTTTGTAACACATTCTCAGCCAACTGAGACTAGATAACTAAACACATAGTTAATGGTACAGTATTGTAACTTCTCAAGGGAATTTTAGTGAAATGTTCTTCAGCAAAATCCATTATAGTACTGTTTGCAAAGTTAGAACTAAACCATTGACTAAAATTAGACTAAACTGTAAACTTAGATCCACTAAGTAAATCTTGACTAAAATGAAGCAAAAGAAAAAGACTAAAATGTGACTATAAAACAACTACAATGTTAAGTAAACAACTAAGACTAAAACTAAATTGAACATCCTTGTGAAAAATTAACACTACTTTCAAGACCCAGTTCTTCATCAAACCCAGCCATCTACACATCATAACTCTCTGTTACATGTTCACTTCTACCCCATCTGTGTCACCCCTGTATGTCTGCTCTTCCCCTTCAGAATGTAAGCTCTCATGAACAAGGCCTTCTCCCCTCATGCTCTTTTCTCTGTCTTGCAGCTGATCCCAGCATACTCAAATAAATTTGAATGCAGTCGCACCAGGCACCATGTTTTTGAATGCAGATGATGTTAGATACACGCCTCAAAAATGGCCATGACACACCTGCATTTTCCCAACCACTCCCCACAAATGTAATGTTACCACCCACAAATGGTCACTTCCTGTCAATCAAAATGTGTTGTTTTTACAATTAGGCTGCTCATGCAGTGCAATCACATTTTACCTTTAACACACATGCAACACGTTCACAGTGCATGCGCAGTCTGCCGATAATCGCTTACTGCATGCACTCTCACATTTGCAAGCGGTAGTGAATCAGACCCTTAGACTATTTTCTACTCCCTACAACAGCACCTAACCCTCAGTTTCTGCCACCCTGCTGATTACTTTAGTGTCTTTTCCCCTGATGCATCAATGTTTATATATACCATGTACTTGTCCTACATTGCTTTGTACTGTAAATGTTGTTTTCTAGTTTTGCTCATTTATTTATGGACTTTGTTAGGCATTGCGGAACCCTTGTTGTGTCATATAAATTAATAAATAAATAAATAAATAAATAAATTAATTAAATAATAATAATAATAATAATAATAATAATAATAATACATACTCCTAGAGAAGCAATATGATGAAATGAATGTTTTTGGAGTACCGCTAGCTAACTCATGCATTTTCAAGGACATCCAAGATGCAATTGTTTTGATTTTCTACATATTTAAAATCTGAAAACATTTTTTTTTAAATGTCTTTATTGCTGTTCCTTTCCATTTCTACATTAATTACTCATCACTTATGAGAGCATTTCTTGGAGAATATATTTTAAAAGTTAGCCATCAACAAAACATGTATATATACTATATGTAATAATTTATGTAATCATTACTGTAGAGGTGGGTGAAAATTGAGTTAGAAATGTTATAGCCTTTGCCGTTGTCTGTGTAATATAATTGTATAAATAGTAAGGGCCTGTTTTACAATTGGATGGAATTCTGTTAGGAGTAAAATTAATCCTTTATTTAATTTCTTTTATTTCACATAAGCTGTTGTCCAGGTCCCCTGGAGTGGTATTGTAGGTTGGGAGCATGCAAGTGCAACTGTAGTACAGTACATAAGCTTGTACAGATGGGTGGTTTTCAGGTTGCCGGCGGCCGGGCTCCCGGCGACCACCATACCGGCTCTGGAATCATGACTGCCAGCATACCAACATCTTTTCTTCCTCTTGGGGGTCCATGACCCCCCTGGAGGGAGAATAGATAGCTCACTTGCGCTCGCCCAGCTGTCGGTATTCCGGTGGTCGGGATTACGACTCCGGTATGCTGGTTGCCGAGACGCCGACCGCCGTAAAACCATACTACACCATGTACAGATCTGTCCTCGTTCATTTTTGTTGCAATCATGCCAAACAGCCCCTCTTGGCATGACTGGTTCCGTGAGAATCTGCTAGCATTGGGCTTTTTATTTGTTGCATATTTTTTTTTTGCCAAAAATTAATTTTAGTCACAACGTGATGCAACTAGAATGCACCAGGAGACTGAGCTGATTACTATGGTACATAAAACTTGTATATCTGTCTCTGAATCTGCATATGGGCATGTGTTTTTTTCCATGCCAAGTTCTGTTGTGCTTCTTTTACAGACTCAATAGCACACAGTTATACAAGTGTTGCATGTAAAATTAATTAGCATAGTCTCCTGGTGAATTCTAGTCACATTATGCCTTTTTGGCAAAAAAAGATGACCTACACTTGCAGAGTTGCATGGATCCTGTCAGTTCACTCAGGAAAGGTGTCTCCTGCTGCATGGCATATTGAAACTAGATGTACTAAACAAGGATACCTCTAAGAGTAGGATAGTACTCCAGATGAGGTCTGAGTAGGCCATTCTTCAGATATACCAGTCAGTACTTGGTATGCATATATCTTGCAGCCAGTGGCAGATTTTGCCTATGGGCTGCAGGACTGCACCCCCCAGTAAAATCCACCACTTCAGAGAACTCAACTGAGCCAGTTGCAGTCTGGCTCAGTGGATTGATTGTGACTGGCAGTGACTATTGGAAGGTCTATCTGACAGTCACTCGTAAGACAGGCAGTTCCATTGGATGGTGTTTCCTCCCTCCAGGGCTGCCAGACCAGGCTGCAATAAGCAGAGAACTGGCTTCCTGTAGGAAACCACTCCCTTCCTTTTGGACAGCACTAGACAGCTACTAGGTAGCATCCAATACAGTACATAGAAGCTGTGGCAAGCCGCCACTTCTGCACATGTGCTGATCCCACCACCTGTTAGCTCCATTGTGCAGGTGCTGGGGCCTGTGTCTCTCCTCTCTGGCATGGGTAGCAGCAGACCCCCCTACTCAAAAAAGGTAGGAGCCAACTCTGCTTGCAGCTATTTGAGTCTTTGTGCAAATATACAGCACAGATCAAAACATGTAAAAGTAAATATCACCCTATCAATAGTCCACATCAATTTTCAATCCGATAATTTTTTTTACACTATACAGAGCTAAGCATCTATGATTAGGCACTTGCAACCACACATCCTAAGTTCTAGTGGAGCAAGTATCTCTTCATACTACATGCTTTTTCTTTTATTTACTGCATTACTAGAACAAAGTAATTGAAGAACCGATTCAAAAGCATTTAGGTACAAAATAAATCTGGTAATGAGGAAATGGGTGAGTATTTATACAAATTCATTTTTATCACAACATGCAGCTCTACGGTTACCAGCAAGCCCTGGCTACAAGGGTATACTAGTCCATGTAGTTCTAGAAGGGCCCATATGCTCTGCTGCCATGGGTATGCTGGCACTTGTAGTCCTATGAATGCAAGCATACCTAAGCAAGTAATGGTTTCCAGCATTCTCTGTGACTAGGGATCCCTATTGCTATTAACACAAAGTTGGTTTTCACAGAAAGACCTATATTTTAGTGGGACTTATTTTAATTTTATGATCACGAATACATTTAGTATGTTATTGCAGAAAGATATAATTGAGCTGCATGTACCTAAAAAAATGTGTGACTTCTGATTTGCACTTGCAGTTTATTTAACAGGGAAAAAATTTAATTGCCTATTACAGGCTCCAGTTGCTTGTGCTGAATCATTGTTGTTTCCTTTGTACTGACCTTGCCTGAATCTTTGACCTAGTTTGAACTCCATCAATCCTGACGTTTGCTTTGTTACTGACCTGGCCTTGTCTACTAACATTTCAATATGATATCTGCCTTAATACTTATCTCTGGTTAAGTATTAGACATTCTTTAGTCTAATGTATTATTAGGTTAAGTATTAGACATATTTTAGTCCAATGTATTATTGATCCAAAACCTGATGTTGAAATATCTGCTCTACTGTATATGACTTTGTTTCCTTCTCTTCTTTTTGCATATACTGTATCATGTAGTAGTTAATACGGAATACATACAATATCCCGACAGACAGGATGCTGGCTGTAACAATACCGACAGCAGCATCCCGTCTTCTGGAATCCCGGCAGAAGAATCCCACCACAGGTTCTACACACACTCAGTTGGTAGCGTGGACCCACCAACTGAGTGGGAATACCCAGCCTTTGTCAGGATTCCATGCATCGGTATTTCACCAGCTGTCAGGATTCTGGCGTTGGTCTCCTGAATGCCGGGATCCTGACAACCGGTACATTGGCTGCCTCCAGTTAATACAGTACCTACTGTAAAACTGTATTCAAACTTCTTAGGAGCACTTGATTATTGATGAGTCTATTGAGATCTAAGGGAAACGGGCTGATATGGTTGAAAACCAGCATCAGTTTGTTTGTTCATGGTAACAAATAATGTTCTGCTGGGGTGCCAGAATGTTTTCAGTTTGTTTGTTTTTTGGGGCGGGAAGGTCAACATAAAATAAAGTTTTGGTGCCCCTGTATATAGTCATTAGTAGAGATGAGCGGGTTTGGGTTTTACTCGGTTTTACTCGGATTTACTCGGTTCTCAAAACGGCATCTGACTGGCTATCCAAAACATGAGACATCAGTGAGCCAATAAGATGCAGTTTTTAGAACCAAGTAAATCCGAGTAAAACCGAGTAAAACCAAACCTGCTCATCTCTAGTCATTAGATGGTGCGTGCATAGGCAGTAGACAGCTCATGGGTGGCTGTTATCGTGGAAGGATCTGGAGGATCCACTTAAAGCTCACACCCTATCTGAGGATGTACATGGAGGGTAATGAGACTTAAGGGTTTATTTACTAAGCCTCAGGTGGAGATAAAGTGGACAGAGAAAAAGTACCAGCCAATCACCTCCTGTCATTTTTCAAACCCAGCCTGTGACATGGCAGTAAGGAGCTGATTGGCTGGTTCTTTATCTATGGCCACTTTATCTCCATCCAAGGATTAGTAATAGACCCCTTAGTTCTTCCCTCTTATAGGGTACATTTTCAGCTTAACCTGGAAGAAAATGGGGAGTGTTGGGTGAGGGGGGGGTTGCCACACAGGGGGGGGGGGACAAAAAGGGAGCTGAAGGGGATATGGGGAGGAAGGTACATATGAAGAGGAAAGGGTAGAAGGACACAGGACTTGTCCCACAGGAGAGGCCAATCCAGAATAATTAGCAACACACTAGGGGTCGGAGAGAGGTGTAGGGGAGGAGAAGTGCCCAAGAGACAAATGCAGAAGAGCTGTGGGGAGGGAAGAAGTGGAGCAGCTGGAGATTGGATTATCCCTGTCCAGAAACTACAGACACACTGTCTGTGGTAACTCTATGCTCTCTGTGACCCAGCACATTGACACCTCTCAAATGTTTTTTTTTTTTTGGGGGGGGGGGGGGGGGGCAAGGCACTAAATTGTCCTCCCCATTCCAACATTTATGATGTCATATATATATATATATATATATATATATATATATATTGCACTAAATTGGATCTATACTATGGAAACAAGACCAGATAAAGTTTTGACAAATCTAGTCAACAAAGGGGGGTACAGAAAAGTCTATCAAACTTTGTTCCTGGAATCAAATGTAAGTCTACTGTGATGAATAGGTTAAGCTGTTTAATTACTTGCCTGGCATGGTCGCATCAGATGCGACCACACCAGCAATCTGCAAAGGATGCGACCAGTTAGACACATACTGTTTACAGCTGCAGGGAATAGAAACTTCCCTCCGCTTCTGCTCTCAGAGGAACCAGAAGGTCCCTCTACCTCCCTGCACCCTACCCCAGTGTTTGTCGTGCTGCCGATCACTGCTGATTTGTCAGCATGGCAAGGTCCCCACTGCAGCAGCTGCAGACAATAGCAGCCGCTAGGGAAGTGTAAATTAACACCCCCCCAAGCCCTCCTTGTGTACCTAGTAACTGCCCTGGGGGCTAAATGAAAAGTTGCGATGAACGCAATGTTTCCAATGGTTGCGATGTTCCATTGGTGTTGACCAATGCTCCGATGTTTGGGGAGGTGATTATTATTTTCAAATATATATATATATATATATATATATATTAGCTAAAACCTTTTTTGATAACATTTATTTTATGTTCACCTAATTTACTTATAAAATACTCAACAATTTCTGAGTGTTTTTTGGGGAAAATAATTTGTCAGTTGAGTGGTTAAAAATGTGTCATTTGCAAACTGTACTTTAATCAAAGACTTTTTGGTAAAGGTAATTACCTGTGAACTGCAGGTTCCCGGCGAGTCTGACTGACCAATGTTTTAAAAACAATGGGCAGACTGGCCAAAAACCCACCAATGCCTGTAGTTCACAGGCTATTACATTTACCCCTTGGACAATCAGACTTGATACTCAGAAAAGTGTTATTTCTTTTACGTGATAGTACTTTAAGAGTTTCACCCACTGAACAGAGCCTATATTCATATAAACTCGCTATAAATTTGCGGACCGATACAGTACAAAATGCCATTGTTGGACCACAAATTGCAATAGAAATATGTTCCTTTTCACATATAATAGTACAATTTAAGTTTCTTGTACTCTTTAATTATTTATTAATTTTTCGTTGTTTCATATTAAAATCAATTACCAGCCCGTCAAAATGACAGAACAACATATCAGTAATGTCAGCACTGGTGGCTGTACATGCCTACTGGAACAATACTTGAATTGTTTCATTGGGTGTCATCTAGTGGCTGCCTGAATACAAAACACTTGAATTCCCCCCATAGGAGTAAGGAGCAGCATTTGCCTTTTATTACATAGGATTGACAGAAATTGAATGAAGATTAAGGGAAAGTAGACAGGAATCTGGGGCAGGATGTGATGAAGTCCAAGTTCAGCGGCCATGCGAGATCCCGGCCAAACTCAGACCTTTACTTTAAAGGGACAGTAATGTACAAGTCATGGTGTAGCCTTGCACTTGATTGCCCCTTTAAAAAATGTCAGAGTTCAGCAGGCTTCCCACACGGCCTATGAAATCGGACTTCATTACGTCCCGACTGTGGTTTGTTATGGTCCTCTTTGACAATTGCTGTTTCTTTTTCTGCTATTACCAAATTTATTTTAGACAACACTTTTGGAAGGGCAGTGCAAATTAAGATTTTGAAATTAACACTAAAAAATGTTGGTCTCTGGGGATTTCTCTGTGCCATGTAGAAAATGACCACCTTGTTAGGAATTGATTATAGAAAACAGGAGATATAAAGTAACCAAAAGAAACCACAGTATTCTAATATAGGACACTCACGGACTGGTCAATATATCAAGGTAACAAAAAGTTACAATAAGGTTCTCTAGAAATTAAAAATGTAAGACGTAACTTTTATTGTAAGCAGTAAGCACTTTAAATTTCATATTAGCCAGTGAAATATTTCTTTATTTATTACTAGTTATTTATATAGCGCACACATATTCCGCAGCGCTTTACAGAGAATGTTTGCCCATTCACATCAGTCCCTGCCCGAATGGAGCTTACAATCTATATTCCCTACCACATGTACACACAGACACATTCACGCTAGGGTTAATTTTTATTGGGAGCCAATTAACCTACCAGTATATTTTTGGATTGTGGGAGGAAACCGGAGTACCCAGAGGAAACCCACGCAAGTACGGGAAGAATATACAAACTCCGCACAGTTAGGGCCACGGTGGGAATCTAACCCATGACCTCAGTGCTGTGAGGCAGTAATGCTAACCATTAAACCATCTGTACTGCCCTAAAAATAGAAATATAAAGAGGAATGTGAAAAAGTGTATAAGTGCTCTAGTGAGTAATATAATATTTGTTATCTCTCATAAATATCTTTATTTAAACCAAAATTCATTAAGGATATGCTACAATCTTGAAAACAATGAGCAGTTAGAATATAAAATTATAAACATTCCATGGGCAATATTTACTAATATTCGTGTTTGTGTCGGATTGTGTAGTGTTTAAACTCGTCTTGTATCGGGTGCATTTTCATGCAACTTTTTGAAACTATATACGCCAAGTTACGCAGCAACCGACTTTATGCTTTTCGTGTTTTCCAAAGTCGATGCCAGTCGGGTTTTTTTTTGGACCATTCTCGACCGTCATTGTCATTTGCGTACGTCTTTTGGTTGTTTTTACCGGTATTTTTTCTAAGTTAAACGCGGCAGGGTTTTTTTAAGACCCCCGGCCGCATTTTCACTTTTAGTTTCGATTTTCATCCCCGTTCGTGATTGGTTGTGTTTCAGATGGTAGGAGTGTCTGTGCGCAACCATATAAATACGCCCCAAACCGTGCGCACCTCGTGGGTTTAGTTAGTGGTGAGGAGGAGGGAGGTTGTGCTGTGGAGGTAGGTAAATTAGTGTTTTGGTGAGGAGTGTTGGTATCGATTTCTGAGTGTGGTATTGTGTTTGTAAGTCGTCTTGTCATTCTTGTAGTCTTGTTTTTTGTGGTTTTGTCTCATTTTTGGTCCAAGTTATTTTTCTTTATAGTCCCTTGTCAGTGTTTGTGTGTGTGTGTGTGTGTGTGTGTGTGTGTGTGTGTGTGTGTGTATGTGTGTGTGTGTGTGTGTGTAGTGGTAGTGGAGGAGTGTGTTGTTTGTCTTTTTTTTCCCTGTGTTAAGTGTTTATACACAGAATTATGTGTGACTCAGAGGTGGGTGAGGTGGAGGGTGTGAGTGAGGGGGAGGAGGTCGTCAGGTGGAGGAGGTGAGTGTTAGTGAGGTTAGTGAGGTGGAGGAGGTGGGTGAGGTTGCTGCAGCAGCCTCAAGTGACAGTGATAGTGACAGTCAGACAGCTCCGCAGCTACGCACCACTACTAAGACTGGGCGGAATGTCAAGTTTAGTTTTGCTGAAAATGTGGCATTGGTGCGTGAGCTGATGAAGTATCAGCGGCAGCTATTTGGGCCTGAGTCCGCCAAGATGCCAACACGGAGGAAGACGGTGTTGTGGGCGAAAGTTGTTGCTGCTGTCAATAGTGAGGGGGTGGTCAAGCGGACAGAGGACACGTGCCGCAAACGGTACTATGACATAAAGCGACATGTCAAGTCCAAAATGGCCAAGGAGGCGAAGTCGGCTCGAAAAACCGGTGGTGGGCAGCCCTATATTGCAAGATATCTGGAGTATGAGGAGCCCATGCGGAGTGTAATACCTCCTGAAGTAGTCTCTGCAACCCATGTCCGGGATTCAGATAGGCACAGGAAGAATGGTGAGCATGTGTATTTGCATTAACATTCTATGACCTTATTTTATTTTTTTAAATGTGTGTCATGTGACGTTGCATATGACTCCCATCTTCAAGTGTGTGTCAGCAAATACATTGTTTAGGGTAATGTTTTATACAAAAGCCAATGTAACATCTTACTTTATTGTATGTCATGTGTTTTTTTCCAGTATATTTTGCATGTGTAGTTTGGGCTTGGTGTGTCATTGAATTGTCCTGCAATAATGTTTTCCTTTTGGACATTTTTGGATGTTTAATTTGGCCTATGTTTTATATTTAGGTTATCCATGTGCAATGTTTCCAAAACAGTGGTTGTCATGTTAGAGGCTGGAGTAGTGGAAAGTGGTTTGGAAACCACTTACATGTGTAATGTCATTATTACAGAATCTAATATTTTTTTTATTAAAAACCACTATTTGTTTGTTCAGTTTGAGTTTGTATTTGTACCGTGACACAACACTGCAGTCTAAATTTTTATTTGTGTTTTTTTTTTTTTGGCTCATAGTGGTAATGTGTGTTTGGAGTGCCACATCACACAGCAATTTCTATATTGCATCTGTAATATTTTTCCTTTCATTACAAAATTAAGATGTATGTGTTTTTGGTTGTTAATGTATGTATTTTTACTTGTGGCCTATGTCAGTGTCCTGTACATGTTTTCCTGTGTTGAACTTTCCATAGTGCATATGGCTATTGGACAATGTTTATTGTTTTATGTAGTGGTTTTTTGGTTTCAGGTCCTTATGTTTTTCAGAAAAATAAAGCAAGCATTTCTTAAAGAATAAATGTTTATAAGCATAATGGGTGGATGTATCAACAATAGCATGAATACATTTATTTTTTATTTTTTTACAGTGTTTGAAAAAAGCAGTACTACTCGTCCTCCAGTAACTCCCATCACATCTGAGGATGATGACGCTGCGGAAGCAGGTAAAGTGTCCATTGTAGTATAGGGTATGTTTGTAAAGGAATGGGCATAACAAAATTTAACTTTCATTAATAGGTCCATCAAAAGAAGTCTGGAGCAGCAGAAGTGGGACTTCTGGAAGACACCACCACAAAAAGCCTGTGGCAGCAAAGAAAGCAAGGGCTTATGTCCAGGGCCAACCACAGCAGGCTACCCCGCCACGAAGATTATCCACAGTATGTTCGGTCCCCACACTCCAAATTTTGGACACACCTCCAAGACGTCATCCACACTCCCCTCATCTTGATTGTAAGTATCAAACTGAAATAAATGTACACAATTTCAGATCGTTAACAAACTTTTTCTTAACCGCATTAAGTAAAAACACATCAAAAATTAAATAATTACCAAAGTAAGTAAAACATGAAATGGAATCCAAACAAAATGGCCTTGTCCACATTCAGTAAAGATATGTATGTCCACTTGAGGCATACAGTAGCACATTGTGTGTAAGATGCTGCAACAGATACTCATGTTTAATTTTTGCAAATAGTAAGGTTGATTTTCAAATGTTATCATGTGTGTTTGAGCTCAAATTGCCAAATACATATAAAAACATTACTATGTTTGTTTGAGAAAAGCTATAAGGTAACACATTATGGGTTACAATGTGTTTTTATGTTGGAGTATGTCTGATCTACAATAACACTAAAGTGTTTGCTTTCACAATTAAGTAATCAGAAACATTTGCCACAAACAGGCATATGTATGTATTTAAGTTAAGAGTGATGATGTTGCTAGGCAGAATATCTGAAAGCAACAGTGAATGACATGTGTTCCAAGTGTAGTGATTTGTTTTCATTTATCAAACATATGGATATCTAACGGCAAATTTTTATACATTTCAGCTTCTAGTCCTGGTAACAGCATCCCTCTGCAACAACTGCAACACAGTGACATGGAGGAGACAATCATCTTAGAAATGCAGCCATTAAGCCAAGGAATCAGCCCCCCAGCACCTGTGAGTACACCACCACAGCAAAGCACACCACCACCACAACACAGCCCAACAACACCAGTAACACAAGGCCCTGATCAGGTGTTTTGGACCATTTGGGCTAGACAGCAGGCCACTAATAAAGATTGCCTACGTAGGCAGACACAAATGTTTGCAAGCCTACCATGTCACCTCAGAAGAATCACCAGAAATCTGAGTAGACAAAATGACAAACAACCAGAATTGGCAATACCATGGAACTCATGCGTACAGACATTACACAGGTCATGGGCAACTTACAGCGCATAATGGAAGAACAGCACAGACTAATGGAAGAACAACACAGACAACAGCAAAGTTATATGAACATTTTTCAAAACAATCAAAAGATTAATGAAAGTTTATTCCGAATTGTAGACAATCAAAATGCTGCTACACGTGAACTCAATGCCACCCTCACTAACCTGAATGAAACACTCAGATCCATGCACCAACAGCAAACAAGCAGCAGTTCTGGTACGACTACTCCGAATATCACGCCAGTCTCATCACCACCAAGACGCTCCACTAGAGCGCGACAACATGACAGTGCTATTGGCAAAGGGCAGGACAAGCAGGCACCAAATTTTTTTTTAAACAAAACAAACAAATTTAACATTTCTGAGAAGTAATTCAAAATAGTTAGTAAGTGTATGTTTGGCTAAATATATATAACACTTAGCTCCTTCACAATTTATACAACATCATTAATTATAAGTGCTACAAACAACAGCATCAAATTTGTACGCACATTTATTCTTTACCATCTTTGTTTATTTTTGGAGGAGGGAAATGTTGTTGGAGCTGCACATACATGTTAGCAGGAAGTAACCATACCACTTGATTTTTTTCTAATCATTACTCTTTCTAGATTCCAATAATTCTCAGATCCTGCAGCCAATCCAAATTACAATGTCATTGTTAACTATTTTACCTTTCTTCTCTATACAACATTACAAGAATAACACAATTGAGTTGCGTAAAAAGTTTTTAATATGTTGTCATTGAATTGAGATAATTCATTGCCAAAATGAATGTCATTATTGTTGGGCCATGTTTTTGTGTGTTAAAAATGAGTAATAATGTTATTACACATGATGCAGAAACCAAAAAATAAGAAATTCTAAACCAAAACACAAATAATGTGGATAATAATGTATATATGTGGCAAATTGTGTATTTCCTTACAAATCAGCAAGTTTACTGCAGCAAACATTACAAAATAAATTATTTTTGATGAGAGTAAGTTTGTGTCCCTTAAATGTGATGGAGCATTACACATAGGGACACATGTATTCCTCAAGGCTAACATATTATATGTTGAGGACTGTTTATTTAGAACACAGGTTCTCAAACTCAGCCCTCAGGACCCCACACACTGCATGTTTTGCAGGTCTCCTCACAGAATCACAAGTGACATAATTAGCTCCACCTGTGAACCTTTTAAAATGTGTCTGTGAGTAATTCATACACCTGTGCTTCTACTGGGTTACCTGCAAAACATGCACTGTGTGGGGTCCTGAGGGCCGAGTTTGAGAACCTGTGCATTAGGACGTCCAACACAATCATAAAGTAAAATACTAAATAAATTACTATGTGGATTATGTGTGCTTGTAATAAATTATCAGTGCAAGTTTACAAACACTTATCCAGACTTAATGCATGCCACTCATAATCTGTTGTTTAGATTTTTTAAAAAAATACAAGACACATGCGACATTTGTTTTGCATAAAGCGAGGGTATGTTTGTATGTCTCAAGGAGACAGACACATTCTGAGTAATGGTTTTTACACTAAAAATGGGCCAACATCTAATTATGATTACACATCAAATGAAATAAGCTAAACAAACTTACCTTAGAAATAGCGAGTGATGAGCTCTTGCCTAACCAGCCTCCCTACATCTGTACTCCAAGTATCACCAGATGTCTCTAATTCCTCTGCTTGCTGGCTGCTTTCTTCATCATCCTCCTCCTCCTCCTCAACATGTGGCAGATGTTGTTGCAAACACATGTTATGAAGAAAGCAGCAGCAGGACACAATTTGAGTCACCTTGGAGGGACTATACAACAAAAAGCCACCAGACTTATCCAGACACCGAAACCTACATTTCAGCACACCAAAACATCTTTCCATCACATTCCACATGGACTTATGTTCATTATTGTAATTGTGTTCAGCAGGGGTATCAAGTCAGGACAATGGAGTTAGAAGCCAAGAGAAACAGCCATATCCTCCATCACCTAAAAAACAGATATAGTAACGTGATTCATGTTAAGATACAGCAACACATAAGTAACACACTGTGGGGCAGATGTATTAATCTGTAGAAGGCATAAGGAAGTGATAAACCAGTGATATGTGCAAGGTAATAAAGGCAGCGGACAATCTGTTCCTAAATGTTCATTTACATATTGGAGCTGATTGGCTGGTGCCTTTATCACCTTGCACATATCACTGGTTTCTCACTTCCTTATGCCTTCTACAGGTTAATACATCTGCCCCTGTATTTGGACAAAGTATACGCAGGCCTACACATATCAAATTACATACCCAGCAGCCATCCATCTGGCATTTGTCCGTCCTCAAACTTATCAAAGAGGGATGACTGGCTGAGGATGAAGAAGTCATGGCAGCCCCCAGGGTAACCAGCAACAACACTCATTATTTTGAGATTTGCATCACAAACCACCTGCACATTTGTGGAGTGTTCGAAATGGCGATTAGTATACATGTGGTGCCTGCCCCTAGGTGGTCTCAGCTGAATGTGTGTGCAATCTATGGCTCCAAGCACATTGGGCATGCCAGCCAGCTCACAGAAATCTACCCTGACGGCATGCCACTGAGACTCCTGGGTAGGGAAGCAGATTGAGGCATTGATGTGGGGCTGCAAAACAGCCAACACCTGTGTGTATATTTGAAAGAACAATAAACATGAGATTTTAGGACAGAACTGGCCACCGAGAAATTAAAACAAACAAAAAACAGAAGAGGTAGTTAGGTATACATCACCTGTGTTAATATTCTGGAAAATGAGGGCTGTGAGATTCCGATGACATCCCCAGACACAGCCTGAAAGCTGCCAGTAGCCATAAAGTGCAACACAGCCAGGAGTTTGTGCAGGCCTGAGACAGAGCGAGAGCGTGCTGTCTCAGAGTCTAGGGCTAGGCCCAGTTTGACAAGGTCATACAGACGGAAAATGTTGTTACGATTTAGGCGGAACATCTGTATGACCATATCATCAGACAATGAGTTCAAGTTTAAACGCCCCCTAGAAAAACGAGGCCTGCGCAGCCTCCACGGAACCTGTACAACCTGCTGACCATGTTCAGTTTGTTGGCCCTGGTTACTTACAGGCTGATGTCTAAGTCTGAGGAATCCCACAGCACACAAAATATCACTGGTCCACAGTCCTGCTGCCATTTCTGAGTGTAGGTGGATTGAATTGGGCCTAACATCCTTTTATAGGCATCCGTATTCAGGTGTGATTGATTTTTGAGTTGCAACACATGTAAACACGATTGAAAAAAGCAGGTCTATTTTTTTGCCGCTTTTTTTACCGAATCGCAAAAAAATACGACCGCAATTGAGCACTCAGAAACTAACACCCAAATATGAATGAATAGTGAATTCCCGTATTGTATGAAATAACAGCCGCGTTTGACCGATGGTCTATTCATTCGTATTTCTGAACTTTGCTAATCAAACCATTACGAATAGTCCAAACACTGCCGAGATTGGTGCTTAGTGAATTCCCGGATTGGGACTTAGAAAAAAAACACAAATCGGACAAACTCGAATTCTTAGTAAATATTGGCCCATGTGTTTTATGACTCCCAAATAAACAGAGATTACAGTCCTTGTTGTAGTTTATTTGTTATTATCATGGTGCGGATTGATGGATTGACAGAGTTCAAGTCAACATTGAGAAAGTCAACACATTGTTATTAGGTTGACAGTGTCAACTATAAGGCTAGATCAACAAGCATATTGTTGATAGGGTTAACTGATCAA
The DNA here is from genome assembly GCF_028390025.1 of Pseudophryne corroboree. Taxonomy (NCBI): domain Eukaryota; kingdom Metazoa; phylum Chordata; class Amphibia; order Anura; family Myobatrachidae; genus Pseudophryne; species Pseudophryne corroboree. The sequence goes on from NC_086444.1 coordinate 923,076,748, forward strand.
CTACTAAAATATCCTATTTATAAGCTAGACATATTGTAAATGTTTACAGAGAGTAGTTAGACAGTAGTAGTAGTCAACAGTATATCAATGTCTACAGTCAGAAAGTCAACAACAGGATTGTCAACACCAATACGATTGACAGTCTGAAGGCCGAGAGTTATAAGATCAGCAGTCTGAAGGCTGACAAATATTTATTGGCATCCTGAAGGCCGACAATTATAAGATCGACATTTTGAAGGCTGACAGTCATAAGATTGACAGTTTGAGGGCCGACAGTCAGAAGGTCGACAGTCATAAATTCCTAGATGCCTAACCCTGAGTCTCTATTCGATGCACAACTGTACTTGGCATAGAAAAAAGCCATGGCCACTGCATCTTAGTACATCATATAGAGATTAAGGAACTCAGGGCTTAATTCTGAGTTGATCGCAGCAGCAAATTTGTTAGCAGTTGGGCAAAACCATGTGCACTGCAGGGGGGACAGATATAACATGTGCAGAGAGAGTTAGATTTGGGTGGGGTGTGTTCAAACTGAAATCTAAATTGCAGTGTAAAAATAAAGCAGCCAGTATTTTACCCTGCACAGAAACTAAATAACCCACCCAAATCTAACTCTCTCTCTGCAAAGGTTATATCTGCCCCCACCCCCTGCAGTGCACATGGTTTTGCCCAATTGCTAACAAACTTGCTGCTGCAATCAACTCAGAATTACCCCCTCAGTCCTACAAAAGATATACAAGTGTCACATATCAAACTAATCAGCACAGTCTCCTGGTGCATCCTAGTCTAATTGTTAATAAGATGCATTTTCAGCAAAAAAGACGACAGAAGCTAGCAAGAGTCACACAGGGCCCGTTGTGCTGAGCAGGGCTGTTTGGTGTGACTGCAGCAATGATGTATGAGGGCACATCTGTATTTACATTTACTTATGAATGTTTGAACTTAGCTGTCCTGGTGACCTGATACTAATTGGCTGTGGAAGTGTAAAAGATGTAGATACATGTCTGCAGGGAGAGTATGTGCCAGTCCCTTCATTGCACATGCTGCTAAGTATCTCATTCCTATTCAGGGCTGGCTCAAGGCATGTTCTTTAGAAGGGGTGGTCTTCAGTTTGCCGGCTGTCGGGATCACGGCGCACAGTATACCGGCGCTGGAATCCCGACAGCCGGCATACCGACACTTTATCTCCCTCTTGGGGGTCCACGACCCCCCTGGAGGGAGAATAAATATCTTAGCACGCGTAGCGCACCACCGTGCCCGCAGCGTGGCGACCGCAAGGGGCTCATTTGAGCTCGCCACTCTTCAGTATGCTGGCGGTCGGAATTCTGGTGCGGTATGCTGGTCGCCGGGTGCCCGACTGCCGGCATACAATACTACACCTCTTTAGAAGCAGCAGCGCAGGGCACCGGGCTACAAAGGGCACCTTACTATTTCTAACATGGTGCTGCCTATCAGCCAATCAGAACTCGTGGACCAGCAGTGGTGGCTCCTGATTGGTTGCTGGACTACAATCTTTGATTGGCTCATGAGTCAGCGCAATAATTCAAATGGCTGCTCGAAACTTCAGTGACAGAGACTAAACTCTCCTCCCCTCAGACATGAGCAGCAACGGCAGGAAAGCAGCAGCAGCAGAAACCCAGCATATAAAGACAACAGACCCAAGCAGAATAAAAGGGAAGTGCAGTTTTATAATATGTCTAGCCAGTAGCGGATATACCACTAGGCAACACAGGCGGAAGTTTAGGGGGCCTGCAGCTGCAGACAGGGCTCTATTACATAGAGCAGCCACATGTGTGATTGCGAAGGACTGACAGGCTCAGCAGGCTGTTAGCACAATGATTTCACATCTGTCTTTTGGGTGCTGGCATCTGGTGCATTCTTGTCACTGTGCCTCACAGAAGCTGGTATGTGTTGGTTATACTGTACGTTAGAATATCCTTAGACACATACCACAGACATGCAACCTCCTGTCTACAGGGGACAACGGGACAGCGCTGGGACGGGACTTAAGGCCCCCATACACTACAGCGATATGTCTAAGGCTGAAGTCGGAGGCAATTTCCCTTGAACTCTCCCTGGAGCTTCCCAGGACTGGTTACATATGATTCCATATGATTTGGTATATGTGTGGCTTTTTTTGCATGCGATATGTCACGCGGCGACATATCACAGGCAATTTATCGCAATGCATTCACATGTACCATGAGATATATCTGATGGGCTGGATTAGGGTTCTAGGAGGCCTGGCCCAAATAGGCATATAAATAGCAACAGCCATTTTAGCCATGTGCACACTGCTGCTCTGTGATTAGTGAGGCTGGTTTATACCTTCCGAGCATTCCACATTGCTATTGTGCTTTGCTTTTTTTGTTTTTTCTGAACAAAGTGCTCTTTATCCTGTTCTGTGATGGATTTCTACAGGTATCAAATTCTGTTAGCCTATGGCTATCTGAAGCTGAAATGTGACTGATGAAGAGGGGGACTCTCTCTCACGTTGCTCCTGACCGAGATTAGGGATAATAACCCTGAAGATTATCGCAACTACCTTTGAATGGATGGCGATACCTTCCAGGAGTTGCTGGGCCTTGTGACTCCCTACATCGAGAGGCAGGACACCAAGATGCGGAGGGCCATCACTGCTAAGGAGAGGCTGACTGCCACTCTGAGGTTCCTGGCTACAGGGCAGTCATTGGAGGACCTGAAGTTCAGGACCCTCATCTGCCCCCAGGCTTTAGGTAGGATCATACCTGACACCTGCAAGGCCATTGTGAAGGTGCTGCAGGACCAGTATTTAAAGGTAAATAAAATACACACCACACCTGTTTAGTTACTTTTAAACTGTTTATAGGAAAAAGTTTTTTTTTTCCTTTTAAACAAATGTGCAAATTTATGCAATTATTTGCCAACGTGTCACATAGAACTTTGGTGGTCATTCCGAGTTGATCACTAGCTGCATTTGTTCGCTGTGCAGCGATGAGGCAAAAAAACGGTGCAATGTGCACGCGTGGCGTCATTTTTCAATGGCCGATGTAGTTTCACACATGGTCTACCGAAGTTTTTCAGTCGTACTGCAGACCGCAGAGTGATTGACATGAAGTGGGCGTTTCTGGGTGTCAACTGACCGTTTTCAGGGAGTGTTCGAAAAAACGCAGGCGTGGCTGGGCAAGCGCAGGGCATGTTTGTGACGTCAAAACAGGAACTGATTAGTCTGAAGTCATCGCAAGCGCTGAGTAGGTATTGAGCTACTCTAAAACTGCACAAAAAAACTTTGCCACCGCTGTGCGATCCTTTCATTCGCACTTCTGCTAAGCTAAAATACACTTCCAGTGGGAGGCGGCATAGCGTTTGTATGGCTGCTAAAAGCTGCTAGCGAGCGAACAACTCGGAATGACCACCTTTATGCAATTATTTGCCAACATGGCACATAGAAATGTAAAAAACACCATATCACAATTTGGATATATATATATATATATATATATATATATATATATACATATATATATATATATATATATATATACATATATATATATATATATATATAGTCAGCAAAAAACGAGGTGGCACTCAGAGACTTGATAGTGCAAATTAACTTTTTGTGCAAACACTGCATGGTTACATCAACGTTTCGGAGCATGCAGCCCCTTCATCAGGATAACCCACACTGCAAACAAAAACACAATATATAGGTGCACTCACCCCTTGAACACTTCCCCTATGCTGGTCACCGCAGCCACGATGTCCCTGGCCCATCATCCATCCCCCTGGAATCATTACTTCCGTCGGAAGTAACATCGCAGGTCCCCGTTACCATGGCGACCCTGCACAACACAACAAGATTGTTAAGGAGCTATCCTACAGCATGGGTGTGGTATGGTATGGTATGCCAGCTGCCGGGCTCCCAGCGACCAGCATACCAGCACCGGGATCCCAACCGCAGGCATACCTATAGCGTGGCAAGCCCAAATGAGCCCCTTGCGGGCTCGCTGCGCTTGCCACGCTGCGGGCATGGTGGCGCGCTAAGCGTGCCATGCTATTTATTCTCCCTCCAGGGGGGTCGTGGACCCCCATGAGGGAGAAAAAGTGTCAGTATACCGGCTGTTGGGATTCCGGCACCGGTATACCGTGCGCCGGGATCCGGACAGCCGGCAAACTGAAGACCACCCCTACAGCATATCACACAAATGCATATGGCAGGACTATTCTCATGCATTTGCCTTACCCAAATATGACACATTATCATACTTAAAGTGCATTGTGCCTTATTTCACTATATAACAGTGTCAGATAAAAAGATAACTGCACTTAAGTTCTGCGGATCTCTTATACTCTAGAGCATAGGTTCTCAAACTCGGTCCTCAGGACCCCACACGGTTCATGTTTTGCAGGTCACCTGTAGATTTTGAATATGTGACAGTGGGTGGTAAACAGTGCACCTGCTGGGTGACATGGAAAACGTGAACTGTGTGGGGTCCTGAGGACCGAGTTTAAGAACCACCGCTCTAGAGTGTATCTCTCTTGTAAAAAATACCTATATATAGAGGTCACTGTGAATTAAAACCAATATTCACCTTTTAAAGTGCATCGTGCATAAATAAAACCAATCAAAAAACAACCCCGTGGCTGATGAACTAACCCATTGGTGCAAAATAACTATAATAGTGTAACAAACCAAGGAACTTGATGCAACACCTGCAAGTGAAAATGACTATAGGTGACCGTGCCAAAACTGTACCTATCAAACATCCTGTAGGTAACTCCACAACATTCTGTATCTCACATATGTGACGATACCTTCCAGGAGTTGCTGGGCCTTGTGACTCCCTACATCGAGAGGCAGGACACCAAGATGCCGAGGGCCATCACTGCTGAGGAGAGGCTGACTGCCACTCTGAGGTTCCTGGCTACAGGGCAGTCGTTGAAGGACCTGAAGTTAGGGACCCTCATCTCCATTGTGAAGGTGTGCAGGAAGGTAAATAAAATACACACCACACCTGTTTAGTTACTTTTAAACTGTTTATAGTAGAGATGAGTGGATTGGGTTCTCAGAGAACTGAACCCTACCGGACTTTGCCTTCCGAGTTCAGTTCCGAGCCCGGCTCAGGTTTTCCCGCCTGACTCGGAAACCCGAACGCGGCAAAACATCATCATCCCGCTGTCGGATCTTGCAGGATTTGGATTCCATATAAGGAGCCGCGCCTCGCGGCCATTTTCACTCCAGTCTCGGAGAGTGTAGAGAGAGGACATGTCTCTGTCCTCCAGTGTCTGCGTGGGGGCGGGAAAGTGGGGTGGCAAGTCTTGTGCTGTGTTGTGCTGCTCAGTCCAGTCCAGTGTAATCAGTGTATTGTACTGCATCAGTCCAGCCAGTCACAGTGTTGGTGTCCTCTCCTACCAGTGTAGCTGTATAAAGTGGTGCTGTGTTGTGCTGTCCAGTCCAGTGTAGTCAGTGTATTGTTCTACATCAGTCCAGCCAGTCACAGTGTTGGTGTTCTCTGCTGCCATATATCCAGTGTAGCTGTATAAAGTGTTGTGTTGTGCTGCATCAGACCAGTGGTAGTGTTCTGTCTCATCAGTCATTCCAGTGACGATGTACGCTGCTGCTATATGTCCACTGCTGCCGTATAATAATTATAACAACAACCACAAGTCCCTTACAGTGTTGCTGTGTTGTGCTGCATCAGACCAGTGGTAGTGTCCTGTCCATCAGTCATTCCAGTCATTCCTGTGCCGCATATTGTCTCATATAACTTCCAAAAAATAATGGAGAACAAAAATATTGAGGATAAAGTAGGGAAAGATCAAGAAGAACCACTTTCTCCTAGTGCTGAAGCTGCTGCCACTAGCCATGACATAGATCATGAAATGCCATCAACGTCGTCTGCCTAGGCCGATGCCCAGTGTGATAGTAGAGGGCATGTAAAATCCAAAAAGCCAAAGTTCAGCAAAAAGACCCAAAAAAAGAAATTTAAATGGTCTGAGGAGAAACGTAAACTTGCCAATATGCCATTTACGACACGGAGTGGCAAGGAATGGCTGAGGCTCTGGACTATGTTCATAACTAGTGGTTCAGTTTCACATGATGAGGGAAGCCCTCATAACTGAGGCCTTGACACTTATGTTGGTGTTAGACGTGCACCCGGTATCCGCTATTAGTGCAGTGGGATTTAGACAATTGATGGAGGTATTGTGTCCCAGGTACCAAATCCCATCTAGATTCCACTTCACTAGGCAGGTGATAGGGAGATTTTGCAATTTAATTCCAGTGATTTGGACGTATAAATACAGTGATTTTGCCAATTAATTTCAGTAATTTATAATTATTAATTACAGTGATCTTGCCATTTAATTCCAGTGATTTGGACGTATAATTAATTACAGTGATTTTGCCAATTAATTTCAGTGATTTATAATTATTAATTACAGTGATCTTGCCAATTAATTCCAGTGATTTGGACGTATAATTCCAGTTGGAATTGTTTGTGTCACTTGGCTTAGTCATACAGCTACCTCATTGCACCTCTTCGACATCTTTGCATGAGGTGCTGTTTTGGGCTTAGTTTTTGAAAAGTGCCATCCTGTCTGACACTGCCGTATGAGTCCAGGGGTACTGCTTTATTAGTCCTGGGGTACTGCCGTATAAGTCCACCAATTGCAGAATTTTTTTTAAAGTGACTGAAGCGTGCTGGAGATGCTGTCAGTGGACCGAACAATTGCGGCCTACTCTCGACATTCAGCCACTGCGTGATACTATTAGATGGGCCAGGTGGTTGTGACACTTAGCTTAGGCCTACAGCAACCTCGGTGCACCTTTTTTTCTTCTTTGCATGATGTGCTGTTAGGGGCCTTTTTTTGATATCTGCCCTCCTGTCTGCCACTGCAGTGCCACGCCTAGATGGGCCAATTGTTTGTGTCACTTGGCTTAGTCATACAACTACCTCATTGCAATTCTTTTTCTTCTTTGCATGATGTGCTGTTAGGGGCCTTTTTTTGATATCTGCCCTTTTGTCTGCCACTGCAGTGCCACGCCTAGATGGGCCAATTGTTTGTGTCGCTTGGCTTAGTCATACAACTACCTCATTGCAATTCTTTTTCTTCTTTGCATGATGTGCTGTTTGGGGACTTTTTTTTTATAACTGCCCTAATGTCTGACACTGCAGTGTCATTCCTAGATGGGCCAGGTGTTTGTGTTGTCCACTTGTGTCGCTTAACTTAGTCATCCAGCAACCTCTGTGCAACCTTTTGGCCTAAAAACAATATTGTGATGTGTGAGGTGTTCAGAATAGACTGGAAATGAGTGGAAATTATTGTTATTGAGGTTAATAAAACAGTAGGAGCAAAATTACCCCCAAATTCTGTGATTTTTGCTGTTTTTATGTTTTTTAAAAAAATCATCCATATCCAAAACCAAAACCAATACCAAAATACGAAAGGGTGGTTTTGGCAAAACCAAGCCAAAAACAAAACACGAAAGTGGAATTAGAACCAAAACCAAAACACAAAACACGAAAAGTGCCCGCCGCACATCTAGTTTATAGAAAAAAAGTGTTTTTTTTTTCCTTTCTTTTAAACAACTGTGCAAATGTTTGAAATTATTTGCCAACATGGCACACAGAAATGTAAAAAATATTATATTACAATTTGTATATACAGGTTGAGTATCCCTTATCCAAAATTCAAAATCACACATGTTTGGTTCCCCTACTGAGATAATGACACATTTATATAAATATTATATAATATATCTAATTATCTATATAATATATCTAAATAAAAACATAATATATAATATATATATAATTATTTCTGTAGGGAACCCAGAAATGTAAGATTTTGAATTTTGGATAAGAGATACTCAACCTGTATATTTATATATATATATATATATATATATATATATATATACAGCAACGGATTGGCACTCACCCCTCACAGTGAATGGAGCCCCGGTGCCCTCTGGAACCTGTGATACATACAGCAACTCCTAGCAAGCAGCGGCACTCAGGGAAAAACTCATGGGTATTCCAAACAAGTGGTGTTTATTCCATGATGATACAAAAAAAGAACATCCAACATTTCGGGGTGCTAACACCCCTTTGTCAAGGTGAACGAAAAAGAAGTGAATAATAAAACAATGTGATTACCTTTATAGGTGAGAGAGGTGAAGAGGTCCCGCCAGCGGGAGGTGCAGCAACTTTTCCGGGGAAGGCCTAAACTTCCTTCCCTGCTCGTGAGTGTGGTGACGTAGTGTCTGATGACGCGACGCCGGACCATGTGACCGGAGTCTGCACACTACGTCACCACACTCACGAGCAGGGAAGGAAGTTTAGGCCTTCCCCGGAAAGGTTGCTGCACCTCCCGCTGGCGGGACCTCTTCACCTCTATCACCTATAAAGGTAATCACATTGTTTTATTATTCACTTCTTTTTCGTTCACCTTGACAAAGGGGTGTTAGCACCCCGAAACGTTGGATGTTCTTTTTTTGTATCATCATGAAATAAACACCACTTGTTTGGAATACCCATGAGTTTTTCCCTGAGTGCCGCTGCTTGCTAGGAGTTGCTGTATATATATATATATATATATATATATATATATATAATGAAATAATGAAAAGGATTAAATAACAGTTGTTTTTACCTTTAATTCCCAATAAATATTACGCGGAGAGCTATATGGTGTTTTGGGAAAAGATTTGATTGAGAGAATACACACATGCTGTAAAGTGCAAAATGAATGGGCCCAGACCCATTATTATGCTCCTACAGCAGGCATGTCCAAACTGCGGCCCTCCAGCTGTTGAGAAACTACACATACCAGCATGCACTGACACAGCTTTTGCATTCTCTGACAGCAAAACTGTGCCAGGGCATACTGGGATATGTAGTTTCACAACAGCTAGAGGGCCGCAGTTTGGACATGCCTGTTCTACAGCATGCGTGTATCCTTCCCGCAAAATCTGCCCCCAAAACACCATATTGCCTATACCGCACTATATTTATTGGGAATTATAAGATGCCTACACATTTTCAAACTGGGGCATGTCCTCCTCTGCCTCCAGCATAGCAGAGTATATGGCGGAGGAGCAGGTGCGTGGGGGAGTAGGCTGTGGTTGGGTGGGCGGAATGAGAAGGGGTTGGGTGGGTGGAATAGGATGAGATTGCGTGGGAGGAAGAGTGAGAGGACAGCAGTCGAATAGTACGACATCATCATGGCGTTTGGATTTTTGTGCTTTGTTCAGCATCTTTAAATTGAGATGCTGAATCTGCTCCGCTTGAACCGGGGGTAGGTTATGCATTGCAGAGGCCATAAATTGAAGATAATAAAAAAATACAATGTTCAAATACATGATTTGATTTTGTATTTCTATTTTTTTATAGCTCCCTGCAAGTACATCAGAATGGCAAGCCGTGGCAGAGGAGTTTGCCACCACCTGGCATTTCCCTAACTGTGGAGGAGCGATAGATGGCAAGCACCTCTGCAACAACCCTCCTGCAAACAGTGGATCCCTTTATTGAAATTATAATTATAAAGGGTATTTCAGCATCGTGCTGATGGCAGTGGTGAATGCCAACTATGAATTCATCTTTATTGATGTTGGCAAAAACGGACGTGCATCAGACGGTGGGACGAGTGGCTCACCACAAAGACCCTGAACTTGCCGTCTAGGGAGCAAACCAAGCACATCCTTAATTTTGTTTTCGTGGCTGATGAGGCCACTCCATGAGAACATTTTGAAGCCGTACCTCCAATGGCACCTAACAAGGGAGAAGCGCATCTACAATTATAGGCTTTCCCGGGCACACCGAATTGTAGAGAACACTTTTGACATCCTGTCTAGCTGCTTTCGGATATTCCTAACGGCTATCAATTTGCAGGTGAAGAAGATAGATTGGGTGGCGACTGCATGCCTTGTCCTGCATAATTATTTGTGCAGCAAAACCACCCAGCATAGGACATTGCCCAGAGCAGCGCCAGGAGACACAGACCCTGAACACCCAGACAAGACCTCATAATTTCCTTCTGTGGAACCACCTTCACTCCATTCTAGGGCAAATCTATGGGCAAAACAGGTCAGGGACAAGTACCTGGCCTATTTTAATGGGGTGGTACAGTTGATTGGCAGGAGGCCAACATTTAAGTGTACTGTGTTGGACTGATGGTGGAACTTGCAAAACTTAAAAACGTATTCAAAAATATATACTTACAGATGCAGACAAAGATAGGTCACCGTCTTCAGGCTCTGGTGTAGTAGTCCGAGGGAGTGAGGTGAAACCTGTCCGTGTAGGCTCCTGGTCCAGGACAAACTCCAGCATGGGGTAGTACAAGAGTGAGATCTTGTAAACCTGGGGAGAACCTGCTCCAGACCTTTTGGACTGTTCCTTTTTTGTGTTCTTTCAAGAACACAGTACGCATGTTCTGTATCTTTTTCTTGACCCATTCATTGTTAGCACGGGACACAAAGGGCCTGCCGTACTCCACTAGCTCCTCTAAGGCCGCATTTCGTTGCACTTTATTGGAATACCCCTTAGCTTTGACCTTTCATAGACATTCATGGCCACGGTACATGTCTGGTAGGCCGGTTATGAAGTCTATGTCTTGATCCAGAGACATATCTATAATGAAAAAAAAGTGGTGCACAAACTGTTATATTTTGTGTTTTAATAATGGTTTTACTTAAGGTATATAGGGGGTCATTCGGAGTTGTTCACTGGCTAGCTGCTTTTATCAGCATTGTACATTGATAATGCTGATTTTGATTACCTTATAACCTTCACTATATGGGTAAGAGACTTAATACACAATTGGCGTATGGGGTACCGTAAGGGTACGCACTTAGCGTAGCATACGCTCGGCCGTGATCGAGACGCACATGCGGCACGCTCGCTCACAGCTTACGCTTGGTGTCGAGCATGCTATAGGCGAGCGACTACCGTAATGCTACGCTACCAGCGTAGCGGACGCTCGAGACCACGAGGAGATCACGAGCGGCGCAGACGCTCACAAGATGATAATCAGTAAACCTTGAATGTAACACACAGAAAGGATACTCTTATGCTGTAAACCTTGTTCTGAAACACTGTAGCGATATAACGCTGCTTAACTTGATTAACACTAAAGCTGTTTGAGCAATCGAGACGCTCCTATTACCCTCTGCAATGTAATGAACACACGATACCGTGCTAAGGTTCCAACACCTTTACTAACAAGCTTTTAGTTATATTGAAAAGGGGAAACAGTTACAAGTCATACACTACAAGCTAACATATAATTCTAACAGAATATCTAGACAGAAAATATACAATAGCGTCACAAACTTATACTATAACAGAGAGAGGGAATGGCCAATACAAACAGAGTAGAAGTTGGTTTGCAGAGAATTACTTACACACACTGGGAATGATCGCTGCGCAGCTTTCTGGTACCAGCTCCGAGTTAGTCAAGATGAAAACCGTTTGTGGAGAGTGAGAGAGCTGCCCAGGCTGGCTGATCTTATATACACTGAGTACAGTATACTACAAAGGGACCTATAATCTCATTGTTCATTGGACACAGGAATGTCTCCTCGCATCATAACAAAAGGTCATAGGTTAGTTTGAACAGGTGGGCTGTGACTATATCAAACTGCTCAGGTGGGAGGGAATGTAAATATTCCCGCCGCATGGGTAATGAATCGCAAATATAGTAAATGTCCAGAAAATACTAATGGCCATATCTATACGCAAGAGCGATTAATCTTTACCTAACCAGCACCGGATTGTTTCTAATAAAATGTTCTTTAGTTAGGTACCAGACACAGCTGTTCAAACCCTGTCTGACCCTTCGTACCATACAAAGAGGAATTCCTCTGTCCAGCGACCATTTACATTAAACAAACTTACAGTCATTATTAAGGGGAACATTATCTATAAAACATACTATTTGGTGTTATTATTTAACGATTGAGTCACCCGCTAGACGCACACAAACTCTACCGTAAATGCACATACCACGCGCTCGAGCACATGGCCGAGGCGCCATCACGCGGCTGCGAGTATCCGCACGCACGGCAGAGAATGTGCACGTGCAGCAGGCACGCGCATGAGGTGAAAATATGGCAACGTGCAGCGTGATATTTTTCTGACTTTGACAGTCCACCCTTTGGCAGTCACCAATAACTGCCACTTCCTAAAACAGTTCAAAAAGAGAAAAATATATGTCATATGTAAATACATTTCTATGATTGGGTAAGGGAGAAGAGAAGAAGGTGGGAAAAAAAATATGACCTAGTGAGATAGTAGAAGCATGTGTGTATGAGTCCATGTTTGAGGGGTCATGTATCATTGTGCCGAACGTGTTTTAAATCAAGCTTCGAGGTATTGCGAAGTATACATTTGAATTCCTTCTTATCCCGTATTACAGGCCTGTGGATGGGCTGTCAAACTTTACCGAGCTCTTTTCGGCTTTTGGTTGCAACAAAATGGGGGAGCACATTTTAGTTGATGATACATGAATGGGGGGAATATGCGAGTGCTGATATCTGTGCCTATATTCCCTATCGACTATGTGTGTCATTACTGAAGGTTGTAGAAATGAAGATAAGAAGCAATTATGGTAAATGCAGTCATAAACTATGTGAGTTTAATATACATTTGTTGATTGAGGTCTTGTCTTGCGTCTTGTCTCGATGTACATGTTGACTGTAGTCTCCTGATGCTTTTGCGATAAACGGTGAGCAAAAAGCTTTCTCAATGTCCATAGACTTACAATCTTTAAAGTTTTGGGCTATCGTGAAAGTTAAAGTCACTAGGGAAAATGGGGGTCTATGGCATTGTCCATCAATGGTCTGTATAAAAGAGGTTGTCAAATTCTTCTTCCAAGCGGATGTCTTTGTACCTTGGAGGAAAACAAAGGAGAAATGGGTGAAAGAAACGGACCGTGGAATCACATTTTCATCACAACATTGTCTATATCGTTGGGTCATACATCAAATTAGCTGTTGTTAGTACAGTGTCCTCGCTCCTCAGACTCATCACCCTGGTATTACTTTTACACTTCGCTAAAACCCGAACGCATCTAAATATCAGGCCAACCAATATGGCGACTCCCAGAATACACAAAAGAAATTTCCCTACATCCATGATAATATCTTGGGCCCATTCTCCTAAACCAGAGAACCAATTTCGTTGGTTCAACCATGACACCCAACTGGTCAGCTCATTACCCACAGCAGCGAGTGTGAGATTGTGCTTCCTTCGGAAATCCCACTTTAATTGTAAAATGTCATCCATCTTTTGGTCTATGACCTCGGCTGGGTCCTCCGTGCTGTTTGTTATGTACGTGCAGCACTTGATTCCATATTGAGTTGCCAGGGTAACACAATACCCGCCTGTCACAGCTGTGAGGTAATTGAGAATCATCCTATGCTGAACCAGTTCTGTTTTGTAGGCTTGTAACTCTGTCCCAGTGTACCTGAATGTGTCGTCATACATTTCGGTGATATTGTCTAATAAATTTGCAAGCGCAGATATATATTTGTAATTTATCACTCCGAGTGATATCTAACGCGAGTAGGAATTGAATCCCGGTGGATTCATGGATCAGGTCAGAGGCCGAATGCTCTGTTCTTTCTATCAGGTGCCGTTTAACGATGTGCTCGTAATGAGTGTGAGTATAAGGAGCTTGGGCACTGCGGTGAATATCCTTCATTTTGTTATGGGTTACAGTCATTACTTCAGGCAGTACTTTTCCAATATAGCACAATCCCTCTGAGTTTGGGGCAAGCCACTTATACGCCTTCCTCCCGCATATGAAATATGCATCATCGGGGAGAACATATGGGACGGAGTGTGACATAACCATATTACAAATTTTCCATGTGAACTCTCCTAACCCTAATTCTCCCATCTGTTTAGTACACGTATCAGTTTGTACGATCTGTGCACAGTATCCTGGTGATACTTCTCCAACTCGCATGATCCTACTTCCTAAGGTGTACCTATACCGAAAGAATTTCCTATGGTCGGCTATCTGGCGTATAAGTTCTGTGTCTTTGGGCAATCTGTCGGCTCTATGTGAGAATGTCATGGTTTGATTACTCCATGACACTTCCCAATTTCCCGGCTTTCGGGGATTGGAAATGTTAAAGCATACTAAAGACCTATCCACATGATATTGGTGGAGCTTCAAACTAGGAGGACTAGAGATATTAAACCTCTTGTCCACCGGCCTCCTACCACTTAGCTCAAGTACCTCTCCTACAGTTAAAGGGAATGGTACTAGTCCTGATTTGCTATGGCCTTGAGGTACTTGAGAGCATACCCAACAGTCTGTCTGATTTAACACTTTACCCACTAAGGAGTGATAGTCACTCAATGGATGCCGGTCCATGTGGACATTAAAACTGGACTGACATTTCTTTATGCACCCATCCTCATCCTCGGGAGAGGTAATAATCATGGGAGACTTTAATCTTCCTGATGTAAACTGGGAGGTGTCTGTTGCTAGTTCCACTAGAAGTAGGAACATTTTAAATTCCCTTCAGGGAGCATCTCTCCACCAATTGGTGAGGGAGCCCACTCGGAAAGACGCAATATTAGACTTAATACTTACAAATGGAGACAGATTATCGGACGTAAAAGTGGGTGAAAACCTGGGATCCAGTGATCATCAAGCAGTATGGTTCAGCATTAAGACAGAGACTGACTCGTCCCATACAAAAACAAAGGTGTTGGATTTTAGGAAGGCTGATTTTGTAGGGATGGGAAGATGTGTAAGCGATTCTTTGGCAGAGTGGAGGAACTTGGAAACAGTGCAGGAGAGGTGGGAAACATTCAAATGTGCAATATTGAAGGCAACAGACCTTTGTATCAAAACTGTTAGGAAAAACACAAGGAAAAGGAAGCCAGTGTGGCTAGCAAAAGAAGTAGCAAATATTGTGAGAGCAAAAAAGATGGCTTTTAGGAAATATAAGCAGACACAAAATAATGAAGACAAAAAGATATATCTTGTTAGACAGAAGGAGACAAAGAAGGTAATCAGATGTGCAAAGGCACAAGCTGAGGAGAAAATGGCCCAGTCAGTGGGTAAAGGAGGCAAAACTTTTTTTAGGTATATAAGCGAAAAGAGAAAAACAAAAGGCGGAATTATAAAACTAAAGACGGACACTGGGAGTCTTGTTGAAGGAGACAATTTAATAGCAGATCATCTTAATGATTATTTTTGCTCAGTATTTACTACTGAAAGAGAGGGGAAGGGGCCACAGTTAAGTTGCAGGGATATTCATGAAAATGAAACAAGTACATTTACAGAGGAGAAGGTCCTAACAGAACTCTCAAAGCTGAAAGTGGACAAATCTATGGGGCCAGATGGGATACATCCAAGGATATTAAAAGAACTTAAAGAGGTGCTGGTAGCACCATTCACAGAATTATTCAACCAGTCATTAGCTACAGGAGAAATTCCAGGGGACTGGAAAAGAGCAAACGTAGTCCCACTGCACAAAAGTGGAAGCAAGGAAGAGGCAAACAACTACAGACCAGTGAGTCTTACATCAGTAGTAGGGAAATTGATGGAAACACTCTTAAAAGAAAGAGTTGTAGATTATCTCAAATCCGTCAATTTACTGGATCCCAAACAGCATGGATTCACTGGGGGGAGATCATGTCAAACAAATCTTATTGACTTTTTTGATTGTGTGACTAAAGTGATGGATAAAGGTGGAGCCATGGATATAGCTTATCTAGACTTTAGTAAGGCTTTTGACACAGTTCCACATCGCAGACTGCTAAATAAACTTGAAAGTTTGGGATTGGATATTAGGATTATTGAATGGATAAGATCTTGGTTGAAGGATAGAAA
The DNA here is from genome assembly GCF_028390025.1 of Pseudophryne corroboree. Classification (NCBI taxonomy): domain Eukaryota; kingdom Metazoa; phylum Chordata; class Amphibia; order Anura; family Myobatrachidae; genus Pseudophryne; species Pseudophryne corroboree. The sequence goes on from NC_086444.1 coordinate 923,092,588, forward strand.
ACAGAGAGTTGTGGTAAATGGAGTGCATTCACAGGAGGGAAATGTTACCAGTGGAGTACCCCAGGGATCTGTACTTGGACCAGTGCTTTTTAATATCTTTATTGGTGACATTGCAAATGGCATTAAAGGGAAAGTATGCCTTTTTGCAGATGACACAAAGGTATGCAACAGGGTAGACACACCAGGTGGGGTAAAACAAATGATTGAGGATCTAGGTAGACTAGAGGAATGGTCAAGAGTCTGGCAATTACAGTTTAATGCCAAAAAATGCAAAATCATGCACTTGGGTCTCAAAAATCCTAAAGCTAAATACAGTATTAATGGCACTATACTGGAAACTACTGAGGAGGAAAGGGATCTAGGAGTCACTATTTCAGATGACTTAAAAGCAGGTAAGCAATGTAACAAGGCAATGAGGAAGGCTAGTCAGATGCTTGGCTGCATTGGGAGAGGAATCAGCAGCAGAAAGAAAGAAGTAATAATGCCACTGTATAGGTCATTGGTACGGCCTCATCTAGAATACTGTATTCAGTTCTGGAGGCCATATCTTCAAAAGGATATTAATACATTAGAAACTGTACAAAGGAGGGCAACTAAAATGGTGCATGGCCTACATCACAAAACATACCCAGAAAGACTAAGAAATCTCAATATGTATAGTTTGGAGCAGAGAAGGGAAAGGGGGGACATGATAGAAACTTTCAAATATATGAAGGGTTTTAACAAAGTCCAGGAGGGAAACATTCTCCAAATGAAGAGAAGCAATAGGACACGAGGACATGCACTGAGACTGGAGGGGGGGAGGTTCAGGGGAAATTTGCGGAAAAATTATTTCACAGAAAGGGTAGTGGACAAATGGAATAGCCTCCCATCAGAGGTGGTGGAGGCTAAGACAGTAGAGCAATTTAAACATGCATGGGATAGACATAAGGATATCCTTACAAAGAAATAAGGATCAAATAAGGTTAGTGATAAAAAATAATATAAAAAAAAATAAAAAAAATAAGGGGTAGACTAGATGGGCCAAGTGGTTCTTATCTGCCGACAAATTCTATGTTTCTATGTTATATTGTCACAATGCCTACAGATACAGTTCTCTTCAGCTAACAATCCTTCACAATTCCTTCTATTGTCAATGCTACCAGATCGTTTTCTGATACTCGCCTTTACTCGGAGATTATGTTGTTCTTGGAAATCTATGCCTGCATCCTGGTCATCAGAACCCATTCCCGATCCTTTCTCGACCTCCATGGTACTCTCACCGAAACAGACTGCTCTGGTCAACATCATGGTCAACAGGAAAATCCGGATCACAGTCTCTTGGGGCAAGTCCATCTTTGAGGAGTAAAAGGAGAAAAATAAGAAGGGGGAAAGGAAATAGGAGGGAGGTGGGAACTGGAGAAAATAGCAAATGGGAAAAAGAAATCTGGCTCGACAAGCTTCCGGTCTTGTTATTCTCAGCGCTCAGGTGTCGTCTCAATCCTCCCTGAACAGACACTCTAGTGATACAACCTCTACCGTCTGTTCTTTATCACGGGACCTCTCTGGGTCAGTGACCTTTTTACAATGAGACGAATGGACCCAAGTCTCTCTCTCGGCAACCTTCAAAGCAGTTGTGCTGGTCAATAAGACTTGATATGGTCCTTCCCATCTGTCAATAAGGCAACCTGAGCGTAGAAAATTCCGTATCATTACATAATCCCCAGGTTCAATGTCATGACAATTACTGTCTGGCAAATCAGGAATCACCAACTTTAGATTATCATTCTGATTCCTCAATTGCTTACTCATCTTAACCAAGTACTTTACGGTTACTTCATTGTTACATTTCAAATCATCCTGGGGGTTAATCATAACATGGGGTTGTCGACCAAACAGAATTTCAAAAGGAGACAGATTAAGAGGGGACCAGGGGGTGGTTCTGATGCTGTATAGTATGTCAAAGTCAGAAAAATATTACATAGAGAGACCATATAAACTGCACACATATAAGCCGCTATACTTGCAAATATGCGCAGCGAGCACAGCAAACACCAGACGTCATGGAGATTTAGAATTGGCTGATGAATTAATGTCATGGATGTGTATCATTTGAACCGAACCAGATAAACACATCATGTTTGGTATTGAAGCAAGCAGAATAAGGTGTGGTTTAGTTTGAGACCTATTGTGTTGTCGTGGGACATTGCAGCGGATAGATATGATTATATGTATAAAAGTTAAGATCAGCTTTGTTGGGAACAATGGATGATCAACTAAGTTTTCAGGTCTGAACCTGATTAGCATATACAAAGAGAACAGTGATTCAATACAAAAGCTAGAGAGACCCCTCCCCCAGATACTGGTCAAACAGGAAGGTAGTGGTCAGGTGTGGCCTCAGAGAACAGATGTAATGTAGCTACACTCACACACAGACACACACAGCTACCTGGCACCCAGCAGCATGGAGGCTACATCCCCAGGACTGACCAGGCACCAAAGGCTAAGTATTGAATCCACATGGCTAGATAAGGGAATATAGACAGATTGCTTTCTGGTTTAAATAGGATGTTGTAGCTTGGTTGTGTGATTGTTGGGTGTTAGTGTTGGTGCCCTGTGGAATCTGTGATGGTAGCTGGGATCTTGTTAATCATAAATACCACCATGCAGTAGTTTTGAATATGTGCTGGTAGCAATGGCAGGCTGATACTTGTGAGTACATTGTGATCTGGTCTTGTGATGAATATGCTCTGGTTAGTGAGATACTGAAGTTGTTTGGGATGTGAAATTATAAGATGGTTCTAGGAAGTTGGATTACATTGTGAAAGGTGATTTGGAATGTGAAATTATAAGATGGTTCTAGGAAGTTGGATTACATTGTGAAAGGTGATTTGGAATGTGAAATTATAAGATGGTTCTAGGAAGTTGGATTACATTGTGAAAGGTGATTTGGAATGTGAAATTATGAGATGGTTCTAGGAAGTTGTATTACATTGTGAAAGGTGTTTTAGATGGTTTGGAATTGTAAAATCAGAACATATGCATTGTTTTGAGGCTTGGACATTTTGGAGTAAAATGGAGTCTTGTGTTTTCTGCTATGTGATTGTGGTGCCATGTGTTTGGACCTGCAAATCTAAAATGGCTGCTGCTGGATGTCTTCCCCTCCCCCTTTCAGGCATGTGGTGTGGTCTTTGGAATCAAGTGGAGGTTTCTCAAAATGGAGTCTAGCTTCCATCCCATGCTGTATTCAGCATTGACTAACTGCGCAGCGATTGTCTCTCACATATGTAGTTTTATCTGCAACCATGTTGTCTCTTATTTAACGTAATCATTGTTTTTCTGTGAGCCAATTTCTCTCTCTCTCTCTCTCTCTCTCTCTCTCTCTCCCTTCTCCTTTCTCTCATATCTCCCCTAGACTAATATAGTATTGTATTGTATTGTATCTAGGTCAGCGTAGTATTGTCTATTTGTATTTATTGTTTAGTTCTGTGGTTAGGAAGTCTCTGTTATATTGTAGTGTATCATATGTACTGTTATCCTTTTTTTACAAGTATATTAGATATAATACAGTTAATAGGCTTTGGAACCCTAAACCAGTATCTGTGTATTTTCTATAGTGTTAAGTGTTCACTTGAGCGTCGGTGACGCACAAGCAGCTTTGTAGTTAGTCAGGTTACACAAGGTTGCACTTACACCCTGTACTCACATTAAGGTATGCAGTGTATTTCATTGATATAAGGTTTTACATAAAGGTATAGTGTTGTGAGCGTCGGCATCGCTGGTGACCTCCTCGTGGTCTCGAGCGTAAGCTACGCCATAGCGAATCATTTCCCTAGACATAACCAATAACGTGTCCTGTGATCACTGGGCCGCGAGCGAACGTGACGCTTGAGCGTCTCGCCTACGGCTGAGCGATCGTTACGCAAATAGCGTACCATTACGGTACTTCTTAAGTAAACAGCGTACAGTGTTCTTAGACTTCTTAAGGTGTTTTATACGACAAAGGAATTCAGCATTGTCAATTGGGGGCGTGTCCTATCCTTCTCATATCTGCACTGGGTAGATCAGCAGACATTATCCCTCCAGCAAAGGGTGGGAGGTTGTCTCGCAGTTGCTGACGGGATAAGCGTCTGCTTTCGCTTAGATTAAGAGTGCTGAAGGAATCCGGGACCGGAAGTAAGAACAAAACGCTTGTGTCTTTTTTAAAACTGTTTATTTTTCTTTTGTCTTGCGTACGCACGCATATATCTGCATTTCTGTTTCATTTTCGTATATCACTATTCCTGTCTGCCAAATTTTATAGTTGATAGAAAGGGCTAAAAGGAGATTTGCTGTTATTTAATAAGTAGAGGTAATAGTTAAAGTATAGAACAACACACGGCTTGTCCGAGAGACGAGGCAGCCAGTGTGCAGTGTGGATTGCGGTAGATGATCAGGGATCATCTACATTGATAAAATATATATTGTGTTACGGTGGATCCTTTGCATTGCGTACACGTGTCACTAACAAAGACTAGCGTACGCAATCCGAAAGGCAGACGCACGCAGCGTACATTACGCAACGTAGCGTCTGGTTACGCCCACGTAGCTCAAGTTGTGATAAAGTTGAATTAGCGCAAAAGCGATAAGTAGCGCAAAAGTGAAGTAACGCAAGGCGATAAATAACACAAATTGATTTCAGCTTTCCAAAACTTAGTTTAAATACCTTGTTTTACTGTAGTACCTCTGGGGAGAGCTATCAGACTACGGGAAATGATTTTTCTGATCAGAAAACTATAAGAATGATAGTGGGTTGAAAACGGTATGAGTGTATTGAATCCCGCTTTGTGGACTTTGTGATCTATGTGATAATCCCGCTTTGTGGACTTTGTGATCTATGTGATAATCCCGCTTTGTGGACTTTGTGATCTATGTGATAATTTGTGATCTATGTGGAATGTGATAAGCACGATCTGAGTGAAAACGTGCAACAGAGTGTGATAAAGTTTTCGTTGTATTACGCTCTGGCTGTTTTGGAGCACAGTAGGGAGACTCCAATGATCCTACCATTTATGGGCAACAAGTGTCTATAAGTGGTACGATTGGACCGCACGGTTGTATGTGTGACCAATAACGCAACGGGATATGAGGTCGTATATCCATGCGTAAATCTTGCCCTCATACGTGTTGTAGGGAGCACATGCAAGCGTGATTTGTGTAAAGAAAAAGGAAGGGAATTTTCTCAGGAAAATCTCTAGAGATAGGGCCTGCAACGGCTACACGTATCTGCTAGAAGGCGGAACGGAGATACCCGGAGCAGAAGAAGTTCAGTGGAAGAGCTTTAAGGATTTCCAACGAAGTTCTGTGTTTGGTGCATTTTAGGAAGTTTTTTTCTGTGTTAAAAAGGTCCACAATGGCAGCCAAGTGCACAATACAGAGACGGTCGGAGGTCAGGATTCAGACTCCAGAGGCTTGCAGACCCCGAGGGTCTGCTCGGTTAGTAATGTGGGGGAAATATGGTCCCCACTCTGAGACCTTTTGTGATGAATGGACACGAATGACTGCGGGGGATAAGGCACCATTTCCCGGGATAGGTAGTTTTGACTCAGAGGTGTTGCATAATTTAAGGCGAAGGATATGTCTCATCAAATCAGCAAAGAGACGAATCAAGCATTATGATTGTTTACAAATATGGCAACAGGAGAGTGAAATGCAAAGAAATATAACTTACTTACCTAACTTTCATCTTGAGAGAGGAGAAGTGGCAATGGAGGGGATTGTGGTTGCGGAGAGAAGCACAAGGGTGAACAATAACAATGCTCTTAGCAACAGTAGTACAGATAATAAGAATAAGTGTAATAAATGTAACAAAGATAATTGTAATACTGTTGAATGTACAACTATTAACCCATGCAAGTCGCACCCCATGTTAAACTTTCCTCAGGAACACCAACCAGAAAGTGAACCAAGAACGATGTCGGCACCTCTTTCAGAAGTCATCACACAAGACGTCCAGGTGGACACGACCCAGTCGGTAAAAACTGTAATCAAACCCCCTAATGGAGGGTCAGGTGAGGTCGTGTTCACAGGTATGTATGGTAATATACATCACACACAAACAAATGTACACCACAGAGAGGTAGCTGTGTCCGTATTAGCGAGCAACTTGAAAGACACACTAAAAATTAGGGTACAAACTTCAATACCTCATTGGAGAGGTATCTCGGTGGCGGCATTAAGAGAGTCCGCTATCGAGCATGACCGAAATATCCAAAGAACCAGGGAAGCGCAGGGAGAGCGGTTGATGACACTGAACATCCAAGCACTAGAGGATGCATCAAGTCGACCGGAACCCCAGGCCCCTAGCACATGGAGAAGGCCAAGGATTTGTTACCATTGTAGAAGAGAAGGGCATTATGCCAACAACTGTAATAACCCACATAAAGTTAGACCCCCTAGACATGAAAATGAGCATGAATATGACACACCATTATAATCAGGGATCATATAGGAAGAATTTTGGGCCACACCCATAAAATATAGTCAAGAAAGGTGATCATTAGGACTGATGGTAAGCCTGAGGTAACGATTAATAAAGTGGGAGGTCATTCACTAAAGACACAGGGATGACCAGGTGAAACGTTGTAAATGTATTTGTGAAAAATGTTTTTTTCTCTCTCTCTCTCTCTATCCCCATCTATGACGAGTATTGGTAAGAATTCACACATTGCATATCAACTTGGTCCTTGCAGAAGTCTACCAAACCCCAGCATAACCTCCGCCACAATGTATTTCTGGCCAGATACAGACAATGGAGTAATGCAGGAGCTGGTGGGGAGGGACTGCTCAAGGAGACCATTAGACACATAGATATGACAGCCTAATAAGTCTGACAATGTTTTTCTAATGCTAACAATGTTTTCTTAATGTTGACAATGTTTAAAAATGCTTTGTTTCTCTTTTCTTATTGGTGGTTATTGTCGAGTTATGTAATGTATATATGCACATGAATTGTTCTCTATCTCTTTTGTTTTTTTTTGTTGTCTCTCTCTTCCCACTCATGTTTCCATGGTTTAAAGATGGTATGTCACCCCTCAGTTGGACCTATGGTAATGCCAGATTTTTGCTCCTTAACAGAAAGATCGCTGGATGGGAAGGAATATTGCATCACCAGAATGTTCGTTTGGAAGACTGAGAGACAGCACCTTTTGAGAGGACAGCAGAACAAGAAGAACAACAAGACGAGAGAACTTATTATCGTAACAAGTTCTCTCCCCCTCAGACGGTTTTCTTATACCCCCTTTACAAACTTCTTCTTTTCTCCTCCCGTAAGATGGACTTGCCCCAAGAGACTGTGATATGGATTTTTCCGTTAACCATGATGTTGACCAGAGCAGTCTGTTTCGGTGAGAGTACCAGTGAGGTCGAGAAAGGATCCAGAAAGGTCCTGATGACTGAGACGGAGGTGTAAATTTCCAATAGCAACCCAATCACCAAGCAAAGGCGAGTACCGGGCACGATCTAACAACCATGTTATCTGTAAACATTTTCTTTGAAGGATTGTTAGTTCAAAAAGAAAAACTGTATCTGTAGGCTCTGTGACAACGGTTGAAGATGGATGCATAAAGAAATGCCAATCCAGTCTTAATATCCATATGGACCGGCATCCATTGAGTGACTATCACTCTCTAGTGGGTAACGTGTTGAACCAAACAGATTGTTGGGTATGCTCTCAAGTACCTCAGGGTCACAGCAAATCAGGGCTAGTACCATTTCCTTTAACGGTAGGGGAGGTACTTGAGCTAAAGGGTGGGAGACCGGTGGACAGGAGGTTTAATATCTCCAGCCCTCCTAGTTTGAAGCTCCACCAATACCATGTGGATAGGTCCCTCTTATGTTTTAACATCTCCAATCCTAGAAAACCGGGAAATTGGGAAGTGTCATGGAGCAACCAAACCATGACCTTTTCACATAGAGCAGATAGAATGCCTACAGATACAGAGCTCGTACGCCACATAGCCAGTAGAGGAAAATCTTTCCGGTATCGATATACCTTAGGAAATAGGATTACTAAAGGTTGGAGAGGTATCACCAGGATACTGTGCACATATCGTACAAACCGATACGTGCATTAAGCAGATGGAAGAATTAGGGTCAGGAGATTTCACCTGGAAGGTTTGTAATATGGTCATGTCCTTCTCCGTCCCTTATGTTCTCCCCGATGATGCATATTTCATATGCGGGAGAAAGGCGTACAAGTGGCTTGCCCCAAACTCTGAAGGATTGTGTTATATTGGAAAAGTATTGCCTGAAGTAATGACTGTTACACATGACAAAATGAAGGATATACACCGTGGTGCCCAAGCTCCTTATACTCACACTCACTACGAACACCGAGTTAAAAGACAACTGTCAGAAAGGTTAGAGCATCCGGCCTCTGATCTTATCCATGAATCCACCGGGATTCAGGTTCTGGTAGCGTTAGATTTCACTCGTACCGCTCGAGGAGTGATGAATTATAGATACATTTCCGCACTCGCCAATTTGTTAGATAATATCACTGAAATGTATGATGACACGTTTAGATACACTGGAAGAGAACTTCAAGCTTACAAAACAGAACTAGTTCAGCATAGGATGGTTCTTAATTACCTTACAGCAGTAACAGGCGGATATTGTGTTACTTTGGCAACACAGTACGGTATAAAGTGTTGCACGTATATCACAAATAGCACCGAGGATCCGGTAGAGGTCATAGACCAAAAGATGGACGACATTCTGCAATTAAAATGGGAATTTCGTCGAAAACACAATCTCACCCTTGTTGCTGTAGGTAATGAGCTGACTGGTTGGGTGTCATGGTTGAACCCGCGAAATTGGTTCTCCGGTTTGGGAGACTGGGCTCAAGGAGTCATAATGGATGTTGGAAAGTTTCTGCTATGTATCTTGGGTGTCGTTATATCGATTGGATTGATATTTAGATGCGGGCAGGCTTTAATGAGGTGCAAACAAAGTACAAGAGTGATGAGCTTGAGGAGTGAGGAAACTGTAATTAACCTGGATTTGATTTATGACCCAATGCTAGAAACCATGACGTAATGATGTAATGAGTATACGGTCCGTCTTTCACCCATTTCTATGTTTTCCTCCGAGGTACAAAGACCCACGTAGACGAAGGATTTGATGAGCCAAGGGGCCGACAACGGAAAGATGGAAAGAAGAAGAGCAGACGACCTGATATACAAGATTTTGATGGACAATGCCATGGGTACCCCAGTTTCCCTAGGAACTTTAAAATCACGCTAGCCCAACATTTTTTGTAAATCCATGGACGTTGTTTGCTTTACTCACGATTTATGAGCAAAAGCACAAAGAAGAAGACTCCAATCAACCGACACCAATCAAGACCTCAATCGACGAACGTACATTTCCCTGACATAGAATATCATTGCATTTTCCATAAGTGTTCTTTATCTTCATCTCTACAACCCTCAGGTAATGACACACATAGTCGATAGGGAATACAGGCACAGATATCAGCAACCACATACTTCCCTCATTCATGTATCATCAACTAAAATGTGCATCCCCATTTTGTTGCAACTGAAAGCCGAAATGAGCTCGGTAGAGTTTGACAGCCCATCCACAGACCCTTAATATGGGATAAGAAGGAATTCAAATGTATACTTCGCAATACCTCGAAGCTTGATTTACAACACGTTCGGCACGATGATACATGACCCCCCCAAACATGGACGCATACACACATGCTTCTGCTATCTCACCAGGTCATACCCTTTTCACACCTACTCCTCTCTCCTCCCCTACCCAACCATGGAAATGTATTAACCCCTGACATATATTTTTCTCTTTTTGAAATGTTTTAGGAAGTGGCAGTTATTGGTGACTGCCAAAGGGTGGACTGTCAAAGTCAGAAAAATATTACATAGAGAGACCATATAAACTGCACACATATAAGCCGCTATACTTGCAAATATGCGCAGCGAGCACAGCAAACACCAGACGTCATGGAGATTTAGAATTGGCTGATGAATTAATGTCATGGATGTGTATCATTTGAACCGAACCAGATAAACACATCATGTTTGGTATTGAAGCAAGCAGAATAAGGTGTGGTTTAGTTTGAGACCTATTGTGTTGTCGTGGGACATTGCAGCGGATAGATATGATTATATGTATAAAAGTTAAGATCAGCTTTGTTGGGAACAATGGATGATCAACTAAGTTTTCAGGTCTGAACCTGATTAGCATATACAAAGAGAACAGTGATTCAATACAAAAGCTAGAGAGACCCCTCCCCCAGATACTGGTCAAACAGGAAGGTAGTGGTCAGGTGTGGCCTCAGAGAACAGATGTAATGTAGCTACACTCACACACAGACACACACAGCTACCTGGCACCCAGCAGCATGGAGGCTACATCCCCAGGACTGACCAGGCACCAAAGGCTAAGTATTGAATCCACATGGCTAGATAAGGGAATATAGACAGATTGCTTTCTGGTTTAAATAGGATGTTGTAGCTTGGTTGTGTGATTGTTGGGTGTTAGTGTTGGTGCCCTGTGGAATCTGTGATGGTAGCTGGGATCTTGTTAATCATAAATACCACCATGCAGTAGTTTTGAATATGTGCTGGTAGCAATGGCAGGCTGATACTTGTGAGTACATTGTGATCTGGTCTTGTGATGAATATGCTCTGGTTAGTGAGATACTGAAGTTGTTTGGGATGTGAAATTATAAGATGGTTCTAGGAAGTTGGATTACATTGTGAAAGGTGATTTGGAATGTGAAATTATAAGATGGTTCTAGGAAGTTGGATTACATTGTGAAAGGTGATTTGGAATGTGAAATTATAAGATGGTTCTAGGAAGTTGGATTACATTGTGAAAGGTGATTTGGAATGTGAAATTATGAGATGGTTCTAGGAAGTTGTATTACATTGTGAAAGGTGTTTTAGATGGTTTGGAATTGTAAAATCAGAACATATGCATTGTTTTGAGGCTTGGACATTTTGGAGTAAAATGGAGTCTTGTGTTTTCTGCTATGTGATTGTGGTGCCATGTGTTTGGACCTGCAAATCTAAAATGGCTGCTGCTGGATGTCTTCCCCTCCCCCTTTCAGGCATGTGGTGTGGTCTTTGGAATCAAGTGGAGGTTTCTCAAAATGGAGTCTAGCTTCCATCCCATGCTGTATTCAGCATTGACTAACTGCGCAGCGATTGTCTCTCACATATGTAGTTTTATCTGCAACCATGTTGTCTCTTATTTAACGTAATCATTGTTTTTCTGTGAGCCAATTTCTCTCTCTCTCTCTCTCTCTCTCTCTCTCTCTCTCTCTCCCTTCTCCTTTCTCTCATATCTCCCCTAGACTAATATAGTATTGTATTGTATTGTATCTAGGTCAGCGTAGTATTGTCTATTTGTATTTATTGTTTAGTTCTGTGGTTAGGAAGTCTCTGTTATATTGTAGTGTATCATATGTACTGTTATCCTTTTTTTACAAGTATATTAGATATAATACAGTTAATAGGCTTTGGAACCCTAAACCAGTATCTGTGTATTTTCTATAGTGTTAAGTGTTCACTTGAGCGTCGGTGACGCACAAGCAGCTTTGTAGTTAGTCAGGTTACACAAGGTTGCACTTACACCCTGTACTCACATTAAGGTATGCAGTGTATTTCATTGATATAAGGTTTTACATAAAGGTATAGTGTTGTGAGCGTCGGCATCGCTGGTGACCTCCTCGTGGTCTCGAGCGTAAGCTACGCCATAGCGAATCATTTCCCTAGACATAACCAATAACGTGTCCTGTGATCACTGGGCCGCGAGCGAACGTGACGCTTGAGCGTCTCGCCTACGGCTGAGCGATCGTTACGCAAATAGCGTACCATTACGGTACTTCTTAAGTAAACAGCGTACAGTGTTCTTAGACTTCTTAAGGTGTTTTATACGACAAAGGAATTCAGCATTGTCAAGTATGATTGGCAAAGCTTCCGGCCATAACAGTCCTGTTTCAGTCATTACCTTGCTCAATTTATTTTTTAATAGTGCTGTTTACTCTTTCCACCTTCGCGCTCGCCTGGGGGCGGTACGGAGTATGCAGCTTACTATTAATTCCCATCAACTTACACATTGTTTGAAAAACTTCACCTGTGAAATGGGTACCCCTATCAATTTCAATTATTCTAGGGATACCGTACCTACACACAAATTCCTGCACAATTTTCTTTGCCGTAAATACAGCGGTATTTGTGGCCGCAGGAAATGCTTCAACCCAATTTGAGAACACATCAATACAGACCAAAACATACTTTAAATTTCTACAAAGTGGCAATTGTATGAAATCAATCTGTATTACCTGGAAAGGACCATCTGTCGGAGGGATATGGGATGGCTCTGTCGGTATTGCCTTTCCGATATTCTTCCTCAAGCAGGTGAGACATGCCATCAGTCGTGTACTATCTGTTTGTATGGGGTTACCAGCTGCTGATTTAGCAGCTTCGTCTGCTCGGCTGTTACCAAGTGATACCGGGTCTTGGCTATACGTGTGAGCTCTACACTTGATAACAGCCACTCTGTCGGGTTCCTGTATCGCTGTTAGAAGTCTTTTGATGTGGGCTGCATGCGCTACGGGTGTGCCAGCTGCCGTCATGAAATTTCTGAGGTGCCATAGGGCTCCGAAATCATGGACTACTCCGAAGGCGTACCTAGAATCTGTGTAGATATTGGCTGACTTGCCCTTAGCCAATTCACATGCTCTGGTTAGGGCAACCAGTTCAGCAACTTGTGCTGAGTGAGGTGGGCCTAGCGGTTCTGCTTCTATGGTACCTTGGTCATCTACGACTGCGTATCCAGTACACAAGTCTCCCGAGTCCGTCTGTCTGTGACAACTACCGTCAGTGTAGAAAGTAAAATCTACATCTTCCAGTGGGTTGTCACTGATGTCAGGCCTTGCCGTGAAATTTTGGGTCAAATATTCCATACAATCATGCATGTCATCCCCTGTATTAAATCCTCCTTCACCATCACTCTCATCCTCCACCCTTTGTGCCTGTCCAGGCACACCTGGGAGATACGTTGCAGGATTTAATGCGCTGCATCTCCTTATGGTGATGTTTACGGGGGCCATCAATGCCAATTCCCATCTTGTTAACCGCGCAGATGAGACGTGTCTGGTTTGGGCAGAATTTAGTAAGGCTGACACTGCATGTGGTGTATGAATTGTGAGGTTGTGTCCTAGCACTACATTTTCGCTTTTTGTGACTAGCAATCCTATTGCTGCAACACTTCGCAAGCATGTGGGGAGGGATCGCGCTACCGTATCTAGCTGAGCGCTGTAGTAAGCTACCGGCCTGCTGGCATCACCATGCTTCTGGGTTAAGACACCTGCTGCGCACCCAGCACTCTCTGTTCCGTACAGCTCAAAGGGTTTCCCATAGTCTGGCATACCTAATGCTGGTGCCTGCGTTAGGCACTGTTTAAGTCTCTCAAATGCCATCTCAGATTCGTCTGTGTGCGAAATCCGATCAGGTTTGCTTGATGAGACCATCTCCTGCAAAGGTAAGGCCAGTATGGAAAAACCTGGGATCCAGTTACGGCAATACCCACACATTCCTAAAAACGTTCTAATCTGTTGCTGGGTTTGTGGCAGGGTCATGTCACGAATTGCTTGAATTCTATCAGCGGTAAGGTGTCTCAGTCCTTGTGTTAGACAGTGTCCCAAATACTTCACACGGGTCTGGCATAATTGTAACTTGTCTTTGGAAACCTTGTGTCCTGTGTCTGAAAGATGAAACAGGAGCTGTTTCGTATCTCTCAGGGATGCTTCCAGTGAATCTGAACACAGTAGTAAATCGTCCACGTACTGTATCAATATTGATCCACTCTCTGGTTGGAAAGACTGTAAACAATCATGCAGAGCTTGTGAGAAAATACTTGGACTGTCTATGAAACCTTGTGGTAAGCGAGTCCATGTATATTGAACTCCTCTGTATGTAAATGCAAATAAGTATTGACTGTCAGGGTGCAGAGGTACCGAGAAGAAAGCGGAGCAGAGGTCAATCACAGTGAAAAATTTGGCAGTGGGAGGGATTTGCATTAGGATAACAGCTGGATTTGGCACTACGGGGAATTGACTCTCAACTATTTTGTTGATCCCTCTTAGATCCTGCACTAATCAGTAACCCCTCCCCCCACTCTTTTTAACAGGGAAGATGGGACTATTTGCAGTGCTGGACGTCCTTACCAGAATGCCCTGTTGTAGCAAGCGCTCTATTACAGGGAAAACTCCTAACTCCACCTCTGGCTTCAGAGGATATTGTGGGATTTTTGGAGCTATCCTACCATCTTTTACTTGCACAACTACTGGGGCTACGTTTGCCATCAATCCAGTGTCTTGTCCATCCTTGGTCCAAAGTGATTCCGGTATCTGGGAAATCATTTCCTCTACCTTGGACGGACACCTATTTACAACAACAGTGTGTGACATTAATCTTGTTGGGGAGTCTAGCATATCCTGCGCTTCCTGAGCGTGGTTTTCGGGTATATCCAAGAACACACCTTCAGGAGTACAGTATATGACGCATCCCATTTTGCACAGTAAATCTCTCCCTAGGAGATTAGTCGGAGCCGATGCAGCCAGCAGGAAAGAATGCTTGGTATGCAAAGGCCCTATCGTAGTAGAGTGCTGTACTACTCCTGTTACTCCCATGGCTGGAATTGTTTTACCAGTGGTTCTCATGCCCACGGTCAAATTTATCACTGACTTGGCCGCCCCCGTATCTACAAGGAAATTTAGAGATTTACCAGCTACATCAATTGTGACCTCGGGTTCACTTCCAAGGTTCGCAATTAATTTTACTGGCTGCAGATTACAGGTGTGGCCTCGCCCCTATGGTGCGTGGTGGCCTCCCTGCATTGCGCTGGCAGCTATTACTTGTGAAGGGGGTAAATGGGATCTATCAGTGACTTGCCAGTCTCTTTTTGGGGGATACCTTTTTGTTTCCCCTGCGTGTGGCTCATAACTCCGTCTCTGTGGTCCTTGATCCCAATTTCGTGTGTCATGTCGTTGTCTAGGGGGTTGATATGATTTTTGTGCATTCTTTGATCTACAGTCTCGTGCATAGTGTCCCTCTTTATGACAGTAATAACAAGTTACCACATTTGACTTACCCACAGGGGTCTGAGATTTATACTGACGTGGCCTTGTGGTCAGGGCCTGTATACTTACGGCCATTAACTTATCACTCTGCGACTCCCTGTGTTTGGTGATATTCCGATCATGATCAATAGCGGCCTCTCTCAAAGTAGCCACCGACAGACCTCGCCAACATGGTTGGGTGGTCTGTACCCTCGTCTTCAATACTTCCTTTAAACCATCCATTAACACAGATACTGCTACTTCTCTATGATTCACATTTGTCTTAATGTCTTCTATGCCTGTATACTTAACCATATCCTGTAGTGCCCGATGAAAATAATCAGCTGCTGTTTCTCCCTCTTTCTGTTTGATGGAGAAAATTTTGTTCCATTTGACAACAGCTGGAAAATACTCTTTTAACTGTAAATTTATTCTCTTTACATTATCTTGGTTGTACACATCCGTAAGGGGTACATCCTCAGTCGACATTGGAGGGTAAACATGCCCTCAGCAATATCTGCCAGTCTTTGTTATTGGGCTCCACAGTATTTCCTAGCTCTCTAATGTATTCCTGGCTTTCAACTAGATCTTTCCTAGGATCAGGGAATTCAGACACCATTGATCTTAATTCCATTCGGGAAAAGGGGCAGTGCATGGCAATGTGTCTGAGAGGAGTGACTCCTGAAGTGTCAGTTTTCCCATTTGGCACTGCAATTACCCTAATGGGATTAAGTCCAATAACATCATTCTGAGTAGATTCTACAGCATGTGGTGAAATGGTTTCAGTATATTGTATGGTGCCGTACTTACCAGTTGATGCGATCTCACCTGTCCCTCCACTAGGGGCCTTTGATACTAATCTTACGGGTTGGGCCGTGCCCACTGTTGTTTCTGCTATGGTGGCTGCTAGAGAGAGTGCCGATATTGTTGTTGGTTCATCCTCTTGGTCACAATCCTGGGGAAAGTTTAAAACAGGGTACAGCTTGCACTGGTTAACATTAGCATCAACAATCTTGGTTACATTAGGCTTAACATTTATACAGTTACTAAGTGCATGTTTATCATTCACCAGTGTGCCATTCTCTGCAACCGCCTTCTCTACCGTTATGTATGGTGGTGGTGGCGCGGTGGCTATCAGTTTTCTGATAGGGTTAGATCCACCCGCTTGAGCCAATCCTCTTTGTATTTCACCTTCCTGTTGCCATAACTGTAAATAATCATAATGTTTGATCCGTCTCTTTGCAGATTTAATGAGACATATCCTTCTCCTTAGATTCTGTAACACCTCGGGACTAAAACTGCCTAATCGTGGGAACTTTTCCCCATCGTGCACAGTCATTCTTTCCCATTCATCGCACAAAACTTCTGTGTGTGAACCGTATTTCTCACACATTACATACCTTGCCGACCCGATTGGTCGGTTTACTAAATCAACCCGAACCGAGGTTGATCGCCCCCTACCTGAACAACTGGCCCCCATCTTTGCAGGTGTTGCTTTCACTACCTCTGACCTTCAAATCAGGGTCTTCAGCGAACCCTTACAAAAACCAAGATGTCCGGGTTAGGCCGGCGGTGGCTGTTTACCGAGTACTCCACTCACTCGCCCACGTCGACCAATACGCCCACACACTGCTCTAGCGCTGGCGTACTCGACCTAGGGCCCCTGCGACCTGAACCTCTATTTACTGGAACATGTGGGTGTGATCCGAAGAGCACTTAACCCTTTCCAGTAACTATTGGTTGTTGGATAGTTCCCAAGTGACTAGCAAACTTCCCTTAAAATAAAAAAATTACACAAATCACGTTAGAATGTACAAATAGCGTTTATGACCCCTCTAGCGTGCGCAAATGGTACTGGGTCAAGTTACTAACTAATGCACACAATTACGTGCGGTACTATCGTTCTGCACATAAGCAACTAATCTTACGTGCGGAACGACCAGTGGAATCGAAAATTGTGGCTGCGAATTCCTTCAGCCTGAGCTTAATGGCCTATATGGGTACCGCACCAACCCTTCCTGGTGTTGTGCTCCTTTACTCTTTATCTATAGCGGACTTCTTAGTCTGCTGTACCTGGACCTACTGGTCTGTCTGGACCTCCTGGTCTGTGCTACAGTAGACCTCCTGGTCCGCTATACTTTAATGCTCTTTTTTAAATGTTTAATAAGGGATGCCTCCCAAGCCACCATGCAGTCACTTACACGTATGTACCTTCACGAGAACTCGATGATTTCCTTGGTTCAACCCCAAAAATTAGAAACTTATATATATGTATACACACTCTTTCACCTCATGTACTCTTTACTTTCGTTTCTGCGCAGAAATCCCTTTCATTCAGTATCGCAGGCTAATCCAGAGGAGTTACTACTAGAGAAGGATCTATTAGCTTAAAATTTTGGACACTGAGATCGATTTGCGCTATTATCGCGTTGCCTCCTTATCGCCTAATTAAAACAATACTATTGTGTGATTTGTATTATGTGGGCGTACCCAGACGCTCCGTTGCGTAATATACGCTCCGTGCGTCGGCCCTTGCGTCGCGTACACTAGTCCCGCCCTTTGTTAGAGACACCTTATAACCTTCACTATATGGGTAAGAGACTTAATACGCAATTGGCGTATGGGGTACCGTAAGGGTACGCACTTAGCGTAGCATACGCTCGGCCGTGATCGAGACGCACATGCGGCACGCTTGCTCACAGCTTACACTTGGTGTCGAGCACGCTATAGGCGATCGACTACCGTAATGCTACGCTACCAGCGTAGCGGACGCTTGAGACCACGAGGAGATCACGAGCGGCGCAGACGCTCACCAGATGATAATCAGTAAACCTTGAATGTAACACACAGAAAGGAAACTTTTATGCTGTAAACCTTGTTCTGAAACTCTGTAGCGATATAACGCTGCTTAACCTGATTAACACTAAAGCTGTTTGAGCGATCGAGATGCTCCTATTACCCTCTGCAATGTAATGAACACACGATACCGTGCTAAGGTTCCAACACCTTTACTAACAAGCTTTTAGTTATATTGAAAAGGGGAAACAGTTACAAGTCATACACTACAAGCTAACATATAATTCTAACAGAATATCTAGACAGAAAATATACAATAGCGTCACAAACTTATACTATAACAGAGAGAGGGAATGGCCAATACAAACAGAGAATAAGTTGGTTTGCAGAGAATTACTTACACACACTGGGAATGATCGCTGCGCAGCTTTCTGGTACCAGCTCCGAGTTAGTCAATATGAAAACCGTTTGTGGAGAGTGAGAGAGCTGCCCAGGCTGGCTGATCTTATATACACTGAGTACAGTATACTACAAAGGGACCTATAATCTCATTGTTCATTGGACACAGGAATGTCTCCTCGCATCATAACAAAAGGTCATAGGTTAGTTTGAACAGGTGGGCTGTGACTATATCAAACTGCTCAGGTGGGAGGGAATCTAAAGATTCCCGCCGCATGGGTAATGAATAGCAAATATAGTAAATGTCCAGAAAATACTAATGGCCATATCTATACGCAGGAGCGATTAATATTTACCTAACCAGCACCGGATTGTTTCTAATAAAATGTTCTTTAGTTAGGTAAAAGACACAGCTGTTCAAACCCTGTCTGACCCTTCGTACCATACAAAGAGGAATTCCTCTGTCCAGCGACCATTTACATTAAACAAACTTACAGTCATTATTAAGGGGAACATTATCTATAAAACATACTATTTGGTGTTATTATTTAACGATTGAGTCGCCCGCTAGACGCACACAAACTCTACCGTAAATGCACATACCACGCACTCGAGCCGTACGTGTTTTAAATCAAGCTTCGAGGTATTGCGAAGTATACATTTGAATTCCTTCTTATCCCGTATTACGGGCCTGTGGATGGGCTGTCAAACTTTACCGAGCTCTTTTCGGCTTTTGGTTGCAACAAAATGGGGGAGCACATTTTAGTTGATGATACATGAATGGGGGGAATATGCGAGTGCTGATATCTGTGCCTATATTCCCTATCGACTATGTGTGTCATTACCTGAAGGTTGTAGAAATGAAGATAAGAAGCAATTATGGTAAATGCAGTCATAAACTATGTGAGTTTAATATACATTTGTTGATTGAGGTCTTGTCTTGCGTCTTGTCTCGATGTACATGTTGACTGTAGTCTCCTGATGCTTTTGCGATAAACGGTGAGCAAAAAGCTTTCTCAATGTCCATAGACTTACAATCTTTAAAGTTTTGGGCTATCGTGAAAGTTAAAGTCACTAGGGAAAATGGGGGTCTATGGCATTGTCCATCAATGGTCTGTATAAAAGAGGTTGTCAAATTCTTCTTCCAAGCGGATGTCTTTGTACCTTGGAGGAAAACAAAGGAGAAACGGGTGAAAGAAACGGACCGTGGAATCACATTTTCATCACAACATTGTCTCTATCGTTGGGTCATACATCAAATTAGCTGTTGTTAGTACAGTGTCCTCGCTCCTCAGACTCATCACCCTGGTATTACTTTTATGCTTCGCTAAAACCCGAACGCATCTAAATATCAGGTCAACCAATATGGCGACTCCCAGAATACACAAAAGAAATTTCCCTACATCCATAATAATACCTTGGGCCCATTCTCCTAAAGAAGAGAACCAATTTCGTGGGTTCAACCATGACACCCAACTGGTCAGCTCATTACCCACAGCAGCGAGTGTGAGATTGTGTTTCCTTCGGAACTCCCACTTTAATTGTAAAATGTCATCCATCTTTTGGTCTTTGACCTCGGCTGGGTCCTCCGTGCTCTTTGTAATGTACGTGCAGCACTTGATTCCATATTGAGTTGCCAGGGTAACACAATACCCGCCTGTCACAGCTTTGAGGTAATTGAGAATCATCCTATGCTGAATCAGTTCTGTTTTGTAGGCTTGTAACTCTTTCCCAGTGTACCTGAATGTGTCGTCATACATTTCGGTGATATTGTCTAATAAATTTGCAAGCGCAGATATATATTTGTAATTTATCACTCCTCTGGCGGTACGAGTGATATCTAACGCGAGTAGGAATTGAATCCCGGTGGATTCATGGAACTGGTCAGAGGCCGAATGCTCTGTTCTTTCTATCAGGTGCCGTTTAACGATGTGCTCGTAATGAGTGTGAGTATAAGGGGCTTGGGCACTGCGGTGAATATCCTTCATTTTGTTATGGGTTACAGTCATTACTTCAGGCAGTACTTTTCAAATATAGCATAATCCCTCTGAAATTGGGGCAAGCCACTTATACGCCTTCCTCCCGCATATGAAATATGCATCATCGGGGAGAACATATGGGACGGAGTGTGACATAACCATATTACACATTTTCCATGTGAACTCTCCTAACCCTAATTCTCCCATCTGTTTAGTACACGTATCAGTTTGTACGATCTGTGCACAGTATCCTGGTGATACTTCTCCAACTCGCATGATCCTACTTCCTAAGGTGTACCTATACCGAAAGAATTTCCTATGGTCGGCTATCTGGCGTATAAGTTCTGTGTCTATGGGCAATCTGTCGGCTCTATGTGAGAATGTCATGGTTTGATTACTCCATGACACTTCCCAATTTCCCGGCTTTCGGGGATTGGAAATGTTAAAGCATACTAAAGACCTATCCACATGATATTGGTGGAGCTTCAAACTAGGAGGATTAGAGATATTAAACCTCTTGTCCACCGGCCTCCCACCACTCAGCTCAAGTACCTCTCCTACAGTTAAAGGGAATGGTACTAGTCCTGATTTGCTATGGCCTTGAGGTACTTGAGAGCATACCCAACAGTCTGTCTGATTTAACACTTTACCCACTAAGGAGTGATAGTCACTCAATGGATGCCGGTCCATGTGGACATTAAAACTGGACTGACATTTCTTTATGCACCCATCCTCAACTATATTGTCACAATGCCTACAGATGCAGTTCTCTTCAGCTAACAATCCTTCACAATTCCTTCTATTGTCAATGCTACCAGATCGTTTTCTGATACTCGCCTTTACTCGGAGATTATGTTGTTCTTGGAAATCTACGCCTGCATCCTGGTCATCACAACCCATTCCCGATCCTTTCTCGACCTCCATGGTACTCTCACCGAAACAGACTGCTCTGGTCAACATCATGGTCAACAGGAAAATCCGGATCACAGTCTCTTGGGGCAAGTCCATCTTTGAGGAGTAAAAGGAGAAAAATAAGAAGGGGGAAAGGAAATAGGAGGGAGGTGGGAACTGGAGAAAATAACAAATGGGAAAAAGAAATCTGGCTCGACAAGCTTCCGGTCTTGTTATTCTCAGCGCTCAGTTGTCGTCTCAATCCTCCCTGAACAGACACTCTAGTGATACAGCCTCTACCGTCTGTTCTTTATCACGGGACCTCTCTGGGTCAGTGACCTTTTTACAATGAGACGAATGGACCCAAGTCTCTCTCTTGGCAACCTTCAAAGCAGTTGTGCTGGTCAATAAGACTTGATATGGTCCTTCCCATCGGTCAATAAGGCAACCTGAGCGTAGAAAATTCTGTATCATTACATAATCCCCAGGTTCAATGTCATGACAATTACTGTCTGGCAAATCAGGAATCACCAACTTTAGATTATCATTCTGATTCCTCAATTGCTTACTCATCTTAACCAAGTACTTTACGGTTACTTCATTGTTACATTTCAAATCATCCTGGGGGTTAATCATAACATGGGGTTGTCGACCAAACAGAATTTCAAAAGGAGACAGATTAAGAGGGGACCTGGGGGTGGTTCTGATGCTGTATAGTACGATTGGCAAAGCTTCCGGCCATAACAGTCCTGTTTCAGTCATTACCTTGCTCAATTTATTTTAAATAGTGCTGTTTACTCTTTCCACCTTCGCGCTCACCTGGGGGCGGTACGGAGTATGCAGCTTACTATTAATTCCCATCAACTTACACATTGTTTGAAAGACTTCACCTGTGAAATGGGTACCCCTATCACTTTCAATTATTCTAGGGATACCGTTCCTACACACAAATTCCTGCACAATTTTCTTTGCCATAAATACAGCGGTATTTGTGGCCGCAGGAAATGCTTCAACCCAATTTGAGAACACATCAATACAGACCAAAACATACTTTAAATTTCTACAAAGTGGCAATTGTATGAAATCAATCTGTATTACCTGGAAAGGACCATCTGTCGGAGGGATATGGGATGGCTCTGTCGGTATTGCCTTTCCGATATTCTTCCTCAAGCAGGTGAGACATGTCATCGCTCTTTTACCAGCGTGGGAAGAAAATCCGGGGGCGCACCAATAAGCTCTTACTAGCTTACACATCCCTTCTTTGCCTAGATGAGTCAGCCCATGTGCTGCTTCCGCTAGACTTGGAAGGTATGCTCTGGGTGCTACTGGTTTACCCTGTCCATCTGTCCAGAGTCCTGTGGACTCCTGGCCATATCCTTTTGACCTCCAAACTGCCTTTTCCTGCGGGGAACACAAATTTTGCATTTCACACAATTTCTGTGTGTTTACAGTATTAAATACCATCAGTCGTGTACTATCTGTTTGTATGGGGTTGCCAGCTGCTGATTTAGCAGCTTCGTCTGCTCGGCTGTTACCAAGTGATACCGGGTCTTGGCTATACGTGTGAGCTTTACACTTGATAACAGCCACTCTGTCGGGTTCCTGTATCGCTGTTAGAAGTCTTTTGATGTGGGCTGCATGCGCTACGGGTGTGCCAGCTGCCGTCATGAAATTTCTGAGGTGCCATAGGGCTCCGAAATCATGGACTACTCCGAAGGCGTACCTAGAATCTGTGTAGATATTGGCTGACTTGCCCTTAGCCAATTCACATGCTCTGGTTAGGGCAACCAGTTCAGCAACTTGTGCTGAGTGAGGTGGGCCTAGCGGTTCTTCTTCTATGGTACCTTGGTCATCTACGACTGCGTATCCAGTACACAAGTCTCCCGAGTCCGTCTGTCTGTGACAACTACCGTCAGTGTAGAAAGTAAAATCTACATCTTCCAGTGGGTTGTCACTGATGTTAGGCCTTGCCGTGAAATTTTGGGTCAAATATTCCATACAATCATGCGTGTCTTCCCCTGTATTAAATCCTCCTTCACCATCACTCTCATCCTCCACCCTTTGTGCCTGTCCAGGCACACCTGGGAGATACGTTGCAGGATTTAATGCGCTGCATCTCCTTATGGTGATGTTTACGGGGGCCATCAATGCCAATTCCCATCTTGTAAACCGCGCTGATGAGACATGTCTGGTGTGGGCAGAATTTAGTAAGGCTGACACTGCATGTCGTGTATGAATTGTGAGGTTGTGTCCAAGCACTACATCTTCGCTTTTTGTGACTAGCAATGCTATTGCTGCAACACTTCGCAAGCTTGTGGGGAGGGATCGCGCTACCGTATCTAGCTGAGCGCTGTAGTAAGCTACCGGCCTGCTGGCATCACCATGCTTCTGGGTTAAGACACCTGCTGCGCACCCAGCACTCTCTGTTCCGTACAGCTCAAAGGGTTTCCCATAGTCTGGCATACCTAATGTTGGTGTCTGCGTTAGGCACTGTTTAAGTCTCTCAAATACCATCTCAGATTCGTCTGTGTGCAAAATCCGATCAGGTTTGCTTGATGAGACCATCTCCTGCAAAGGTAAGGCCAGTATGGAAAAACCTGGGATCCAGTTACGGCAATACCCACACATTCCTAAAAACG
The DNA here is from genome assembly GCF_028390025.1 of Pseudophryne corroboree. NCBI lineage: Eukaryota > Metazoa > Chordata > Amphibia > Anura > Myobatrachidae > Pseudophryne > Pseudophryne corroboree. The sequence goes on from NC_086444.1 coordinate 923,116,407, forward strand.
TTCTAATCTGTTGCTGGGCTTGTGGCAGGATCATGTCACGAATTGCTTGAAATCTATCAGCGGTAAGGTGTCTCAGTCCTTGTGTTAGACAGTGTCCCAAATACTTCACACGGGTCTGGCATAATTGTAACTTGTCTTTGGAAACCTTGTGTCCTGTGTCTGAAAGATGAAACAGGAGCTGTTTCGTATCTCTCAGGGATGCTTCCAGTGAATCTGAACACAGTAGTAAATCATCCACGTACTGTATCAATATTGATCCACTCTCTGGTTGGAAAGACTGTAAACAATCATGCAGTCACTTACACGTATGTACCTTCACAAGAACTCGATGATTTCCTTGGTTCAACCCCAAAAATTAGAAACTTATATATATGTATACACACTCTTTCACCTCATGTACTCTTTACTTTCGTTTCTGCGCAGAAATCCCTTTCATTCAGTATCGCAGGCTAATCCCGAGGAGTTACTATTAGCTTAAAATTTTGGACACTGAGATCGATTTACGCTATTATCGCGTTGCCTCCTTATCGCCTAATTAATACAATACTATCGTGTGATTTGTATTATGTGGGCATACCCAGACGCTCCGTTGCGTAATATACGCTCCGTGCGTCGGCCCTTGCGTCGCGTACACTAGTCCCGCCCTTTGTTAGAGACACGTGTACGCCAGCCAGGTATATCCACAGAAATACAATTTAACACGTTTATATCAATGTAGATGATCTTTAACTGTAATCATCTACTGAACACCACACCAAACTTCCTTGTATCTTAGGCAAGCCGTGCGCGTGTATTACAAATTACTCCTTAACGTATTATTTTTACTCTTTAACTACCAATAGCAACAAATCTTTCTCAGCCCGTTATCAATTGTGAAATGGCAACCAGGAAAGTGATATGTGAAAATACACAAGTGAAAAGAAATACAGGTGTGTGCGTGCGTGTGTACGCAAAACAGAAATAAACAGTTTTAAAAGACACTAGCGTATTGTTCTTACCTCCGGTTCCGGATTCCACCAGCACTCCTTCAACGTAGCGAAACAGACGCTTATCTAGCCAGCCACTACTGTATCCCGATACGAAGGGATACTGCCTTCCCGCCCTTGCTGACAGATAACGTTTGTTTTCGCTAGTGCGGATATGTGGAGGACGGACGAGCCGCCAATTGATAATGCTGATTTTGATTACCTTATAACCTTCACTATATGGGTAAGAGACTTAATACGCAATTGGCGTATGGGGTAAAGTAAGGGTACGCACTTAGCATACGCTCGGCCGTGATCGAGACGCACATGCGGCACGCTCGCTCACAGCTTACGCTTGGTGTCGAGCTACCAGCGTAGCGGACGCTCGAGACCACGAGGAGATCACGAGCGGCGCAGATGCTCACAAGATGATAATCAGTAAACCTTGAATGTAACACACAGAAAGGATACTCTTATGCTGTAAACCTTGTTCTGAAACACTGTAGCGATATAACGCTGCTTAACCTGATTAACACTAAAGCTGTTTGAGCGATCGAGGCGCTCCTATTACCCTCTGCAATGTAATGAACACACGATACCGTGCTAAGGTTCCAACACCTTTACTAACAAGCTTTTAGTTATATTGAAAAGGGGAAACAGTTACAAGTCATACACTACAAGCTAACATATAATTCTAACAGAATATCTAGACAGAAAATATACAATAGCGTCACAAACTTATACTATAACAGAGAGAGGGAATGGCCAATACAAACAGAGTAGAAGTTGGTTTGCAGAGAATTACTTACACACACTGGGAATGATCGCTGCGCAGCTTTCTGGTACCAGCTCCGAGTTAGTCAATATGAAAACCGTTTGTGGAGAGTGAGAGAGCTGCCCAGGCTGGCTGATCTTATATACACTGAGTACAGTATACTACAAAGGGACCTATAATCTCATTGTTCATTGGACACAGGAATGTCTCCTCGCATCATAACAAAAGGTCATAGGTTAGTTTGAACAGGTGGGCTGTGATTATATCAAACTGCTCAGGTGGGAGGGAATCTAAAGATTCCCGCCACATGGGTAATGAATCGCAAATATAGTAAATGTCCAGAAAAAACTAATGGCCATATCTATACGCAGGAGCGATTAATCTTTACCTAACCAGCACCGGATTGTTTCTAATAAAATGTTCTTTAGTTAGGTACCAGACACAGCTGTTCAAACCCTGTCTGACCCTTCGTACCATACAAAGAGGAATTCCTCTGTCCAGCGACCATTTACATTAAACAAACTTACAGTCATTATTAAGAAGAACATTATCTATAAAACATACTATTTGGTGTTATTATTTAACGTTTGAGTCGCCCGCTAGACGCACACAAACTCTACCGTAAATGCACATACCACGCGCTCGAGCGCATGGCTGAGGCGCCATCACGCTGCTGCGAGTATCCGCACGCACGGGAGAGAATGTGCACGTGCAGCAGGCACGCGCATGAGGTGAATATATGGCAACGTGCAGCGTGATATTTTTCTGACTTTGACAACATGCTAGGCCGCCGCCCTCTGGGAGTGTATCTTAGCTTAGCAGAATAGTGAACGAAAGATTAGCAGAATTGAGAATAGAAAATTCTTAGCAGTTTCTGAGTAGCTCCAGACCTACTCACAGATTGCGATCAGCTCAGTCCGTTTTGTTCCTGGTTTGACGTCACAAACACGCCTTGCGTTCGGCCAGCCACTCCCTCGTTTCTCCAGACACTCTCGAGTTTTTACCTGGAACGCCTGTGTTTTTCCGCACACTCCCAGAAAACGGCCAGTTTTCACCCAGAAACACCCACTTCCTGTCAATCACACTCCGATCACTTCAACGATGAAAATTCTTCGTTCGGACATGAGTAAATCTGATAAGTTTTGTGCTAAAATACTTACCGCATGCGCATTGCGTACCATGCACATGCGCATTTTTGCCTTAATCGCTCCATTGCAAAAATCAGCAACGAGCGAACAAATCGAAATGACCCCCATAGTTAAATGGTTATATGGTTAAATGGTTATATGGTTAAATGGTTTTTAAATTTGTATAATATATGTTTTTAAAATAAAGGTTTTTTTTGTAAATACTTTCCTCATTACACAAACATCAATGGTACAGCATGGGGGTACCGAGGCGGTGAAAACACATGGCCATTTGGGGGTTAAAATGACTTTGGGCACACAGAAACACAAGGTGCAGCATTAGGGTAGAGTGGAGGTGAAAACACATGGCCATTAGGGGGTTAAAATGACTTTGATGCCACGGAAACACATGGTGCAGCATGGGGGTACAGTGGTGGTGAAAATACATGGCCATTAGGGGTTAAAATTACTTTGGGCACACAGAACAAATGGTAAAGCATGGAGGTACAGTGGCGGTGAAAACACATGGCTTTAGGGGGTAGAAATCACTTTGGTGCCACAGAAACACAAGGTGCAGCATTGGGGTACCGTGGCGGTCAGTGCTTAAAGTGGTCCTAGAGAGGTGGTGGAACTCACCTCCCTCCCCCCGGCGCCCATGCAATAAAGGTATTTCGCATGCCATAGGTGTGCCCCTGAAAAAGGGGCATGGTCTCAAAAAGAAAGGGGCGTGGTCACACAATAGTAATAATGCCCACAGTAGTAGCACCCCTAATACACTTAATGCCCACAGTGGTAGCAACCCGTAGTACACAATGCTCACAGCAGTAGCGTCCCTTTTACAATGCCCACAGTAGTAGTGCTCCTTATGCAATGTCCACTGTACTGGCAATGCCCACAGTGGTAGTGCCCCTTATACAATGCCCCCAGTAGTAGTGCCCTTTATGTCCCCAGGAGTGATTCCCCTTATGAAGTGCCCCCTTTACAATGCCCTCATTAGTAGTGCTCCCATTAGTAATGTCCTTAATGGTAATGACCTTGTGTAGTATTGCCCCTTGTAGTAATGTTGCCTTTAGTAATGCCCCCAGTTGTTTAGCACTCTGTGGTTTAGCCTCAGTAGTTATGCTCCCAGTAGTTTAGCCCCCAGTAGAAATGCCCCTGCAGTTATGATCCTAGTAGTTTTCCCCCACTTTAGTTTAGCCTCTCAGTGGTAATGCCCCCAGTAGTTTAGCCCCCGTAGTTTAATCCTCATGTAGTTTGCACCATGTAGATTAGCCCCCCAGTAGTAATGCCCCTGTAGTTTAGCCCCATGTAGTTTGCCCCAAGTAGTAATTTGCCCCTGTAGTTATGCCTCCAGTAGTAATGTGCCCCTGAAGTTTGCCCCCATAAGCTCTCCCCCTTGTAGTTAGCCCCCAGTAGTTAGCCCCTGCAGTATTGCCCCATGTAGTTTGTCCCAAGTAGTAATGCCCCCAGTAGTTTAGCCCCATTGTAGTTTTACCCCTCGTAGTTTAGCCCCCAGTGGTAATGCCCCCTGTAGTTTGACCCCTTTGTAGTTTAGCCCCCCTGTAGTTTAGACCCCAAGTAGTAATGCCCCCAGTAGTTTTCCCCAAGTAGTAATACCCCCCTGTAGTTATGCCCCAGTAGTAATGCGCCCCTGTAGTTATGCTCCCAGTAGTAATGCGCCCCTTGTAGTTTGCCCCCAGTATCTTGCTTCCTTGTAGTTTGCCCTAGTAGCTTGCCCCCTTTTAGTTTGCCTCCAGTAGTTTGCCCCCTTGTAGTTTGTCCCCAGTAGTTAGCCCCCTTGTAGTTTGCCCCCTTGTAGATTGCCTCCAATGGTTAGCCCCCCTGTAGCTTGCCCCCAATAGATTGCCCCCTGTAACTTTTCCCCAGTAGTTTGCTCCCCTGTAGCTTGCCCCCAGTAGACACAGTCACACACATGTTTAAAAAAACCAAACAACACCATCATACTTACCAAGCCCCGCTCCCGCGTCTGAGTGCTGTGATCCTCCTGGCGTCTGCTCCCCGGCACTATGAGAGAGACGCATGACATCTCTTTCATAGCGCGCACTGACAGAGCCGGGAGCCGAAAATCAGAGCTCAGTAGTGAGCTCCTGCCGCCGGCTTTCACTGTGGAGAGAGAGCTGGGCGCCCGCTGGTAACACAATCTCAGCGGGCGCCCGGCATCTCCCTGCGGCACCGGGCACACATCAGGTGAGGTGAGCCGGAGGAGTCGGAACTACGTTCCGTCTCCAAGTGGAACTGACGGAACGCAGTTCTGCCCCATTCCGGCTCACTTTAACCCCTGCTGGCGGTGAAAATATATGGCCATTTGGGGGTTAAAATGACTTTGGTGCCACAGAAACACAAGGTGCAGCATTGGGGTAAAGTGGCGGTGAAAACACATGGCTTTAGGGGGTAAAAATCACTTTGGGCACACAGATACACATGGTGCAGCATGGGGGTACAGTGGCGGTGAAAACACATGGCCATTTGGGGTTATAATGACTTTGGGCACACAGAAACACAAGGTGCAGCATTGGGGTAAAGTGGCGGTGAAAACACATGGCTTTAGGGGGTAAAAATCTCTTTGAGCACACAGATACACATGGTGCAGCATGGGGGTACAGTGGCGGTGAAAACACATGGCCATTTGGGGTTATAATGACTTTGGGCACACAGAAACACATGGTGCAGCATGGGGGCACAGTGGTGGTGAAAACACATGGCTTTAGGGGGTTAAAATTACTTTGAGCACACAGAAATAAATAAAATGTGAACGATAATTTATAATACATTGGTAGTCAGTGTGATTACATTGGTGGTCAGTGTGCTAGGTGGACAATGATTGGTGGTCAGTGTGGAAATACATACTTGGGTCAGTAAAATATCCAATTTAATTGGATTTATCTGATGAGCTCTCCTGCTTCGTTGCTGCTACTGCCGCTAATGGGAGTGTCCTGAGAATGTCAGTCAAACTTCCTACGATATATTGCAGGCGATATATCGCAGGCACAAAAAAACACACCATTTTCCATACGATTTCAGGCTATTACGATATATCACGAGTGCAGCATGAGCGACCTAGGGGATCTGACACAACACTCACGGGAACGCATATCGGATCGGAAACACCTCCAAAATGCCTGATTCCATCAGATCTATCGGCCCAAATGCCTGAAATTGGATGAAATCGGGCATTATCGTTCTAGCGTATGGGGCCCTTAACACACAGCTGATGGCAGTGCTAAAGATCTTAAACACACAGCAGGATAAAGAGTCCCCAGAGTATCAATGGCCGTGGGGAGCGCTCAGATGGCAATGGCAGCACTTCCAAGCAGACGGGAGTGCTGATCATCTTATGCCCGCACAGGAAAGCCTCTGGTGTTGGGGTAAGATGGGGATATTTTTTCTGGGCTTTCTCGCCAGTATGCAGATGGGTGGCACCACTTGTTCAAACAAAAAAGAGCTATAGCATTTTCATTATAAATATGTTCATCACTGCATCTCTTAAGATATTTCATTTTCCAACATATGTTTATCACTGCAACTGAAATATACGTTAGAGCTCTTTCATTATAGTTTATATATTATAAAATATATATTTGCCCATTTGCTAATTTTTTTTCCCCTGTGCTTCAGGCTGGACAGTATGAGTCTGCATGGAGCTCTCTCCTCACGTCCTAATGCTGGCATGTACTGTACATCAGTGTGTGCAGTGTTGGACAGGAGAATACCAGGAAATTTCAAACTATAATGCATCCAGTTATATGGAATAGCAGAGCATGAATTAGCTCAATCAAATTTAAGCTAAATTCATTGATGTGCTATACTGATGACTCCATGCAATCTCATTGGTCTTAGCTCTCTCCTCTCTCTACTTCTCTCTACTTCTTTCTCTCCTCTCTACCTCTTCCTCTATGTCTCTCTCTCTCTCTCTCTCTCTCTCTCTCTCTCTCTCTCTCTCAGGGATGTACTAACCACCTGAAAATGAAATTTTTTGAGTTTGCCACAATTCCATGTGTATCAAGGGGATGTGCTAACCACCTGAAAATGACATTTTTTGAGTTTGCCACAATTCCATGTGTATCAAGCTTTAGACAGTTTTCAGTGTACTCCTGTAATACTCTCTGTGCCATTCACTACTACTAAGCACTCTGCACATTTTTAAGTGTGCTCCTGTGATATTCTCAGCATCAGTCACTACTACTGGGCACTCTCCACATTTTTAAGTGTGCTCCTGTGATATTCTCAGCATCAATCACTACTATTGGGCATCCTCCAGTTTCAAGTGTACTCCATACTTGCCTACCTGACCCTCTCCATGAGGGAGAAAATGCTCTGTTCCTGGACTTTCCTGGTAATGTATGATTGCCATCACCTGTGGTGAGCTAGTTAATTGATAAGAAAGGTGTTTCACCACAGGTGATGGCAATCATACATTACCAGGAAAGTCCAGGAACAGAACATTTTCTCCCTCATGGAGAGGGTCAGGTAGGCAAGTATGGTGTACTCCTGTGATATTCTCAGCATCAGTCGCTACTACTGGGCACTCTCCAGTTTCAAGTGTACTCCTGTGATATTTTCAGCATCTGTCACTACTACTGGGCACTCTCCAGTCTCAAGTGTACTCCTGTGATATTTTCAGCATCTGTCACTACTACTGGGCACTCTCCAGTTTCATGTGTACTCCTGTGATATTTTCAGCATCTGTCACTACTACTGGGCACTCTCCAGTCTCAAGTGTACTCCTGTGATATTTTCAGCATCTGTCACTACTACTGGGCACTCTCCAGTCTCAAGTGTACTCCTGTGATATTTTCAACATCTGTCACTACTACTGGGCACTCTCCAGTTTCAAGTGTACTCCTGTGATATTTTCAGCATCTGTCACTACTACTGGGCACTCTCCAGTCTCAAGTGTACTCCTGTGATATTTTCAGCATCAGTCACTACTACTGGGCTCTCTCCAGTTTCAAGGGCCGGATGTACTATGTAGAAAATGCGGTAAACTCCCTGTTTACCGCATTTTCCTGATGTACTATCCCCCGGCCGGCAGGTCAGTGCAGCGGCGGGGTACGCCAGCTTTAGCTGGCGATAGTCCATAGTAGCCTATGGGCTTCTCTCCGCAGCGCTGTGTGAGGGATCCGATCGGATACCTCCCAGCATGCCCTGCGGCCGCCCCCGTCGCCCCGCGCATGCGCAGACTGACTCCTGGGTTGAATCCAGGAAGTCAGGCTGCCGCTGCGCATCGCGGAGGACAGCTCTTATCGGAAGAGCTGTTCTCCGCAATGCTGATCGCATATGTTAGTACATATGCGATCAGCATCGTGGCGCAGGGCGGCGATGGGCGGCGATGTACATTAGTACATCCTGCCCCAAGTGTGCTCCTGTGATATTTTCAGCATCAGTCACTACTACTGGGCACTCTCCAGTTTCAAGTGTGCTTCTGTGATATTTTCAGCATCAGTCACTACTACTGGGCACTCTCCAGTTTCAAGTGTACTCCTGTGATATTTTCAGCATCAGTCACTACTACTGGGCACTCTCCAGTTTCATGTGTACTCCTGTGATATTCTCAGCATCAGTCACTACTACTGGGCACTCTCCAGGTTCATGTGTACTCCTGTGATAGTGTCAGCATCAGTCACTACTACTGGGCACTCTCCAGTTTCATGTGCACTCCTGTGATATTTTCAGCATCAGTCGCTACTACTGGGCACTCTCCAGTTTCAAGTGTACTCCTGTGATATTTTCAGCATCAGTCTCTACTACTGGGCACTCTCCAGTTTCAAGTGTATTCCAGTGATATTGTCAGCATCAGTCACTACTACTGGGCACTCTCCAGTTTCATGTGTACTCCTGTGATATTCTTAGCATCAGTCACTACTACTGGGCACTCTCCAGTTTCAAGTGTATTCCTGTGATATTTTCAGCATCAGTCGCTACTACTGGGCACTCTCCAGTTTCAAGTGTATTCCAGTGATATTGTCAGCATCAGTCACTACTACTGGGCACTCTCCAGTTTCATGTGTACTCCTGTGATATTGTCAGCATCAGTCACTACTACTGGGCACTCTCCAGTTTCATGTGTACTCCTGTGATATTTTCAGCATTAGTCGCTACTACTGTCACTCTCCAGTTTCAAGTGTGCTTCTGTGATATTTTCAGCATCAGTCACTACTACTGGGCACTCTCCAGTTTCTAATGTGTACTCCTGTGATATTTTCAGCATCAGTCACTACTACTGGGCACTTTCCAGTTTCAAGTGTACTCCTGTGATATTTTCAGCATCAGTCACTACTACTGGGCACTCTCCAGTTTCAAGTGTACTCCTGAGATATTTTCAGCATCAGTCACTACTACTGGGCACTCTCCAGTTTCAAGTGTACTCCTGTGATATTTTCAGCATCAGTCACTACTACTGGGCACTCTCCAGTTTCAAGTGTACTCCTGTGATATTTTCGGCATCAGTCACTACTACTGGGCACTCTCCAGTTTCAGGTGTACTCCTGTGATATTTTCAGCATCAGTCACTACTACTGGGCACTCTCCAGTTTCAAGTGTACTCCTGTGATATTTTCGGCATCAGTCACTACTACTGGGCACTCTCCAGTTTCAAGTGTACTCCTGTGATATTTTCAGCATCAGTCACTACTACTGGGCACTCTCCAGTTTCATGTGTACTCCTGTGATATTCTCAGCATCAGTCACTACTACTGGGCACTCTCCAGTTTCATGTGTACTCCTGTGATATTTTCAGCATCAGTCACTACTACTGGGCACTCTCCACAGTTTCAAGTGTGCTCCTGTGATATTTTCAGCATCAGTCACTACTACTGGGCACTCTCCACAGTTTCAAGTGTACTCCTGTGATATTCTCAGCATCAGTCGCTACTACTGGGCACTCTCCAGTTTCAAGTGTGCTTCTGTGATATTCTCAGCATCAGTCACTACTACTGGGCACTCTCCAGTTTCATGTGTACTCCTGTGATATTTTCAGCATTAGTCGCTACTACTGGGCACTCTCCAGTTTCAAGTGTGCTTCTGTGATATTTTCAGCATCAGTCACTACTACTGGGCACTCTCCAGTTTCAAGTGTACTCCTGTGATATTTTCAGCATCAGTCACTACTACTGGGCACTTTCCAGTTTCAAGTGTACTCCTGTGATATTTTCAGCATCAGTCACTACTACTGGGCACTCTCCAGTTTCAAGTGTACTCCGGTGATATTTTCAGCATCAGTCACTACTACTGGGCACTCTCCAGTTTCAAGTGTACTCCTGTGATATTTTCAGCATCAGTCAATACAACTGGGCACTCTCCAGTTTCAATTGTACTCCTGTGATATTTTCAGCATCAGTCACTACAACTGGGCACTCTCCAGTTTCAAGTGTACTCCTGTGATATTTTCGGCATCAGTCACTACTACTGGGCACTCTCCAGTTTCAAGTGTACTCCTGTGATATTTTCAGCATCAGTCACTACTACTGGGCACTCTCCAGTTTCAAGTGTACTCCTGTGATATTTTCGGCATCAGTCACTACTACTGGGCACTCTCCAGTTTCAAGTGTACTCCTGTGATATTTTCAGCATCAGTCACTACTACTGGGCACTCTCCAGTTTCAAGTGTACTCCTGTGATATTTTCAGCATCAGTCACTACTACTGGGCACTCTCCAGTTTCATGTGTACTCCTGTGATATTCTCAGCATCAGTCACTACTACTGGGCACTCTCCAGTTTCATGTGTACTCCTGTGATAGTGTCAGCATCAGTCACTACTACTGGGCACTCTCCAGTTTCATGTGTACTCCTGTGATATTTTCAGCATCAGTCGCTACTACTGGGCACTCTCCAGTTTCAAGTGTGCTTCTGTGATATTTTCAGCATCAGTCACTACTACTGGGCACTCTCCAGTTTCAAGTGTATTCCTGTGATATTTTCAGCATCAGTCGCTACTACTGGGCACTCTCCAGTTTCAAGTGTATTCCAGTGATATTGTCAGCATCAGTCACTACTACTGGGCACTCTCCAGTTTCATGTGTACTCCTGTGATATTCTCAGCATCAGTCGCTACTACTGGGCACTCTCCAGTTTCAAGTGTGCTTCTGTGATATTTTCAGCATCAGTCACTACTACTGGGCACTCTCCAGTTTCATGTGTACTCCTGTGATATTTTCAGCATTAGTCGCTACTACTGTCACTCTCCAGTTTCAAGTGTGCTTCTGTGATATTTTCAGCATCAGTCACTACTACTGGGCACTCTCCAGTTTCTAATGTGTACTCCTGTGATATTTTCAGCATCAGTCACTACTACTGGGCACTTTCCAGTTTCAAGTGTACTCCTGTGATATTTTCAGCATCAATCACTACTACTGGGCACTCTCCAGTTTCAAGTGTACTCCTGAGATATTTTCAGCATCAGCCACTACTACTGGGCACTCTCCAGTTTCAAGTGTACTCCTGTGATATTTTCAGCATCAGTCACTACTACTGTACACTCTCCAGTATCAAGTGTACTCTTGTGATATTTTCAGCATCAGTCACTACAACTGGGCACTCTCCAGTTTCAAGTGTACTCCTGTGATATTTTCGGCATCAGTCACTACTACTGGGCACTCTCCAGTTTCAGGTGTACTCCTGTGATATTTTCAGCATCAGTCACTACTACTGGGCACTCTCCAGTGTCAAGTGTACTCCTGTGATATTTTCGGCATCAGTCACTACTACTGGGCACTCTCCAGTTTCAAGTGTACTCCTGTGATATTTTCAGCATCAGTCACTACTACTGGGCACGCTCCAGTTTCATGTGTACTCCTGTGATATTCTCAGCATCAGTCACTACTACTGGGCACTCTCCAGTTTCATGTGTACTCCTGTGATATTCTCAGCATCAGTCACTACTACTGGGCACTCTCCAGTTTCATGTGTACTCCTGTGATATTTTCAGCATCAGTCACTACTACTGGGCACTCTCCACAGTTTCAAGTGTGCTCCTGTGATATTGTCAGCATCAGTCACTACTACTGGGCACTCTCCACAGTTTCAAGTGTGCTCCTGTGATATTGTCAGCATCAGTCACTACTACTAGGCACTCTCCAGTTTCAAGTGTACTCCTGTGATATTTTCAGCATCAGTCGCTACTACTGGGCACTCTCCAGTTTCAAGTGTATTCCAGTGATATTTTCAGCATCAGTCACTACTACTGGGCACTCTCCAGTTTCATGTGTACTCCTGTGATATTCTCAGCATCAGTCGCTACTACTGGGCACTCTCCAGTTTCAAGTGTGCTTCTGTGATATTCTCAGCATCAGTCACTACTACTGGGCACTCTCCAGTTTCATGTGTACTCCTGTGATATTTTCAGCATTAGTCGCTACTACTGGGCACTCTCCAGTTTCAAGTGTGCTTCTGTGATATTTTCAGCATCCTGTCACTACTACTGGGCACTCTCCAGTTTCAAGTGTACTCCTGTGATATTTTCAGCATCAGTCACTACTACTGGGCACTTTCCAGTTTCAAGTGTACTCCTGTGATATTTTCAGCATCAGTCACTACTACTGGGCACTCTCCAGTTTCAAGTGTACTCCTGTGATATTTTCAGCATCAGTCACTACTACTGGGCACTCTCCAGTTTCAAGTGTACTCCTGTGATATTTTCAGCATCAGTCAATACAACTGGGCACTCTCCAGTTTCAAGTGTACTCCTGTGATATTTTCAGCATCAGTCACTACAACTGGGCACTCTCCAGTTTCAAGTGTACTCCTGTGATATTTTCGGCATCAGTCACTACTACTGGGCACTCTCCAGTTTCAAGTGTACTCCTGTGATATTTTCAGCATCAGTCACTACTACTGGGCACTCTCCAGTTTCAAGTGTACTCCTGTGATATTTTCGGCATCAGTCACTACTACTGGGCACTCTCCAGTTTCAAGTGTACTCCTGTGATATTTTCAGCATCAGTCACTACTACTGGGCACTCTCCAGTTTCATGTGTACTCCTGTGATATTCTCAGCATCAGTCACTACTACTGGGCACTTTCCAGTTTCATGTGTACTCCTGTGATATTTTCAGCATCAGTCACTACTACTGGGCACTCTCCACAGTTTCAAGTGTGCTCCTGTGATATTGTCAGCATCAGTCACTACTACTGGGCACTCCCCACAGTTTCAAGTGTGCTCCTGTGATATTGTCAGCATCAGTCACTACTACTAGGCACTCTCCAGTTTCAAGTGTACTCCTGTGATATTTTCAGCATCAGTCACTACAACTGGGCACTCTCCATTTTCAAGTGTACTCCTGTGATATTTTCGGCATCAGTCACTACTACTGGGCACTCTCCAGTTTCAAGAGTACTCCTGTGATATTTTCAGCATCAGTCACTACTACTGGGCACTCTCCTGTTTCAAGTGTACTCCTGTGATATTTTCGGCATCAGTCACTACTACTGTGCACTCTCCAGTTTCAAGTGTACTCCTGTGATATTTTCAGCATCAGTCACTACTACTGGGCACTCTCCAGTTTCATGTGTACTCCTGTGATATTCTCAGCATCAGTCACTACTACTGGGCACTCTCCAGTTTCATGTGTACTCCTGTGATATTCTCAGCATCAGTCACTACTACTGGGCACTCTCCAGTTTCATGTGTACTCCTGTGATATTTTCAGCATCAGTCACTACTACTGGGCACTCTCCACAGTTTCAAGTGTGCTCCTGTGATATTGTCAGCATCAGTCACTACTACTGGGCACTCCCCACAGTTTCAAGTGTGCTCCTGTGATATTGTCAGCATCAGTCACTACTACTAGGCACTCTCCAGTTTCAAGTGTACTCCTGTGATATTTTCAGCATCAGTCACTACAACTGGGCACTCTCCATTTTCAAGTGTACTCCTGTGATATTTTCGGCATCAGTCACTACTACTGGGCACTCTCCAGTTTCAAGAGTACTCCTGTGATATTTTCGGCATCAGTCACTACTACTGGGCACTCTCCAGTTTCAAGTGTACTCCTGTGATATTTTCAGCATCAGTCACTACAACTGGGCACTCTCCAGTTTCAAGTGTACTCCTGTGATATTTTCGGCATCAGTCACTACTACTGGGCACTCTCCAGTTTCAAGTGTACTCCTGTGAGATTTTCAGCATCAGTCACTACTACTGGGCACTCTCCAGTTTCAAGTGTACTCCTGTGATATTTTCGGCATCAGTCACTACTACTGGGCACTCTCCAGTTTCAAGTGTACTCCTGTGATATTTTCAGCATCAGTCACTACTACTGGGCACTCTCCAGTTTCAAGTGTACTCCTGTGATATTTTCAGCATCAGTCACTACTACTGGGCACTCTCCAGTTTCATGTGTACTCCTGTGATATTCTCAGCATCAGTCACTACTACTGGGCACTCTCCAGTTTCATGTGTACTCCTGTGATAGTGTCAGCATCAGTCACTACTACTGGGCACTCTCCAGTTTCATGTGTACTCCTGTGATATTTTCAGCATCAGTCGCTACTACTGGGCACTCTCCAGTTTCAAGTGTGCTTCTGTGATATTTTCAGCATCAGTCACTACTACTGGGCACTCTCGTGTTTCAAGTGTATTCCTGTGATATTTTCAGCATCAGTCACTACTACTGGGCACTCTCCAGTTTCAAGTGTACTCCTGTGATATTTTCAGCATCAGTCACTACTACTGGGCACTCTCCAGTTTCATGTGTACTCCTGTGATATTCTCAGCATCAGTCACTACTACTGGGCACTCTCCAGTTTCATGTGTACTCCTGTGATAGTGTCAGCATCAGTCACTACTACTGGGCACTCTCCAGTTTCATGTGTACTCCTGTGATATTGTCAGCATCAGTCACTACTACTGGGCACTCTCCAGTTTCATGTGTACTCCTGTGATATTCTCAGCATCAGTCGCTACTACTGGGCACTCTCCAGTTTCAAGTGTGCTTCTGTGATATTCTCAGCATCAGTCACTACTACTGGGCACTCTCCAGTTTCATGTGTACTCCTGTGATATTTTCAGCATTAGTCGCTACTACTGTCACTCTCCAGTTTCAAGTGTGCTTCTGTGATATTTTCAGCATCAGTCACTACTACTGGGCACTCTCCAGTTTCTAATGTGTACTCCTGTGATATTTTCAGCATCAGTCACTACTACTGGGCACTTTCCAGTTTCAAGTGTACTCCTGTGATATTTTCAGCATCAGTCACTACTACTGGGCACTCTCCAGTTTCAAGTGTACTCCTGAGATATTTTCAGCATCAGTCACTACTACTGGGCACTCTCCAGTTTCAAGTGTACTCCTGTGATATTTTCAGCATCAGTCACTACTACTGGGCACTCTCCAGTATCAAGTGTACTCCTGTGATATTTTCAGCATCAGTCACTACAACTGGGCACTCTCCAGTTTCAAGTGTGCTTCTGTGATATTTTCAGCATCAGTCACTACTACTGGGCACTCTCCAGTTTCTAATGTGTACTCCTGTGATATTTTCAGCATCAGTCACTACTACTGGGCACTTTCCAGTTTCAAGTGTACTCCTGTGATATTTTCAGCATCAGTCACTACTACTGGGCACTCTCCAGTTTCAAGTGTACTCCTGAGATATTTTCAGCATCAGTCACTACTACTGGGCACTCTCCAGTTTCAAGTGTACTCCTGTGATATTTTCAGCATCAGTCACTACTACTGGGCACTCTCCAGTATCAAGTGTACTCCTGTGATATTTTCAGCATCAGTCACTACAACTGGGCACTCTCCAGTTTCAAGTGTACTCCTGTGATATTTTCGGCATCAGTCACTACTACTGGGCACTCTCCAGTTTCAGGTGTACTCCTGTGATATTTTCAGCATCAGTCACTACTACTGGGCACTCTCCAGTTTCAAGTGTACTCCTGTGATATTTTCGGCATCAGTCACTACTACTGGGCACTCTCCAGTTTCAAGTGTACTCCTGTGATATTTTCAGCATCAGTCACTACTACTGGGCACTCTCCAGTTTCATGTGTACTCCTGTGATATTCTCAGCATCAGTCACTACTACTGGGCACTCTCCAGTTTCATGTGTACTCCTGTGATATTCTCAGCATCAGTCACTACTACTGGGCACTCTCCAGTTTCATGTGTACTCCTGTGATATTTTCAGCATCAGTCACTACTACTGGGCACTCTCCACAGTTTCAAGTGTGCTCCTGTGATATTGTCAGCATCAGTCACTACTACTGGGCACTCTCCACAGTTTCAAGTGTGCTCCTGTGATATTGTCAGCATCAGTCACTACTACTAGGCACTCTCCAGTTTCAAGTGTACTCCTGTGATATTTTCAGCATCAGTCGCTACTACTGGGCACTCTCCAGTTTCAAGTGTATTCCAGTGATATTTTCAGCATCAGTCACTACTACTGGGCACTCTCCAGTTTCATGTGTACTCCTGTGATATTCTCAGCATCAGTCGCTACTACTGGGCACTCTCCAGTTTCAAGTGTGCTTCTGTGATATTTTCGGCATCAGTCACTACTACTGGGCACTCTCCAGTTTCAAGTGTACTCCTGTGATATTTTCAGCATCAGTTACTACTACTGGGCACTCTCCAGTTTCATGTGTACTCCTGTGATATTCTCAGCATCAGTCACTACTACTGGGCACTTTCCAGTTTCATGTGTACTCCTGTGATATTTTCAGCATCAGTCACTACTACTGGGCACTCTCCACAGTTTCAAGTGTGCTCCTGTGATATTGTCAGCATCAGTCACTACTACTGGGCACTCCCCACAGTTTCAAGTGTGCTCCTGTGATATTGTCAGCATCAGTCACTACTACTAGGCACTCTCCAGTTTCAAGTGTACTCCTGTGATATTTTCAGCATCAGTCACTACAACTGGGCACTCTCCATTTTCAAGTGTACTACTGTGATATTTTCGGCATCAGTCACTACTACTGGGCACTCTCCAGTTTCAAGAGCACTCCTGTGATATTTTCAGCATCAGTCACTACTACTGGGCACTCTCCAGTTTCAAGTGTACTCCTCTGATATTTTCGGCATCAGTCACTACTACTGTGCACTCTCCAGTTTCAAGTGTACTCCTGTGATATTTTCAGCATCAGTCACTACTACTGGGCACTCTCCAGTTTCATGTGTACTCCTGTGATATTCTCAGCATCAGTCACTACTACTGGGCACTCTCCAGTTTCATGTGTACTCCTGTGATATTCTCAGCATCAGTCACTACTACTGGGCACTCTCCAGTTTCATGTGTACTCCTGTGATATTTTCAGCATCAGTCACTACTACTGGGCACTCTCCACAGTTTCAAGTGTGCTCCTGTGATATTGTCAGCATCAGTCACTACTACTGGGCACTCTCCACAGTTTCAAGTGTGCTCCTGTGATATTGTCAGCATCAGTCACTACTACTAGGCACTCTCCAGTTTCAAGTGTACTCCTGTGATATTTTCAGCATCAGTCGCTACTACTGGGCACTCTCCAGTTTCAAGTGTATTCCAGTGATATTTTCAGCATCAGTCACTACTACTGGGCACTCTCCAGTTTCATGTGTACTCCTGTGATATTCTCAGCATCAGTCGCTACTACTGGGCACTCTCCAGTTTCAAGTGTGCTTCTGTGATATTCTCAGCATCAGTCACTACTACTGGGCACTCTCCAGTTTCAAGTGTACTCCTGTGATATTTTCAGCATCAGTCAATACAACTGGGCACTCTCCAGTTTCAAGTGTACTCCTGTGATATTTTCAGCATCAGTCACTACAACTGGGCACTCTCCAGTTTCAAGTGTACTCCTGTGATATTTTCGGCATCAGTCACTACTACTGGGCACTCTCCAGTTTCAAGTGTACTCCTGTGAGATTTTCAGCATCAGTCACTACTACTGGGCACTCTCCAGTTTCAAGTGTACTCCTGTGATATTTTCGGCATCAGTCACTACTACTGGGCACTCTCCAGTTTCAAGTGTACTCCTGTGATATTTTCAGCATCAGTCACTACTACTGGGCACTCTCCAGTTTCAAGTGTACTCCTGTGATATTTTCAGCATCAGTCACTACTACTGGGCACTCTCCAGTTTCATGTGTACTCCTGTGATATTCTCAGCATCAGTCACTACTACTGGGCACTCTCCAGTTTCATGTGTACTCCTGTGATAGTGTCAGCATCAGTCACTACTACTGGGCACTCTCCAGTTTCAAGTGTACTCCTGTGAGATTTTCAGCATCAGTCACTACTACTGGGCACTCTCCAGTTTCAAGTGTACTCCTGTGATATTTTCGGCATCAGTCACTACTACTGGGCACTCTCCAGTTTCAAGTGTACTCCTGTGATATTTTCAGCATCAGTCACTACTACTGGGCACTCTCCAGTTTCAAGTGTACTCCTGTGATATTTTCGGCATCAGTCACTACTACTGGGCACTCTCCAGTTTCATGTGTACTCCTGTGATATTCTCAGCATCAGTCACTACTACTGGGCACTCTCCAGTTTCATGTGTACTCCTGTGATAGTGTCAGCATCAGTCACTACTACTGGGCACTCTCCAGTTTCATGTGTACTCCTGTGATATTTTCAGCATCAGTCGCTACTACTGGGCACTCTCCAGTTTCAAGTGTGCTTCTGTGATATTTTCAGCATCAGTCACTACTACTGGGCACTCTCCAGTTTCAAGTGTATTCCTGTGATATTTTCAGCATCAGTCACTACTACTGGGCACTCTCCAGTTTCAAGTGTACTCCTGTGATATTTTCAGCATCAGTCACTACTACTGGGCACTCTCCAGTTTCATGTGTACTCCTGTGATATTCTCAGCATCAGTCACTACTACTGGGCACTCTCCAGTTTCATGTGTACTCCTGTGATAGTGTCAGCATCAGTCACTACTACTGGGCACTCTCCAGTTTCATGTGTACTCCTGTGATATTGTCAGCATCAGTCACTACTACTGGGCACTCTCCAGTTTCATGTGTACTCCTGTGATATTCTCAGCATCAGTCGCTACTACTGGGCACTCTCCAGTTTCAAGTGTGCTTCTGTGATATTCTCAGCATCAGTCACTACTACTGGGCACTCTCCAGTTTCATGTGTACTCCTGTGATATTTTCAGCATTAGTCGCTACTACTGTCACTCTCCAGTTTCAAGTGTGCTTCTGTGATATTTTCAGCATCAGTCACTACTACTGGGCACTCTCCAGTTTCTAATGTGTATTCCTGTGATATTTTCAGCATCAGTCGCTACTACTGGGCACTCTCCAGTTTCAAGTGTGCTTCTGTGATATTTTCAGCATCAGTCACTACTACTGGGCACTCTCCAGTTTCAAGTGTATTCCTGTGATATTTTCAGCATCAGTCGCTACTACTGGGCACTCTCCAGTTTCAAGTGTATTCCAGTGATATTGTCAGCATCAGTCACTACTACTGGGCACTCTCCAGTTTCATGTGTACTCCTGTGATATTCTCAGCATCAGTCGCTACTACTGGGCACTCTCCAGTTTCAAGTGTGCTTCTGTGATATTTTCAGCATCAGTCACTACTACTGGGCACTCTCCAGTTTCATGTGTACTCCTGTGATATTTTCAGCATTAGTCGCTACTACTGTCACTCTCCAGTTTCAAGTGTGCTTCTGTGATATTTTCAGCATCAGTCACTACTACTGGGCACTCTCCAGTTTCTAATGTGTACTCCTGTGATATTTTCAGCATCAGTCACTACTACTGGGCACTTTCCAGTTTCAAGTGTACTCCTGTGATATTTTCAGCATCAGTCACTACTACTGGGCACTCTCCAGTTTCAAGTGTACTCCTGAGATATTTTCAGCATCAGCCACTACTACTGGGCACTCTCCAGTTTCAAGTGTACTCCTGTGATATTTTCAGCATCAGTCACTACTACTGTACACTCTCCAGTATCAAGTGTACTCTTGTGATATTTTCAGCATCAGTCACTACAACTGGGCACTCTCCAGTTTCAAGTGTACTCCTGTGATATTTTCGGCATCAGTCACTACTACTGGGCACTCTCCAGTTTCAGGTGTACTCCTGTGATATTTTCAGCATCAGTCACTACTACTGGGCACTCTCCAGTGTCAAGTGTACTCCTGTGATATTTTCGGCATCAGTCACTACTACTGGGCACTCTCCAGTTTCAAGTGTACTCCTGTGATATTTTCAGCATCAGTCACTACTACTGGGCACGCTCCAGTTTCATGTGTACTCCTGTGATATTCTCAGCATCAGTCACTACTACTGGGCACTCTCCAGTTTCATGTGTACTCCTGTGATATTCTCAGCATCAGTCACTACTACTGGGCACTCTCCAGTTTCATGTGTACTCCTGTGATATTTTCAGCATCAGTCACTACTACTGGGCACTCTCCACAGTTTCAAGTGTGCTCCTGTGATATTGTCAGCATCAGTCACTACTACTGGGCACTCTCCACAGTTTCAAGTGTGCTCCTGTGATATTGTCAGCATCAGTCACTACTACTAGGCACTCTCCAGTTTCAAGTGTACTCCTGTGATATTTTCAGCATCAGTCGCTACTACTGGGCACTCTCCAGTTTCAAGTGTATTCCAGTGATATTTTCAGCATCAGTCACTACTACTGGGCACTCTCCAGTTTCATGTGTACTCCTGTGATATTCTCAGCATCAGTCGCTACTACTGGGCACTCTCCAGTTTCAAGTGTGCTTCTGTGATATTCTCAGCATCAGTCACTACTACTGGGCACTCTCCAGTTTCATGTGTACTCCTGTGATATTTTCAGCATTAGTCGCTACTACTGGGCACTCTCCAGTTTCAAGTGTGCTTCTGTGATATTTTCAGCATCCTGTCACTACTACTGGGCACTCTCCAGTTTCAAGTGTACTCCTGTGATATTTTCAGCATCAGTCACTACTACTGGGCACTTTCCAGTTTCAAGTGTACTCCTGTGATATTTTCAGCATCAGTCACTACTACTGGGCACTCTCCAGTTTCAAGTGTACTCCTGTGATATTTTCAGCATCAGTCACTACTACTGGGCACTCTCCAGTTTCAAGTGTACTCCTGTGATATTTTCAGCATCAGTCAATACAACTGGGCACTCTCCAGTTTCAAGTGTACTCCTGTGATATTTTCAGCATCAGTCACTACAACTGGGCACTCTCCAGTTTCAAGTGTACTCCTGTGATATTTTCGGCATCAGTCACTACTACTGGGCACTCTCCAGTTTCAAGTGTACTCCTGTGATATTTTCAGCATCAGTCACTACTACTGGGCACTCTCCAGTTTCAAGTGTACTCCTGTGATATTTTCGGCATCAGTCACTACTACTGGGCACTCTCCAGTTTCAAGTGTACTCCTGTGATATTTTCAGCATCAGTCACTACTACTGGGCACTCTCCAGTTTCATGTGTACTCCTGTGATATTCTCAGCATCAGTCACTACTACTGGGCACTTTCCAGTTTCATGTGTACTCCTGTGATATTTTCAGCATCAGTCACTACTACTGGGCACTCTCCACAGTTTCAAGTGTGCTCCTGTGATATTGTCAGCATCAGTCACTACTACTGGGCACTCCCCACAGTTTCAAGTGTGCTCCTGTGATATTGTCAGCATCAGTCACTACTACTAGGCACTCTCCAGTTTCAAGTGTACTCCTGTGATATTTTCAGCATCAGTCACTACAACTGGGCACTCTCCATTTTCAAGTGTACTCCTGTGATATTTTCGGCATCAGTCACTACTACTGGGCACTCTCCAGTTTCAAGAGTACTCCTGTGATATTTTCAGCATCAGTCACTACTACTGGGCACTCTCCTGTTTCAAGTGTACTCCTGTGATATTTTCGGCATCAGTCACTACTACTGTGCACTCTCCAGTTTCAAGTGTACTCCTGTGATATTTTCAGCATCAGTCACTACTACTGGGCACTCTCCAGTTTCATGTGTACTCCTGTGATATTCTCAGCATCAGTCACTACTACTGGGCACTCTCCAGTTTCATGTGTACTCCTGTGATATTCTCAGCATCAGTCACTACTACTGGGCACTCTCCAGTTTCATGTGTACTCCTGTGATATTTTCAGCATCAGTCACTACTACTGGGCACTCTCCACAGTTTCAAGTGTGCTCCTGTGATATTGTCAGCATCAGTCACTACTACTGGGCACTCTCCACAGTTTCAAGTGTGCTCCTGTGATATTGTCAGCATCAGTCACTACTACTAGGCACTCTCCAGTTTCAAGTGTACTCCTGTGATATTTTCAGCATCAGTCGCTACTACTGGGCACTCTCCAGTTTCAAGTGTATTCCAGTGATATTTTCAGCATCAGTCACTACTACTGGGCACTCTCCAGTTTCATGTGTACTCCTGTGATATTCTCAGCATCAGTCGCTACTACTGGGCACTCTCCAGTTTCAAGTGTGCTTCTGTGATATACTCAGCATCAGTCACTACTACTGGGCACTCTCCAGTTTCAAGTGTACTCCTGTGATATTTTCAGCATCAGTCAATACAACTGGGCACTCTCCAGTTTCAAGTGTACTCCTGTGATATTTTCAGCATCAGTCACTACAACTGGGCACTCTCCAGTTTCAAGTGTACTCCTGTGATATTTTCGGCATCAGTCACTACTACTGGGCACTCTCCAGTTTCAAGTGTACTCCTGTGAGATTTTCAGCATCAGTCACTACTACTGGGCACTCTCCAGTTTCAAGTGTACTCCTGTGATATTTTCGGCATCAGTCACTACTACTGGGCACTCTCCAGTTTCAAGTGTACTCCTGTGATATTTTCAGCATCAGTCACTACTACTGGGCACTCTCCAGTTTCAAGTGTACTCCTGTGATATTTTCAGCATCAGTCACTACTACTGGGCACTCTCCAGTTTCATGTGTACTCCTGTGATATTCTCAGCATCAGTCACTACTACTGGGCACTCTCCAGTTTCATGTGTACTCCTGTGATAGTGTCAGCATCAGTCACTACTACTGGGCACTCTCCAGTTTCATGTGTACTCCTGTGATATTTTCAGCATCAGTCGCTACTACTGGGCACTCTCCAGTTTCAAGTGTGCTTCTGTGATATTTTCAGCATCAGTCACTACTACTGGGCACTCTCGTGTTTCAAGTGTATTCCTGTGATATTTTCAGCATCAGTCACTACTACTGGGCACTCTCCAGTTTCAAGTGTACTCCTGTGATATTTTCAGCATCAGTCACTACTACTGGGCACTCTCCAGTTTCATGTGTACTCCTGTGATATTCTCAGCATCAGTCACTACTACTGGGCACTCTCCAGTTTCATGTGTACTCCTGTGATAGTGTCAGCATCAGTCACTACTACTGGGCACTCTCCAGTTTCATGTGTACTCCTGTGATATTGTCAGCATCAGTCACTACTACTGGGCACTCTCCAGTTTCATGTGTACTCCTGTGATATTCTCAGCATCAGTCGCTACTACTGGGCACTCTCCAGTTTCAAGTGTGCTTCTGTGATATTCTCAGCATCAGTCACTACTACTGGGCACTCTCCAGTTTCATGTGTACTCCTGTGATATTTTCAGCATTAGTCGCTACTACTGTCACTCTCCAGTTTCAAGTGTGCTTCTGTGATATTTTCAGCATCAGTCACTACTACTGGGCACTCTCCAGTTTCTAATGTGTACTCCTGTGATATTTTCAGCATCAGTCACTACTACTGGGCACTTTCCAGTTTCAAGTGTACTCCTGTGATATTTTCAGCATCAGTCACTACTACTGGGCACTCTCCAGTTTCAAGTGTACTCCTGAGATATTTTCAGCATCAGTCACTACTACTGGGCACTCTCCAGTTTCAAGTGTACTCCTGTGATATTTTCAGCATCAGTCACTACTACTGGGCACTCTCCAGTATCAAGTGTACTCCTGTGATATTTTCAGCATCAGTCACTACAACTGGGCACTCTCCAGTTTCAAGTGTACTCCTGTGATATTTTCGGCATCAGTCACTACTACTGGGCACTCTCCAGTTTCAGGTGTACTCCTGTGATATTTTCAGCATCAGTCACTACTACTGGGCACTCTCCAGTTTCAAGTGTACTCCTGTGATATTTTCGGCATCAGTCACTACTACTGGGCACTCTCCAGTTTCAAGTGTACTCCTGTGATATTTTCAGCATCAGTCACTACTACTGGGCACTCTCCAGTTTCATGTGTACTCCTGTGATATTCTCAGCATCAGTCACTACTACTGGGCACTCTCCAGTTTCATGTGTACTCCTGTGATATTCTCAGCATCAGTCACTACTACTGGGCACTCTCCAGTTTCATGTGTACTCCTGTGATATTTTCAGCATCAGTCACTACTACTGGGCACTCTCCACAGTTTCAAGTGTGCTCCTGTGATATTGTCAGCATCAGTCACTACTACTGGGCACTCTCCACAGTTTCAAGTGTGCTCCTGTGATATTGTCAGCATCAGTCACTACTACTAGGCACTCTCCAGTTTCAAGTGTACTCCTGTGATATTTTCAGCATCAGTCGCTACTACTGGGCACTCTCCAGTTTCAAGTGTATTCCAGTGATATTTTCAGCATCAGTCACTACTACTGGGCACTCTCCAGTTTCATGTGTACTCCTGTGATATTCTCAGCATCAGTCGCTACTACTGGGCACTCTCCAGTTTCAAGTGTGCTTCTGTGATATTTTCGGCATCAGTCACTACTACTGGGCACTCTCCAGTTTCAAGTGTACTCCTGTGATATTTTCAGCATCAGTTACTACTACTGGGCACTCTCCAGTTTCATGTGTACTCCTGTGATATTCTCAGCATCAGTCACTACTACTGGGCACTTTCCAGTTTCATGTGTACTCCTGTGATATTTTCAGCATCAGTCACTACTACTGGGCACTCTCCACAGTTTCAAGTGTGCTCCTGTGATATTGTCAGCATCAGTCACTACTACTGGGCACTCCCCACAGTTTCAAGTGTGCTCCTGTGATATTGTCAGCATCAGTCACTACTACTAGGCACTCTCCAGTTTCAAGTGTACTCCTGTGATATTTTCAGCATCAGTCACTACAACTGGGCACTCTCCATTTTCAAGTGTACTACTGTGATATTTTCGGCATCAGTCACTACTACTGGGCACTCTCCAGTTTCAAGAGCACTCCTGTGATATTTTCAGCATCAGTCACTACTACTGGGCACTCTCCAGTTTCAAGTGTACTCCTCTGATATTTTCGGCATCAGTCACTACTACTGTGCACTCTCCAGTTTCAAGTGTACTCCTGTGATATTTTCAGCATCAGTCACTACTACTGGGCACTCTCCAGTTTCATGTGTACTCCTGTGATATTCTCAGCATCAGTCACTACTACTGGGCACTCTCCAGTTTCATGTGTACTCCTGTGATATTCTCAGCATCAGTCACTACTACTGGGCACTCTCCAGTTTCATGTGTACTCCTGTGATATTTTCAGCATCAGTCACTACTACTGGGCACTCTCCACAGTTTCAAGTGTGCTCCTGTGATATTGTCAGCATCAGTCACTACTACTGGGCACTCTCCACAGTTTCAAGTGTGCTCCTGTGATATTGTCAGCATCAGTCACTACTACTAGGCACTCTCCAGTTTCAAGTGTACTCCTGTGATATTTTCAGCATCAGTCGCTACTACTGGGCACTCTCCAGTTTCAAGTGTATTCCAGTGATATTTTCAGCATCAGTCACTACTACTGGGCACTCTCCAGTTTCATGTGTACTCCTGTGATATTCTCAGCATCAGTCGCTACTACTGGGCACTCTCCAGTTTCAAGTGTGCTTCTGTGATATTCTCAGCATCAGTCACTACTACTGGGCACTCTCCAGTTTCAAGTGTACTCCTGTGATATTTTCAGCATCAGTCAATACAACTGGGCACTCTCCAGTTTCAAGTGTACTCCTGTGATATTTTCAGCATCAGTCACTACAACTGGGCACTCTCCAGTTTCAAGTGTACTCCTGTGATATTTTCGGCATCAGTCACTACTACTGGGCACTCTCCAGTTTCAAGTGTACTCCTGTGAGATTTTCAGCATCAGTCACTACTACTGGGCACTCTCCAGTTTCAAGTGTACTCCTGTGATATTTTCGGCATCAGTCACTACTACTGGGCACTCTCCAGTTTCAAGTGTACTCCTGTGATATTTTCAGCATCAGTCACTACTACTGGGCACTCTCCAGTTTCAAGTGTACTCCTGTGATATTTTCAGCATCAGTCACTACTACTGGGCACTCTCCAGTTTCATGTGTACTCCTGTGATATTCTCAGCATCAGTCACTACTACTGGGCACTCTCCAGTTTCATGTGTACTCCTGTGATAGTGTCAGCATCAGTCACTACTACTGGGCACTCTCCAGTTTCAAGTGTACTCCTGTGAGATTTTCAGCATCAGTCACTACTACTGGGCACTCTCCAGTTTCAAGTGTACTCCTGTGATATTTTCGGCATCAGTCACTACTACTGGGCACTCTCCAGTTTCAAGTGTACTCCTGTGATATTTTCAGCATCAGTCACTACTACAGGGCACTCTCCAGTTTCATGAGTACTCCTGTGATATTCTCAGCATCAGTCACTACTACTGGGCACTCTCCAGTTTCATGTGTACTCCTGTGATATTCTCAGCATCAGTCACTACTACTGGGCACTCTCCAGTTTCATGTGTACTCCTGTGATATTTTCAGCATCAGTCACTACTACTGGGCACTCTCCACAGTTTCAAGTGTGCTCCTGTGATATTGTCAGCATCAGTCACTACTACTGGGCACTCTCCACAGTTTCAAGTGTGCTCCTGTGATATTGTCAGCATCAGTCACTACTACTAGGCACTCTCCAGTTTCAAGTGTACTCCTGTGATATTTTCAGCATCAGTCGCTACTACTGGGCACTCTCCAGTTTCAAGTGTATTCCAGTGATATTTTCAGCATCAGTCACTACTACTGGGCACTCTCCAGTTTCATGTGTACTCCTGTGATATTCTCAGCATCAGTCGCTACTACTGGGCACTCTCCAGTTTCAAGTGTGCTTCTGTGATATTTTCAGCATCAGTCACTACTACTGGGCACTCTCCAGTTTCATGTGTACTCCTGTGATATTTTCAGCATTAGTCGCTACTACTGGGCACTCTCCAGTTTCAAGTGTGCTTCTGTGATATTTTCAGCATCAGTCACTACTACTGGGCACTCTCCAGTTTCAAGTGTACTCCTGTGATATTTTCAGCATCAGTCACTACTACTGGGCACTTTCCAGTTTCAAGTGTACTCCTGTGATATTTTCAGCATCAGTCACTACTACTGGGCACTCTCCAGTTTCAAGTGTACTCCTGTGATATTTTCAGCATCAGTCACTACTACTGGGCACTCTCCAGTTTCAAGTGTACTCCTGTGATATTTTCAGCATCAGTTAATACAACTGGGCACTCTCCAGTTTCAAGTGTACTCCTGTGATATTTTCAGCATCAGTCACTACTACTGGGCACTCTCCAGTTTCAAGTGTACTCCTGTGATATTTTCGGCATCAGTCACTACTACTGGGCACTCTCCAGTTTCAAGTGTACTCCTGTGATATTTTCAGCATCAGTCACTACTACTGGGCAATCTCCAGTTTCAAGTGTACTCCTGTGATATTTTCGGCATCAGTCACTACTACTGGGCACTCTCCAGTTTCAGGTGTACTCCTGTGATATTTTCAGCATCAGTCACTACTACTGGGCACTCTCCAGTTTCAAGTGTACTCCTGTGATATTTTTTAAGCATCAGTCACTACTACAGGGCACTCTCCAGTTTCATGTGTACTCCTGTGATATTCTCAGCATCAGTCACTACTACTGGGCACTCTCCAGTTTCATGTGTACTCCTGTGATATTCTCAGCATCAGTCACTACTACTGGGCACTCTCCAGTTTCATGTGTACTCCTGTGATATTTTCAGCATCAGTCACTACTACTGGGCACTCTCCACAGTTTCAAGTGTGCTCCTGTGATATTGTCAGCATCAGTCACTACTACTGGGCACTCTCCACAGTTTCAAGTGTGCTCCTGTGATATTGTCAGCATCAGTCACTACTACTAGGCACTCTCCAGTTTCAAGTGTACTCCTGTGATATTTTCAGCATCAGTCGCTACTACTGGGCACTCTCCAGTTTCAAGTGTATTCCAGTGATATTTTCAGCATCAGTCACTACTACTGGGCACTCTCCAGTTTCATGTGTACTCCTGTGATATTCTCAGCATCAGTCGCTACTACTGGGCACTCTCCAGTTTCAAGTGTGCTTCTGTGATATTTTCAGCATCAGTCACTACTACTGGGCACTCTCCAGTTTCATGTGTACTCCTGTGATATTTTCAGCATTAGTCGCTACTACTGGGCACTCTCCAGTTTCAAGTGTGCTTCTATGATATTTTCAGCATCAGTCACTACTACTGGGCACTCTCCAGTTTCAAGTGTACTCCTGTGATATTTTCAGCATCAGTCACTACTATTGGGCACTTTCCAGTTTCAAGTGTACTCCTGTGATATTTTCAGCATCAGTCACTACTACTGGGCACTCTCCAGTTTCAAGTGTACTCCTGTGATATTTTCAGCATCAGTCACTACTACTGGGCACTCTCCAGTTTCAAGTGAACTCCTGTGATATTTTCAGCATCAGTCAATACAACTGGGCACTCTCCAGTTTCAAGTGTACTCCTGTGATATTTTCAGCATCAGTCACTACTACTGGGCACTCTCCAGTTTCAAGTGTACTCCTGTGATATTTTCGGCATCAGTCACTACTACTGGGCACTCTCCAGTTTCAAGTGTACTCCTGTGATATTTTCAGCATCAGTCACTACTACTGGGCACTCTCCAGTTTCAAGTGTACTCCTGTGATATTTTCGGCATCAGTCACTACTACTGGGCACTCTCCAGTTTCAAGTGTACTCCTGTGATATTTTCAGCATCAGTCACTACTACTGGGCACTCTCCAGTTTCATGTGTACTCCTGTGATATTCTCAGCATCAGTCACTACTACTGGGCACTTTCCAGTTTCATGTGTACTCCTGTGATATTTTCAGCATCAGTCACTACTACTGGGTACTCTCCACAGTTTCAAGTGTGCTCCTGTGATATTGTCAGCATCAGTCACTACTACTGGGCACTCTCCAGTTTCAAGTGTACTCCTGTGATATTTTCAGCATCAGTCACTACAACTGGGCACTCTCCATTTTCAAGTGTACTCCTGTGATATTTTCGGCATCAGTCACTACTACTGGGCACTCTCCAGTTTCAAGAGTACTCCTGTGATATTTTCAGCATCAGTCACTACTACTGGGCACTCTCCAGTTTCAAGTGTACTCCTGTGATATTTTCAGCATCAGTCACTACAACTGGGCACTCTCCAGTTTCAAGTGTACTCCTGTGATATTTTCGGCATCAGTCACTACTACTGTGCACTCTCCAGTTTCAAGTGTACTCCTGTGATATTTTCAGCATCAGTCACTACTACTGGGCACTCTCCAGTTTCATGTGTACTCCTGTGATATTCTCAGCATCAGTCACTACTACTGGGCACTCTCCAGTTTCATGTGTACTCCTGTGATATTCTCAGCATCAGTCACTACTACTGGGCACTCTCCAGTTTCATGTGTACTCCTGTGATATTTTCAGCATCAGTCACTACTACTGGGCACTCTCCACAGTTTCAAGTGTGCTCCTGTGATATTGTCAGCATCAGTCACTACTACTAGGCACTCTCCAGTTTCAAGTGTACTCCTGTGATATTTTCAGCATCAGTCGCTACTACTGGGCACTCTCCAGTTTCAAGTGTATTCCAGTGATATTTTCAGCATCAGTCACTACTACTGGGCACTCTCCAGTTTCATGTGTACTCCTGTGATATTCTCAGCATCAGTCGCTACTACTGGGCACTCTCCAGTTTCAAGTGTGCTTCTGTGATATTCTCAGCATCAGTCACTACTACTGGGCACTCTCCAGTTTCATGTGAACTCCTGTGATATTTTCAGCATTAGTCGCTACTACTGGGCACTCTCCAGTTTCAAGTGTACTCCAGTGATATTTTCAGCATCAGTCACTACTACTGGGCACTTTCCAGTTTCAAGTGTACTCCTGTGATATTTTCAGCATCAGTCACTACTACTGGGCACTCTCCAGTTTCAAGTGTACTCCTGTGATATTTTCAGCATCAGTCACTACTACTGGGCACTCTCCACAGTTTCAAGTGTACTCCTGTGATATTTTCAGCATCAGTCAATACAACTGGGCACTCTCCAGTTTCAAGTGTACTCCTGTGATATTTTCAGCATCAGTCACTACAACTGGGCACTCTCCAGTTTCAAATGTACTCCTGTGATATTTTCGGCATCAGTCACTACTACTGGGCACTCTCCAGTTTCAAGTGTACTCCTGTGATATTTTCAGCATCAGTCACTACTACTGGGCACTCTCCACAGTTTCAAGTGTGCTCCTGTGATATTGTCAGCATCAGTCACTACTACTGGGCACTCTCCACAGTTTCAAGTGTGCTCCTGTGATATTGTCAGCATCAGTCACTACTACTGGGCACTCTCCACATTTTTAAGTGTGCTCCTGTGATATTCTCAGCATCAATCACTACTATTGGGCATCCTCCAGTTTCAAGTGTACTCCATACTTGCCTACCTGACCCTCTCCATGAGGGAGAAAATGCTCTGTTCCTGGACTTTCCTGGTAATGTATGATTGCCATCACCTGTGGTGAGCTAGTTAATTGATAAGAAAGGTGTTTCACCACAGGTGATGGCAATCATACATTACCAGGAAAGTCCAGGAACAGAGCATTTTCTCCCTCATGGAGAGGGTCAGGTAGGCAAGTATGGTGTACTCCTGTGATATTCTCAGCATCAGTCGCTACTACTGGGCACTCTCCGGTTTCAAGTGTACTCCTGTGATATTTTAAGCATCTGTCACTACTACTGGGTAGAGATGAGCGGGTTCGGTTTCTCTGAATCCGAACCCGCCAGAACTTCATGTTTTTTTTCACGGGTCCGAGCGACTCGGATCTTCCCGCCTTGCTCGGTTAACCCGAGCGCGCCCGAACGTCATCATGACGCTGTCGGATTCTCGCGAGGCTCGGATTCTATCGCGAGACTCGGATTCTATATAAGGAGCCGCGCGTCGCCGCCATTTTCACACGTGCATTGAGATTGATAGGGAGAGGACGTGGCTGGCGTCCTCTCCGTTTAGAATAGATTAGAGAGACACTTGATTTACTAATTTTGGGGAGCATTAGGAGTACTCAGTACAGTGCAGAGTTTTGCTGATAGTGACCACACCAGTTTTATTTATAATCCGTTCTCTGCCTGAAAAAAGCGATACACAGCACACAGTGACTCAGTCACATACCATATCTGTGTGCACTGCTCAGGCTCAGGCCAGTGTGCTGCATCATCTATTATCTATATATAATATTATATATATCTGTCTGACTGCTCAGCTCACACAGCTTATAATTGTGGGGGAGACTGGGGAGCACTACTGCAGTGCCAGTTATAGGTTATAGCAGGAGCCAGGAGTACATAATATATTATATAGTGAGTGACCACCAGACACACAGTGCAGTTTATTTAATATATCCGTTCTCTGCCTGAAAAAAGCGATACACACAGTGACTCAGTCAGTCACATACCATATCTGTGTGCACTGCTCAGGCTCAGGCCAGTGTGTTGCATCATCTATATATATTATATATCTGTCTGACTGCTCAGCTCACACAGCTTATAATTGTGGGGGAGACTGGGGAGCACTACTGCAGTGCCAGTTATAGGTTATAGCAGGAGCCAGGAGTACATAATATTATATTAAAATTAAACAGTGCACACTTTTGCTGCAGGAGTGCCACTGCCAGTGTGACTAGTGACCAGTGACCTGACCACCAGTATATATAATATTAGTAGTATACTATCTCTTTATCAACCAGTCTATATTAGCAGCAGACACAGTACAGTGCGGTAGTTCACGGCTGTGGCTACCTCTGTGTCGGCACTCGGCAGCCCGTCCATAATTGTATATACCACCTAACCGTGGTTTTTTTTTCTTTCTTTATACATACATACTAGTTACGAGTATACTATCTCTTTATCAACCAGTCTATATTAGCAGCAGACACAGTACAGTGCGGTAGTTCACGGCTGTGGCTACCTCTGTGTCGGCACTCGGCAGCCCGTCCATAATTGTATATACCACCTAACCGTGGGTTTTTTTTCTTTCTTTATACATACATACTAGTTACGAGTATACTATCTCTTTATCAACCAGTCTATATATTAGCAGCAGACACAGTACAGTGCGGTAGTTCACGGCTGTGGCTACCTCTGTGTCGGTACTCGGCAGCCCGTCCATAATTGTATATACCACCTAACCGTGGTTTTTTTTTCTTTCTTTATACATACATACTAGTTACGAGTATACTATCTCTTTATCAACCAGTCTATATTAGCAGCAGACACAGTACAGTGCGGTAGTTCACGGCTGTGGCTACCTCTGTGTCGGCACTCGGCAGCCCGTCCATAATTGTATATACCACCTAACCGTGGTTTTTTTTTTCTTTCTTTATACATACATACTAGTTACGAGTATACTATCTCTTTATCAACCAGTCTATATATTAGCAGCAGACACAGTACAGTGCGGTAGTTCACGGCTGTGGCTACCTCTGTGTCGGCACTCGGCAGCCCGTCCATAATTGTATATACCACCTAACCATGGTTTTTTTTTTCTTTCTTTATACATACATACTAGTTACGAGTATACTATCTCTTTATCAACCAGTCTATATATTAGCAGCAGACACAGTACAGTGCGGTAGTTCACGGCTGTGGCTACCTCTGTGTCGGCACTCGGCAGCCCGTCCATAATTGTATATACCACCTAACCGTGGTTTTTTTTTTTTCCTTTATACATACATACTAGTTACGAGTATACTATCTCTTTATCAACAAGTCTATATATTAGCAGCAGACACAGTACAGTGCGGTAGTTCACGGCTGTGGCTACCTCTGTGTCGGCACTCGGCAGCCCGTCCATAATTGTATATACCACCTAACCGTGGTTTTTTTTTTCTTTCTTTATACATACATACTAGTTACGAGTATACTATCTCTTTATCAACCAGTCTATATATTAGCAGCAGACACAGTACAGTGCGGTAGTTCACGGCTGTGGCTACCTCTGTGTCGGCACTCGGCAGCCCGTCCATAATTGTATATACCACCTAACCGTGGTTTTTTTTTCTTTCTTTATACATACATACTAGTTACGAGTATACTATCTCTTTATCAACCAGTCTATATATTAGCAGCAGACACGGTACAGTGCGGTAGTTCACGGCTGTGGCTACCTCTGTGTCGGCACTCGGCAGCCCGTCCATAATTGTATATACCACCTAACCGTGGTTTTTTTTTCTTTCTTTATACATACATACTAGTTACGAGTATACTATCTCTTTATCAACCAGTCTATATATTAGCAGCAGACACAGTACAGTGCGGTAGTTCACGGCTGTGGCTACCTCTGTGTCGGCACTCGGCAGCCCGTCCATAATTGTATATACCACCTAACCGTGTTTTTTTTTTCTTTCTTTATACATACATACTAGTTACGAGTATACTATCTCTTTATCAACCAGTCTATATATTAGCAGCAGACACAGTACAGTGCGGTAGTTCACGGCTGTGGCTACCTCTGTGTCGGCACTCGGCAGCCCGTCCATAATTGTATATACCACCTAACCGTGGTTTTTTTTTCTTTCTTTATACATACATACTAGTTACGAGTATACTATCTCTTTATCAACCAGTCTATATATTAGCAGCAGACACAGTACAGTGCGGTAGTTCACGGCTGTGGCTACCTCTGTGTCGGCACTCGGCAGCCCGTCCATAATTGTATACTAGTATCCAATCCATCCATCTCCATTGTTTACCTGAGGTGCCTTTTAGTTGTGCCTATTAAAATATGGAGAACAAAAATGTTGAGGTTCCAAAATTAGGGAAAGATCAAGATCCACTTCCACCTCGTGCTGAAGCTGCTGCCACTAGTCATGGCCGAGACGATGAAATGCCAGCAACGTCGTCTGCCAAGGCCGATGCCCAATGTCATAGTACAGAGCATGTCAAATCCAAAACACCAAATATCAGTAAAAAAAGGACTCCAAAACCTAAAATAAAATTGTCGGAGGAGAAGCGTAAACTTGCCAATATGCCATTTACCACACGGAGTGGCAAGGAACGGCTGAGGCCCTGGCCTATGTTCATGGCTAGTGGTTCAGCTTCACATGAGGATGGAAGCACTCAGCCTCTCGCTAGAAAAATGAAAAGACTCAAGCTGGCAAAAGCAGCACAGCAAAGAACTGTGCATTCTTCGAAATCCCAAATCCACAAGGAGAGTCCAATTGTGTCGGTTGCGATGCCTGACCTTCCCAACACTGGACGTGAAGAGCATGCGCCTTCCACCATTTGCACGCCCCCTGCAAGTGCTGGAAGGAGCACCCGCAGTCCAGTTCCTGATAGTCAGATTGAAGATGTCAGTGTTGAAGTACACCAGGATGAGGAGGATATGGGTGTTGCTGGCGCTGGGGAGGAAATTGACCAGGAGGATTCTGATGGTGAGGTGGTTTGTTTAAGTCAGGCACCCGGGGAGACACCTGTTGTCCGTGGGAGGAATATGGCCGTTGACATGCCAGGTGAAAATACCAAAAAAATCAGCTCTTCGGTGTGGAGGTATTTCACCAGAAATGCGGACAACAGGTGTCAAGCCGTGTGTTCCCTTTGTCAAGCTGTAATAAGTAGGGGTAAGGACGTTAACCACCTCGGAACATCCTCCCTTATACGTCACCTGCAGCGCATTCATAATAAGTCAGTGACAAGTTCAAAAACTTTGGGTGACAGCGGAAGCAGTCCACTGACCAGTAAATCCCTTCCTCTTGTAACCAAGCTCACGCAAACCACCCCACCAACTCCCTCAGTGTCAATTTCCTCCTTCCCCAGGAATGCCAATAGTCCTGCAGGCCATGTCACTGGCAATTCTGACGAGTCCTCTCCTGCCTGGGATTCCTCCGATGCATCCTTGCGTGTAACGCCTACTGCTGCTGGCGCTGCTGTTGTTGCCGCTGGGAGTCGATGGTCATCCCAGAGGGGAAGTCGTAAGCCCACTTGTACTACTTCCAGTAAGCAATTGACTGTTCAACAGTCCTTTGCGAGGAAGATGAAATATCACAGCAGTCATCCTACTGCAAAGCGGATAACTGAGTCCTTGACAACTATGTTGGTGTTAGACGTGCGTCCGGTATCCGCCGTTAGTTCACAGGGAACTAGACAATTTATTGAGGCAGTGTGCCCCCGTTACCAAATACCATCTAGGTTCCACTTCTCTAGGCAGGCGATACCGAGAATGTACACGGACGTCAGAAAAAGACTCACCAGTGTCCTAAAAAATGCAGTTGTACCCAATGTCCACTTAACCACGGACATGTGGACATGTGTAGCAGGGCAGGGTCAGGACTATATGACTGTGACAGCCCACTGGGTAGATGTATGGACTCCCGCCGCAAGAACAGCAGCGGCGGCACCAGTAGCAGCATCTCGCAAACGCCAACTCTTTCCTAGGCAGGCTACGCTTTGTATCACCGCTTTCCAGAATACGCACACAGCTGAAAACCTCTTACGGCAACTGAGGAAGATCATCGCGGAATGGCTTACCCCAATTGGACTCTCCTGTGGATTTGTGGCATCGGACAACGCCAGCAATATTGTGTGTGCATTAAATATGGGCAAATTCCAGCACGTCCCATGTTTTGCACATACCTTGAATTTGGTGGTGCAGAATTTTTAAAAAAACGACAGGGGCGTGCAAGAGATGCTGTCGGTGGCCAGAAAAATTGCGGGACACTTTTGGCGTACAGGCACCACGTACAGAAGACTGGAGCACCACCAAAAACTACTGAACCTGCCCTGCCATCATCTGAAGCAAGAAGTGGTAACGAGGTGGAATTCAACCCTCTATATGCTTCAGAGGTTGGAGGAGCAGCAAAAGGCCATTCAAGCCTATACAATTGAGCACGATATAGTAGGTGGAATGCACCTGTCTCAAGTGCAGTGGAGAATGATTTCAACGTTGTGCAAGGTTCTGATGCCCTTTGAACTTGCCACACGTGAAGTCAGTTCAGACACTGCCAGCCTGAGTCAGGTCATTCCCCTCATCAGGCTTTTGCAGAAGAAGCTGGAGGCATTGAAGAAGGAGCTAAAAGGGAGCGATTCCGCTAGGCATGTGGGACTTGTGGATGCAGCCCTTAATTCGCTTAACAAGGATTCACGGGTGGTCAATCTGTTGAAATCAGAGCACTACATTTTGGCCACCGTGCTCGATCCTAGATTTAAAGCCTACCTTGGATCTCTCTTTCCGGCAGACACAGGTCTGCTGGGGTTGAAAGACCTGCTGGTGACAAAATTGTCAAGTCAAGCGGAACGCGACCTGTCAACATCTCCTCCTTCACATTCTCCCGCAACTGGGGGTGCGAGGAAAAGGCTCAGAATTCCGAGCCCACCCGCTGGCGGTGATGCAGGGCAGTCTGGAGCGACTGCTGATGCTGACATCTGGTCCGGACTGAAGGACCTGACAACGATTACGGACATGTCGTCTACTGTCACTGCATATGATTCTCTCAACATTGATAGAATGGTGGAGGATTATATGAGTGACCGCATCCAAGTTGGCACGTCACAAAGTCCGTACTTATACTGGCAGGAAAAAGAGGCAATTTGGAGGCCCTTGCACAAACTGGCTTTATTCTACCTAAGTTGCCCTCCCACAAGTGTGTACTCCGAAAGAGTGTTTAGTGCCGCCGCTCACCTTGTCAGCAATCGGCGTACGAGGTTACATCCAGAAAATGTGGAGAAGATGATGTTCATTAAAATGAATTATAATCAATTCCTCCGCGGAGACATTGACCAGCAGCAATTGCCTCCACAAAGTACACAGGGAGCTGAGATGGTGGATTCCAGTGGGGACGAATTGATAATCTGTGAGGAGGGGGATGTACACGGTGATATATCGGAGGGTGAAGATGAGGTGGACATCTTGCCTCTGTAGAGCCAGTTTGTGCAAGGAGAGATTAATTGCTTCTTTTTTTGGGGGGGTCCAAACCAACCCGTCATATCAGTCACAGTCGTGTGGCAGACCCTGTCACTGAAATGATGGGTTGGTTAAAGTGTGCATGTCCTGTTTTGTTTATACAACATAAGGGTGGGTGGGAGGGCCCAAGGACAATTCCATCTTGCACCTCTTTTTTCTTTTCTTTTTCTTTGCATCATGTGCTGATTGGGGAGGGTTTTTTGGAAGGGACATCCTGCGTGACACTGCAGTGCCACTCCTAGATGGGCCCGGTGTTTGTGTCGGCCACTAGGGTCGCTAATCTTACTCACACAGTCAGCTACCTCATTGCGCCTCTTTTTTTCTTTGCGTCATGTGCTGTTTGGGGAGGGTTTTTTGGAAGGGACATCCTGCGTGACACTGCAGTGCCACTCCTAGATGGGCCCGGTGTTTGTGTCGGCCACTAGGGTCGCTAATCTTACTCACACAGCTACCTCATTGCGCCTCTTTTTTTCTTTGCGTCATGTGCTGTTTGGGGAGGGTTTTTTGGAAGGGACATCCTGCGTGACACTGCAGTGCCACTCCTAGATGGGCCCGGTGTTTGTGTCGGCCACTAGGGTCGCTAATCTTACTCACACAGCTACCTCATTGCGCCTCTTTTTTTCTTTGCGTCATGTGCTGTTTGGGGAGGGTTTTTTGGAAGGGCCATCCTGCGTGACACTGCAGTGCCACTCCTAGATGGGCCCGGTGTTTGTGTCGGCCACTAGGGTCGCTAATCTTACTCACACAGCTACCTCATTGCGCCTCTTTTTTTCTTTGCGTCATGTGCTGTTTGGGGAGGGTTTTTTGGAAGGGACATCCTGCGTGACACTGCAGTGCCACTCCTAGATGGGCCCGGTGTTTGTGTCGGCCACTAGGGTCGCTTATCTTACTCACACAGCGACCTCGGTGCAAATTTTAGGACTAAAAATAATATTGTGAGGTGTGAGGTATTCAGAATAGACTGAAAATGAGTGTAAATTATGGTTTTTGAGGTTAATAATACTTTGGGATCAAAATGACCCCCAAATTCTATGATTTAAGCTGTTTTTTAGTGTTTTTTTTAAAAAACACCCGAATCCAAAACACACCCGAATCCGACAAAAAAAATTCGGTGAGGTTTTGCCAAAACGCGTTCGAACCCAAAACACGGCCGCGGAACCGAACCCAAAACCAAAACACAAAACCCGAAAAATTTCAGGCGCTCATCTCTACTACTGGGCACTCTCCAGTCTCAAGTGTACTCCTGTGATATTTTCAGCATCTGTCACTACTACTGGGCACTCTCCAGTCTCAAGTGTACTCCTGTGATATTTTCAGCATCAATCACAACTACTGGGCACTCTCCAGTTTCAAGTGTGCTCCTGTGATATTCTCAGCATCAGTCACTACTACTGGGCTCTCTCCAGTTTCAAGGGCCGGATGTACTATGTAGAAAATGCGGTAAACTCCCTGTTTACCGCATTTTCCTGATGCACTATCCCCCGGCCGGCAGGTCAGTGCAGCGGCGGGGTACGCCAGCTTTAGCTGGCGATAGTCCATAGTAGCCTATGGGCTTCTCTCCGCAGCGCTGTGTGAGGGATCCGATCGGATACCTCCCAGCATGCCCTGCGGCCGCCCCCGTCGCCCCGCGCATGCGCAGACTGACTCCTGGGCCGAATCCCGGAAGTCAGGATGCCGCTGCGCATCGCGAAGGACAGCTCTTATCGGAAGAGCTGTTCTCCGCAATGCTGATCGCATATGTTAGTACATATGCGATCAGCATCGTGGCGCAGGGCGGCGATGGGCGGCGATATACATTAGTACATCCTGCCCCAAGTGTGCTCCTGTGATATTTTCAGCATCAGTCACTACTACTGGGCACTCTCCAGTTTCAAGTGTGCTTCTGTGATATTTTCAGCATCAGTCACTACTACTGGGCACTCTCCAGTTTCAAGTGTACTCCTGTGATATTTTCAGCATCAGTCACTACTACTGGGCACTCTCCAGTTTCATGTGTACTCCTGTGATATTCTCAGCATCAGTCACTACTACTGGGCACTCTCCAGTTTCAAGTGTATTCCTGTGATATTTTCAGCATCAGTCGCTACTACTGGGCACTCTCCAGTTTCAAGTGTGCTTCTGTTATATTCTCAGCATCAGTCACTACTACTGGGCACTCTCCAGTTTCATGTGTACTCCTGTGATATTTTCAGCATCAGTCTCTACTACTGGGCACTCTCCAGTTTCAAGTGTGCTTCTGTGATATTCTCAGCATCAGTCACTACTACTGGGCACTCTCCAGTTTCATGTGTACTCCTGTGATATTTTCAGCATTAGTCGCTACTACTGTCACTCTCCAGTTTCAAGTGTGCTTCTGTGATATTTTCAGCATCAGTCACTACTACTGGGCACTCTCCAGTTTCTAATGTGTACTCCTGTGATATTTTCAGCATCAGTCACTACTACTGGGCACTCTCCAGTTTCAAGTGTACTCCTGTGATATTTTCAGCATCAGTCACTACTACTGGGCACTCTCCAGTTTCAAGTGTACTCCTGTGATATTTTCGGCATCAGTCACTACTACTGGGCACTCTCCAGTTTCAAGTGTACTCCTGTGATATTTTCGGCATCAGTCACTACTACTGGGCACTCTCCAGTTTCAAGTGTACTCCTGTGATATTTTCGGCATCAGTCACTACTACTGGGCATTCTCCAGTTTCAAGTGTACTCCTGTGATATTTTCAGCATCAGTCACTACTACTGGGCACTCTCCAGTTTCATGTGTACTCCTGTGATATTCTCAGCATCAGTCACTACTACTGGGCACTCTCCAGTTTCATGTGTACTCCTGTGATATTCTCAGCATCAGTCACTACTACTGGGCACTCTCCAGTTTCATGTGTACTCCTGTGATATTTTCAGCATCAGTCACTACTACTGGGCACTCTCCACAGTTTCAAGTGTGCTCCTGTGATATTGTCAGCATCAGTCACTACTACTGGGCACTCTCCACAGTTTCAAGTGTGCTCCTGTGATATTGTCAGCATCAGTCACTACTACTAGGCACTCTCCAGTTTCAAGTGTACTCCTGTGATATTTTCAGCATCAGTCGCTACTACTGGGCACTCTCCAGTTTCAAGTGTATTCCAGTGATATTTTCAGCATCAGTCACTACTACTGGGCACTCTCCAGTTTCATGTGTACTCCTGTGAAATTCTCAGCATCAGTCGCTACTACTGGGCACTCTCCAGTTTCAAGTGTGCTTCTGTGATATTCTCAGCATCAGTCACTACTACTGGGCACTCTCCAGTTTTATGTGTACTCCTGTGATATTTTCAGCATTAGTCGCTACTACTGGGCACTCTCCAGTTTTAAGTGTGCATCTGTGATATTTTCAGCATCAGTCACTACTACTGGGCACTCTCCAGTTTCAAGTGTACTCCTGTGATATTTTCAGCATCAGTCACTACTACTGGGCACTTTCCAGTTTCAAGTGTACTCCTGTGATATTTTCAGCATCAGTCACTACTACTGGGCACTCTCCAGTTTCAAGTGTACTCCTGTGATATTTTCAGCATCAGTCACTACTACTGGGCACTCTCCAGTTTCAAGTGTACTCCTGTGATATTTTCAGCATCAGTCAATACAACTGGGCACTCTCCAGTTTCAAGTGTACTCCTGTGATATTTTCAGCATCAGTCACTACAACTGGGCACTCTCCAGTTTCAAGTGTACTCCTGTGATATTTTCGGCATCAGTCACTACTACTGGGCACTCTCCAGTTTCAAGTGTACTCCTGTGATATTTTCAGCATCAGTCGCTACTACTGGGCACTCTCCAGTTTCAAGTGTATTCCAGTGATATTTTCAGCTTCAGTCACTACTACTGGGCACTCTCCAGTTTCATGTGTACTCCTGTGAAATTCTCAGCATCAGTCGCTACTACTGGGCACTCTCCAGTTTCAAGTGTGCTTCTGTGATATTCTCAGCATCAGTCACTACTACTGGGCACTCTCCAGTTTTATGTGTACTCCTGTGATATTTTCAGCATTAGTCGCTACTACTGGGCACTCTCCAGTTTCAAGTGTGCATCTGTGATATTTTCAGCATCAGTCACTACTACTGGGCACTCTCCAGTTTCAAGTGTACTCCTGTGATATTTTCAGCATCAGTCACTACTACTGGGCACTTTCCAGTTTCAAGTGTACTCCTGTGATATTTTCAGCATCAGTCACTACTACTGGGCACTCTCCAGTTTCAAGTGTACTCCTGTGATATTTTCAGCATCAGTCACTACTACTGGGCACTCTCCAGTTTCAAGTGTACTCCTGTGATATTTTCAGCATCAGTCAATACAACTGGGCACTCTCCAGTTTCAAGTGTACTCCTGTGATATTTTCAGCATCAGTCACTACAACTGGGCACTCTCCAGTTTCAAGTGTACTCCTGTGATATTTTCGGCATCAGTCACTACTACTGGGCACTCTCCAGTTTCAAGTGTACTCCTGTGATATTTTCAGCATCAGTCACTACTACTGGGCACTCTCCAGTTTCAAGTGTACTCCTGTGATATTTTCGGCATCAGTCACTACTACTGGGCACTATCCAGTTTCAAGTGTACTCCTGTGATATTTTCAGCATCAGTCACTACTACTGGGCACTCTCCAGTTTCATGTGTACTCCTGTGATATTCTCAGCATCAGTCACTACTACTGGGCACTTTCCAGTTTCATGTGTACTCCTGTGATATTTTTAGCATCAGTCACTACTACTGGGCACTCTCCACAGTTTCAAGTGTGCTCCTGTGATATTGTCAGCATCAGTCACTACTACTGGGCACTCTCCACAGTTTCAAGTGTGCTCCTGTGATATTGTCAGCATCAGTCACTACTACTAGGCACTCTCCAGTTTCAAGTGTACTCCTGTGATATTTTCAGCATCAGTCACTACAACTTGGCACTCTCCATTTTCAAGTGTACTCCTGTGATATTTTCGGCATCAGTCACTACTACTGGGCACTCTCCAGTTTCAAGTGTACTCCTGTGATATTTTCAGCATCAGTCACTACTACTGGGCACTCTCCAGTTTCAAGTGTACTCCTCTGATATTTTTGGCATCAGTCACTACTACTGTGCACTCTCCAGTTTCAAGTGTACTCCTGTGATATTTTCAGCATCAGTCACTACTACTGGGCACTCTCCAGTTTCATGTGTACTCCTGTGATATTCTCAGCATCAGTCACTACTACTGGGCACTCTCCAGTTTCATGTGTACTCCTGTGATATTCTCAGCATCAGTCACTACTACTGGGCACTCTCCAGTTTCATGTGTACTCCTGTGATATTTTCAGCATCAGTCACTACTACTGGGCACTCTCCACAGTTTCAAGTGTGCATCTGTGATATTTTCAGCATCAGTCACTACTACTGGGCACTCTCCAGTTTCAAGTGTACTCCTGTGATATTTTCAGCATCAGTCACTACTACTGGGCACTTTCCAGTTTCAAGTGTACTCCTGTGATATTTTCAGCATCAGTCACTACTACTGGGCACTCTCCAGTTTCAAGTGTACTCCTGTGATATTTTCAGCATCAGTCACTACTACTGGGCACTCTCCAGTTTCAAGTGTACTCCTGTGATATTTTCAGCATCAGTCACTACTACTGGGCACTCTCCAGTTTCAAGTGTACTCCTGTGATATTTTCAGCATCAGTCAATACAACTGGGCACTCTCCAGTTTCAAGTGTACTCCTGTGATATTTTCAGCATCAGTCACTACAACTGGGCACTCTCCAGTTTCAAGTGTACTCCTGTGATATTTTCGGCATCAGTCACTACTACTGGGCACTCTCCAGTTTCAAGTGTACTCCTGTGATATTTTCGGCATCAGTCACTACTACTGGGCACTCTCCAGTTTCAAGTGTACTCCTGTGATATTTTCGGCATCAGTCACATATACTGGGCACTCTCCAGTTTCAAGTGTACTCCTGTGATATTTTCAGCATCAGTCACTACTACTGGGCACTCTCCAGTTTCATGTGTACTCCTGTGATATTCTCAGCATCAGTCACTACTACTGGGCACTCTCCAGTTTCATGTGTACTCGTGTGATATTCTCAGCATCAGTCACTACTACTGGGCACTTTCCAGTTTCATGTGTACTCCTGTGATATTTTCAGCATCAGTCACTACTACTGGGCACTCTCCACAGTTTCAAGTGTGCTCCTATGATATTGTCAGCATCAGTCACTACTACTGGGCACTCTCCACAGTTTCAAGTGTGCTCCTGTGATATTGTCAGCATCAGTCACTACTACTAGGCACTCTCCAGTTTCAAGTGTACTCCTGTGATATTTTCAGCATCAGTCACTACAACTGGACACTCTCCATTTTCAAGTGTACTCCTGTGATATTTTCGGCATCAGTCACTACTACTGGGCACTCTCCAGTTTCAAGTGTACTCCTGTGATATTTTCAGCATCAGTCACTACTACTGGGCACTCTCCAGTTTCAAGTGTACTCCTGTGATATTTTCGGCATCAGTCACTACTACTGTGCACTCTCCAGTTTCAAGTGTACTCCTGTGATATTTTCAGCATCAGTCACTACTACTGGGCACTCTCCAGTTTCATGTGTACTCCTGTGATATTCTCAGCATCAGTCACTACTACTGGGCACTCTCCAGTTTCATGTGTACTCCTGTGATATTCTCAGCATCATTCACTACTACTGGGCACTCTCCAGTTTCATGTGTACTCCTGTGATATTTTCAGCATCAGTCACTACTACTGGGCACTCTCCACAGTTTCAAGTGTGCTCCTGTGATATTGTCAGCATCAGTCACTACTACTGGGCACTCTCCACAGTTTCAAGTGTGCTCCTGTGATATTGTCAGCATCAGTCACTACTACTAGGCACTCTCCAGTTTCAAGTGTACTCCTGTGATATTTTCAGCATCAGTCGCTACTACTGTGCACTCTCCAGTTTCAAGTGTATTCCAGTGATATTTTCAGCATCAGTCACTACTACTGGGCACTCTCCAGTTTCATGTGCACTCCTGTGATATTCTCAGCATCAGTCGCTACTACTGGGCACTCTCCAGTTTCAAGTGTGCTTCTGTGATATTCTCAGCATCTGTCACTACTACTGGGCACTCTCCAGTTTCATGTGTACTCCTGTGATATTTTCAGCATTAGTCGCTACTACTGGGCACTCTCCAGTTTCAAGTGTGCTTCTGTGATATTTTCAGCATCAGTCACTACTACTTGGCACTCTCCAGTTTCAAGTGTACTCCTGTGATATTTTCAGCATCAGTAACTACTACTGGGCACTTTCCAGTTTCAAGTGTACTCCTGTGATATTTTCAGCATCAGTCACTACTACTGGGCACTCTCCAGTTTCAAGTGTACTCCTGTGATATTTTCAGCATCAGTCACTACTACTGGGCACTCTCCAGTTTCAAGTGTACTCCTGTGATATTTTCAGCATCAGTCACTACTACTGGGCACTCTCCAGTTTCAAGTGTACTCCTGTGATATTTTCAGCATCAGTCACTACAACTGGGCACTCTCCAGTTTCAATTGTACTCCTGTGATATTTTCGGCATCAGTCACTACTACTGGGAACTCTCCAGTTTCAAGTGTACTCCTGTGATATTTTCAGCATCAGTCACTACTACTGGGCACTCTCCAGTTTCAA
This sequence comes from Pseudophryne corroboree, assembly GCF_028390025.1. Lineage (NCBI taxonomy): Eukaryota > Metazoa > Chordata > Amphibia > Anura > Myobatrachidae > Pseudophryne > Pseudophryne corroboree. Next base: position 923,161,120 of record NC_086444.1, read on the forward strand.
GTGTACTCCTGTGATATTTTCGGCATCAGTCACTACTACTGGGCAATCTCCAGTTTCAAGTGTACTCCTGTGATATTTTCAGCATCAGTCTCTACTACTGGGCACTCTCCAGTTTCATGTGTACTCCTGTGATATTCTCAGCATCAGTCACTACTACTGGGCACTCTCCAGTTTCATGTGTACTCCTGTGATATTCTCAGCATCAGTCACTACTACTGGGCACTCTCCAGTTTCATGTGTACTCCTGTGATATTTTCAGCATCAGTCACTACTACTGGGCACTCTCCACAGTTTCAAGTGTGCTCCTGTGATATTGTCAGCATCAGTCACTACTACTGGGCACTCTCCACAGTTTCAAGTGTGCTCCTGTGATATTGTCAGCATCAGTCACTACTACTGGGCACTCTCCACAGTTTCAAGTGTGCTCCTGTGATATTGTCAGCATCAGTCACTACTACTAGGCACTCTCCAGTTTCAAGTGTACTCCTGTGATATTTTTAGCATCAGTCGCTACTACTGGGCACTCTCCAGTTTCAAGTGTTTTCCAGTGATATTTTCAGCATCAGTCACTACTACTGGGCACTCTCCAGTTTCATGTGCACTCCTGTGATATTCTCAGCATCAGTCGCTACTACTGGGCACTCTCCAGTTTCAAGTGTGCTTCTGTGATATTCTCAGCATCAGTCACTACTACTGGGCACTCTCCAGTTTCATGTGTACTCCTGTGATATTTTCAGCATTAGTCGCTACTACTGGGCACTCTCCAGTTTCAAGTGTGCTTCTGTGATATTTTCAGCATCAGTCACTACTACTTGGCACTCTCCAGTTTCAAGTGTACTCCTGTGACATTTTCAGCATCAGTAACTACTACTGGGCACTTTCCAGTTTCAAGTGTACTCCTGTGATATTTTCAGCATCAGTCACTACTACTGGGCACTCTCCAGTTTCAAGTGTACTCCTGTGATATTTTCAGCATCAGTCACTACTACTGGGCACTCTCCAGTTTCAAGTGTACTCCTGTGATATTTTCAGCATCAGTCACTACTACTGGGCACTCTCCAGTTTCAAGTGTACTCCTGTGATATTTTCAGCATCAGTCACTACAACTGGGCACTCTCCAGTTTCAATTGTACTCCTGTGATATTTTCGGCATCAGTCACTACTACTGGGATCTCTCCAGTTTCAAGTGTACTCCTGTGATATTTTCAGCATCAGTCACTACTACTGGGCACTCTCCAGTTTCAAGTGTACTCCAGTGATATTTTCGGCATCAGTCACTACTACTGGGCAATCTCCAGTTTCAAGTGTACTCCTGTGATATTTTCAGCATCAGTCTCTACTACTGGGCACTCTCCAGTTTCATGTGTACTCCTGTGATATTCTCAGCATCAGTCACTACTACTGGGCACTCTCCAGTTTCATGTGTACTCCTGTGATATTCTCAGCATCAGTCACTACTACTGGGCACTCTCCAGTTTCATGTGTACTCCTGTGATATTTTCAGCATCAGTCACTACTACTGGGCACTCTCCACAGTTTCAAGTGTGCTCCTGTGATATTGTCAGCATCAGTCACTACTACTGGGCACTCTCCACAGTTTCAAGTGTGCTCCTGTGATATTGTCAGCATCAGTCACTACTACTGGGCACTCTCCACAGTTTCAAGTGTGCTCCTGTGATATTGTCAGCATCAGTCACTACTACTAGGCACTCTCCAGTTTCAAGTGTACTCCTGTGATATTTTCAGCATCAGTCGCTACTACTGTGCACTCTCCAGTTTCAAGTGTATTCCAGTGATATTTTCAGCATCAGTCACTACTACTGGGCACTCTCCAGTTTCATGTGCACTCCTGTGATATTCTCAGCATCAGTCGCTACTACTGGGCACTCTCCAGTTTCAAGTGTGCTTCTGTGATATTCTCAGCATCTGTCACTACTACTGGGCACTCTCCAGTTTCATGTGTACTCCTGTGATATTTTCAGCATTAGTCGCTACTACTGGGCACTCTCCAGTTTCAAGTGTGCTTCTGTGATATTTTCAGCATCAGTCACTACTACTTGGCACTCTCCAGTTTCAAGTGTACTCCTGTGATATTTTCAGCATCAGTAACTACTACTGGGCACTTTCCAGTTTCAAGTGTACTCCTGTGATATTTTCAGCATCAGTCACTACTACTGGGCACTCTCCAGTTTCAAGTGTACTCCTGTGATATTTTCAGCATCAGTCACTACTACTGGGCACTCTCCAGTTTCAAGTGTACTCCTGTGATATTTTCAGCATCAGTCACTACTACTGGGCACTCTCCAGTTTCAAGTGTACTCCTGTGATATTTTCAGCATCAGTCACTACAACTGGGCACTCTCCAGTTTCAATTGTACTCCTGTGATATTTTCGGCATCAGTCACTACTACTGGGAACTCTCCAGTTTCAAGTGTACTCCTGTGATATTTTCAGCATCAGTCACTACTACTGGGCACTCTCCAGTTTCAAGTGTACTCCTGTGATATTTTCGGCATCAGTCACTACTACTGGGCAATCTCCAGTTTCAAGTGTACTCCTGTGATATTTTCAGCATCAGTCTCTACTACTGGGCACTCTCCAGTTTCATGTGTACTCCTGTGATATTCTCAGCATCAGTCACTACTACTGGGCACTCTCCAGTTTCATGTGTACTCCTGTGATATTCTCAGCATCAGTCACTACTACTGGGCACTCTCCAGTTTCATGTGTACTCCTGTGATATTTTCAGCATCAGTCACTACTACTGGGCACTCTCCACAGTTTCAAGTGTGCTCCTGTGATATTGTCAGCATCAGTCACTACTACTGGGCACTCTCCACAGTTTCAAGTGTGCTCCTGTGATATTGTCAGCATCAGTCACTACTACTGGGCACTCTCCACAGTTTCAAGTGTGCTCCTGTGATATTGTCAGCATCAGTCACTACTACTAGGCACTCTCCAGTTTCAAGTGTACTCCTGTGATATTTTTAGCATCAGTCGCTACTACTGGGCACTCTCCAGTTTCAAGTGTTTTCCAGTGATATTTTCAGCATCAGTCACTACTACTGGGCACTCTCCAGTTTCATGTGCACTCCTGTGATATTCTCAGCATCAGTCGCTACTACTGGGCACTCTCCAGTTTCAAGTGTGCTTCTGTGATATTCTCAGCATCAGTCACTACTACTGGGCACTCTCCAGTTTCATGTGTACTCCTGTGATATTTTCAGCATTAGTCGCTACTACTGGGCACTCTCCAGTTTCAAGTGTGCTTCTGTGATATTTTCAGCATCAGTCACTACTACTTGGCACTCTCCAGTTTCAAGTGTACTCCTGTGACATTTTCAGCATCAGTAACTACTACTGGGCACTTTCCAGTTTCAAGTGTACTCCTGTGATATTTTCAGCATCAGTCACTACTACTGGGCACTCTCCAGTTTCAAGTGTACTCCTGTGATATTTTCAGCATCAGTCACTACTACTGGGCACTCTCCAGTTTCAAGTGTACTCCTGTGATATTTTCAGCATCAGTCACTACTACTGGGCACTCTCCAGTTTCAAGTGTACTCCTGTGATATTTTCAGCATCAGTCACTACAACTGGGCACTCTCCAGTTTCAATTGTACTCCTGTGATATTTTCGGCATCAGTCACTACTACTGGGATCTCTCCAGTTTCAAGTGTACTCCTGTGATATTTTCAGCATCAGTCACTACTACTGGGCACTCTCCAGTTTCAAGTGTACTCCAGTGATATTTTCGGCATCAGTCACTACTACTGGGCAATCTCCAGTTTCAAGTGTACTCCTGTGATATTTTCAGCATCAGTCTCTACTACTGGGCACTCTCCAGTTTCATGTGTACTCCTGTGATATTCTCAGCATCAGTCACTACTACTGGGCACTCTCCAGTTTCATGTGTACTCCTGTGATATTCTCAGCATCAGTCACTACTACTGGGCACTCTCCAGTTTCATGTGTACTCCTGTGATATTTTCAGCATCAGTCACTACTACTGGGCACTCTCCACAGTTTCAAGTGTGCTCCTGTGATATTGTCAGCATCAGTCACTACTACTGGGCACTCTCCACAGTTTCAAGTGTGCTCCTGTGATATTGTCAGCATCAGTCACTACTACTGGGCACTCTCCACAGTTTCAAGTGTGCTCCTGTGATATTGTCAGCATCAGTCACTACTACTAGGCACTCTCCAGTTTCAAGTGTACTCCTGTGATATTTTTAGCATCAGTCGCTACTACTGGGCACTCTCCAGTTTCAAGTGTTTTCCAGTGATATTTTCAGCATCAGTCACTACTACTGGGCACTCTCCAGTTTCATGTGTACTCCTGTAATATTCTCAGCATCAGTCGCTACTACTGGGCACTCTCCAGTTTCAAGTGTGCTTCTGTGATATTCTCAGCATCAGTCACTACTACTGGGCACTCTCCAGTTTCATGTGTACTCCTGTGATATTTTCAGCATTAGTCGCTACTACTGGGCACTCTCCAGTTTCAAGTGTACTCCTGTGATATTTTCAGCATCAGTCACTACTACTGGGCACTTTCCAGTTTCAAGTGTACTCCTGTGATATTTTCAGCATCACTCACTACTACTGGGCACTCTCCAGTTTCAAGTGTACTCCTGTGATATTTTCAGCATCAGTCACTACTACTGGGCACTCTCCAGTTTCAAGTGTACTCCTGTGATATTTTCAGCATCAGTCACTACAACTGGGCACTCTCCAGTTTCAAGTGTACTCCTGTGATATTTTCGGCATCAGTCACTACTACTGGGCACTCTCCAGTTTCAAGTGTACTCCTGTGATATTTTCAGCATCAGTCACTACTACTGGGCACTCTCCAGTTTCAAGTGTACTCCTGTGATATTTTCGGCATCAGTCACTACTACTGGGCACTCTCCAGTTTCAAGTGTACTCCTGTGATATTTTCAGCATCAGTCTCTACTACTGGGCACTCTCCAGTTTCATGTGTACTCCTGTGATATTCTCAGCATCAGTCACTACTACTGGGCTCTCTCCACAGTTTCAAGTGTACTCCTGTGATATTTTCAGCATCAGTCACTACTACTGGGCACTCTCCAGTTTCATGTGTACTCCTGTGATATTCTCAGCATCAGTCGCTACTACTGGGCACTCTCCAGTTTCAAGTGTGCTTCTGTGATATTCTCAGCATCAGTCACTGCTACTGGGCACTCTCCAGTTTCATGTGTACTCCTGTGATATTTTCAGCATTAGTCGCTACTACTGGGCACTCTCCAGTTTCAAGTGTGCTTCTGTGATATTTTAAGCATCAGTCACTACTACTTGGCACTCTCCAGTTTCAAGTGTACTCCTGTGATATTTTCAGCATCAGTCACTACTACTGGGCACTTTCCAGTTTCAAGTGTACTCCTGTGATATTTTCAGCATCAGTCACTACTACTGGGCACTCTCCAGTTTCATGTGCACTCCTGTGATATTCTCAGCATCAGTCGCTACTACTGGGCACTCTCCAGTTTCAAGTGTGCTTCTGTGATATTCTCAGCATCAGTCACTACTACTGGGCACTCTCCAGTTTCATATGTACTCCTGTGATATTTTCAGCATTAGTCGCTACTACTGGGCACTCTCCAGTTTCAAGTGTGCTTCTGTGATATTTTCAGCATCAGTCACTACTACTTGGCACTCTCCAGTTTCAAGTGTACTCCTGTGATATTTTCAGCATCAGTAACTACTACTGGGCACTTTCCAGTTTCAAGTGTACTCCTGTGATATTTTCAGCATCAGTCACTACTACTGGGCACTCTCCAGTTTCAAGTGTACTCCTGTGATATTTTCAGCATCAGTCACTACTACTGGGCACTCTCCAGTTTCAAGTGTACTCCTGTGATATTTTCAGCATCAGTCACTACTACTGGGCACTCTCCAGTTTCAAGTGTACTCCTGTGATATTTTCAGCATCAGTCACTACAACTGGGCACTCTCCAGTTTCAATTGTACTCCTGTGATATTTTCGGCATCAGTCACTACTACTGGGCACTCTCCAGTTTCAAGTGTACTCCTGTGATATTTTCGGCATCAGTCACTACTACTGGGCAATCTCCAGTTTCAAGTGTACTCCTGTGATATTTTCAGCATCAGTCTCAACTACTGGGCACTCTCCAGTTTCATGTGTACTGCTGTGATATTCTCAGCATCAGTCACTACTACTGGGCACTCTCCAGTTTCATGTGTACTCCTGTGATATTCTCAGCATCAGTCACTACTACTGGGCACTCTCCAGTTTCATGTGTACTCCTGTGATATTTTCAGCATCAGTCACTACTACTGGGCACTCTCCACAGTTTCAAGTGTGCTCCTGTGATATTGTCAGCATCAGTCACTACTACTGGGCACTCTCCACAGTTTCAAGTGTGCTCCTGTGATATTGTCAGCATCAGTCACTACTACTGGGCACTCTCCACTGTTTCAAGTGTGCTCCTGTGATATTGTCAGCATCAGTCACTACTACTAGGCACTCTCCAGTTTCAAGTGTACTCCTGTGATATTTTTAGCATCAGTCGCTACTACTGGGCACTCTCCAGTTTCAAGTGTTTTCCAGTGATATTTTCAGCATCAGTCACTACTACTGGGCACTCTCCAGTTTCATGTGTACTCCTGTAATATTCTCAGCATCAGTCGCTACTACTGGGCACTCTCCAGTTTCAAGTGTGCTTCTGTGATATTCTCAGCATCAGTCACTACTACTGGGCACTCTCCAGTTTCATGTGTACTCCTGTGATATTTTCAGCATTAGTCGCTACTACTGGGCACTCTCCAGTTTCAAGTGTACTCCTGTGATATTTTCAGCATCAGTCACTACTACTGGGCACTTTCCAGTTTCAAGTGTACTCCTGTGATATTTTCAGCATCACTCACTACTACTGGGCACTCTCCAGTTTCAAGTGTACTCCTGTGATATTTTCAGCATCAGTCACTACTACTGGGCACTCTCCAGTTTCAAGTGTACTCCTGTGATATTTTCAGCATCAGTCACTACTACTGGGCACTCTCCAGTTTCAAGTGTACTCCTGTGATATTTTCAGCATCAGTCACTACAACTGGGCACTCTCCAGTTTCAAGTGTACTCCTGTGATATTTTCGGCATCAGTCACTACTACTGGGCACTCTCCAGTATCAAGTGTACTCCTGTGATATTTTCAGCATCAGTCACTACTACTGGGCACTCTCCAGTTTCAAGTGTACTCCTGTGATATTTTCGGCATCAGTCACTACTACTGGGCACTCTCCAGTTTCAAGTGTACTCCTGTGATATTTTCAGCATCAGTCTCTACTACTGGGCACTCTCCAGTTTCATGTGTACTCCTGTGATATTCTCAGCATCAGTCACTACTACTGGGCACTCTCCACAGTTTCAAGTGTGCTCCTGTGATATTGTCAGCATCAGTCACTACTACTGGGCACTCTCCACAGTTTCAAGTGTGCTCCTGTGATATTGTCAGCATCAGTCACTACTACTAGGCACTCTCCAGTTTCAAGTGTACTCCTGTGATATTTTCAGCATCAGTCGCTACTACTGGGCACTCTCCAGTTTCAAGTGTATTCCAGTGATATTTTCAGCATCAGTCACTACTACTGGGCACTCTCCAGTTTCATGTGTACTCCTGTGATATTCTCAGCATCAGTCGCTACTACTGGGCACTCTCCAGTTTCAAGTGTGCTTCTGTGATATTCTCAGCATCAGTCACTGCTACTGGGCACTCTCCAGTTTCATGTGTACTCCTGTGATATTTTCAGCATTAGTCGCTACTACTGGGCACTCTCCAGTTTCAAGTGTGCTTCTGTGATATTTTAAGCATCAGTCACTACTACTTGGCACTCTCCAGTTTCAAGTGTACTCCTGTGATATTTTCAGCATCAGTCACTACTACTGGGCACTCTCCAGTTTCAAGTGTACTCCTGTGATATTTTCAGCATCAGTCTCTACTACTGGGCACTCTCCAGTTTCAAGTGTACTCCTGTGATATTTTCAGCATCAGTCTCTACTACTTGGCACTCTCCAGTTTCAAGTGTACTCCTGTGATATTTTCAGCATCAGTCACTACTACTGGGCACTCTCCAGTTTCAAGTGTACTCCTGTGATATTTTCGGCATCAGTCACTACTACTGGGCACTCTCCAGTTTCAAGTGTACTCCTGTGATATTCTCAGCATCAGTCACTACTACTGGGCACTCTCCAGTTTCATGTGTACTCCTGTGATTTTCTCAGCATCAGTCACTACTACTGGGCACTCTCCAGTTTCACGTGTACTCCTGTGATATTTTCAGCATCAGTCACTACTACTGGGCACTCTCCACAGTTTCAAGTGTGCTCCTGTGATATTGTCAGCATCAGTCACTACTACTGGGCACTCTCCAGTTTCAAGTGTGCTTCTGTGATATTTTCAGCATTAGTCGCTACTACTGGGCACTCTCCAGTTTCAAGTGTGCTTCTGTGATATTTTCAGCATCAGTCACTACTACTGGGCACTCTCCAGTTTCAAGTGTACTCCTGTGATATTTTCAGCATCAGTCACTACTACTGGGCACTTTCCACTTTCAAGTGTACTCCTGTGATATTTTCAGCATCACTCACTACTACTGGGCACTCTCCAGTTTCAAGTGTACTCCTGTGATATTCTCAGCATCAGTCACTACTACTGGGCACTCTCCAGTTTCAAGTGTACTCCTGAGATATTTTCAGCATCAGTCACTACTACTGGGCACTCTCCAGTTTCAAGTGTACTCCTGTGATATTTTCGGCATCAGTCACTACTACTGGGCACTCTCCAGTTTCAAGTGTACTCCTGAGATATTTTCAGCATCAGTCACTACTACTGGGCACTCTCCAGTTTCAAGTGTACTACTATGATATTTTCAGCATCAGTCACTACTACTGGGCACTCTCCAGTTTCATGTTTACTCCTGTGATATTCTCAGCATCAGTCACTACTACTGGGCACTCTCCAGTTTCATGTGTACTCCTGTGATATTCTCAGCATCAGTCACTACTACTGGGCACTCTCCAGTTTCATGTGTACTCCTGTGATATTTTCAGCATCAGTCACTACTACTGGGCACTCTCCACAGTTTCAAGTGTGCTCCTGTGATATTGTCAGCATCAGTCACTACTACTGGGCACTCTCCACAGTTTCAAGTGTGCTCCTGTGATATTGTCAGCATCAGTCACTACTACTAGGCACTCTCCAGTTTCAAGTGTACTCCTGTGATATTTTCAGCATCAGTAACTACAACTGGGCACTCTCCATTTTCAAGTGTACTCCTGTGATATTTTCAGCATCAGTCACTACTACTGGGCACTCTCCAGTTTCAAGTGTACTCCTGTGATATTTTCGGCATCAGTCACTACTACTGTGCACTCTCCAGTTTCAAGTGTACTCCTGTGATATTGTCAGCATCAGTCACTACTACTGGGCACTCTCCAGTTTCATGTGTACTTCTGTGATATTCTCAGCATCAGTCACTACTACTGGGCACTCTCCAGTTTCATGTGTACTCCTGTGATATTCTCAGCATCAGTCACTACTACTGGGCACTCTCCAGTTTCATGTGTACTCCTGTGATATTTTCAGCATCAGTCACTACTACTGGGCACTCTCCACAGTTTCAAGTGTGCTCCTGTGATATTTTCAGCATCAGTCACTACTACTGGGCACTCTCCACAGTTTCAAGTGTGCTCCTGTGATATTGTCAGCATCAGTCACTACTACTAGGCACTCTCCAGTTTCAAGTGTACTCCTGTGATATTTTCAGCATCAGTCGCTACTACTGGGCACTCTCCAGTTTCAAGTGTATTCCAGTGATATTTTCAGCATCAGTCACTACTACTGGGCACTCTCCAGTTTCATGTGTACTCCTGTGATATTCTCAGCATCAGTCGCTACTACTGGGCACTCTCCAGTTTCAAGTGTGCTTCTGTGATATTCTCAGCATCAGTCACTACTACTGGGCACTCTCCAGTTTCATGTGTACTCCTGTGATATTTTCAGCATTAGTCGCTACTACTGGGCACTCTCCAGTTTCAAGTGTGCTTCTGGGATATTTTCAGCATCAGTCACTACTACTTGGCACTCTCCAGTTTCAAGTGTACTCCTGTGATATTTTCAGCATCAGTCACTACTACTGGGCACTTTCCAGTTTCAAGTGTACTCCTGTGATATTTTCAGCATCAGTCACTACTACTGGGCACTCTCCAGTTTCAAGTGTACTCCTGTGATATTTTCAGCATCAGTCACTACTACTGGGCACTCTCCAGTTTCAAGTGTACTCCTGTGATATTTTCAGAATCAGTCACTACTACTGTGCACTCTCCAGTTTCAAGTGTACTCCTGTGATATTTTCAGCATCAGTCACTACAACTGGGCACTCTCCAGTTTCAAGTGTACTCCTGTGATATTTTCGGCATCAGTCACTACTACTGGGCACTCTCCAGTTTCAAGTGTACTCCTGTGATATTTTCAGCATCAGTCACTACTACTGGGCACTCTCCAGTTTCAAGTGTACTCCTGTGATATTTTCGGCATCAGTCACTACTACTGGGCACTCTCCAGTTTCAAGTGTACTCCTGTGATATTTTCAGCATCAGTCTCTACTACTGGGCACTCTCCAGTTTCAAGTGTACTCCTGTGATATTTTCAGCATCAGTCTCTACTACTTGGCACTCTCCAGTTTCAAGTGTACTCCTGTGATATTTTCAGCATCAGTCACTACTACTGGGCACTCTCCAGTTTCAAGTGTACTCCTGTGATATTTTCGGCATCAGTCACTACTACTGGGCACTCTCCAGTTTCAAGTGTACTCCTGTGATATTCTCAGCATCAGTCACTACTACTGGGCACTCTCCAGTTTCATGTGTACTCCTGTGATATTCTCAGCATCAGTCACTACTACTGGGCACTCTCCAGTTTCATGTGTACTCCTGTGATATTTTCAGCATCAGTCACTACTACTGGGCACTCTCCACAGTTTCAAGTGTGCTCCTGTGATATTGTCAGCATCAGTCACTACTACTGGGCACTCTCCAGTTTCAAGTGTGCTTCTGTGATATTTTCAGCATTAGTCGCTACTACTGGGCACTCTCCAGTTTCAAGTGTGCTTCTGTGATATTTTCAGCATCAGTCACTACTACTGGGCACTCTCCAGTTTCAAGTGTACTCCTGTGATATTTTCAGCATCAGTCACTACTACTGGGCACTTTCCAGTTTCAAGTGTACTCCTGTGATATTTTCAGCATCACTCACTACTACTGGGCACTCTCCAGTTTCAAGTGTACTCCTGTGATATTCTCAGCATCAGTCACTACTACTGGGCACTCTCCAGTTTCAAGTGTACTCCTGAGATATTTTCAGCATCAGTCACTACTACTGGGCACTCTCCAGTTTCAAGTGTACTCCTGTGATATTTTCGGCATCAGTCACTACTACTGGGCACTCTCCAGTTTCAAGTGTACTCCTGTGATATTTTCAGCATCAGTCACTACTACTGGGCACTCTCCAGTTTCAAGTGTACTACTATGATATTTTCAGCATCAGTCACTACTACTGGGCACTCTCCAGTTTCATGTTTACTCCTGTGATATTCTCAACATCAGTCACTACTACTGGGCACTCTCCAGTTTCATGTGTACTCCTGTGATATTCTCAGCATCAGTCACTACTACTGGGCACTCTCCAGTTTCATGTGTACTCCTGTGATATTTTCAGCATCAGTCACTACTACTGGGCACTCTCCACAGTTTCAAGTGTGCTCCTGTGATATTGTCAGCATCAGTCACTACTACTGGGCACTCTCCACAGTTTCAAGTGTGCTCCTGTGATATTGTCAGCATCAGTCACTACTACTAGGCACTCTCCAGTTTCAAGTGTACTCCTGTGATATTTTCAGCATCAGTAACTACAACTGGGCACTCTCCATTTTCAAGTGTACTCCTGTGATATTTTCAGCATCAGTCACTACTACTGGGCACTCTCCAGTTTCAAGTGTACTCCTGTGATATTTTCGGCATCAGTCACTACTACTGTGCACTCTCCAGTTTCAAGTGTACTCCTGTGATATTGTCAGCATCAGTCACTACTACTGGGCACTCTCCAGTTTCATGTGTACTTCTGTGATATTCTCAGCATCAGTCACTACTACTGGGCACTCTCCAGTTTCATGTGTACTCCTGTGATATTCTCAGCATCAGTCACTACTACTGGGCACTCTCCAGTTTCATGTGTACTCCTGTGATATTTTCAGCATCAGTCACTACTACTGGGCACTCTCCACAGTTTCAAGTGTGCTCCTGTGATATTTTCAGCATCAGTCACTACTACTGGGCACTCTCCACAGTTTCAAGTGTGCTCCTGTGATATTGTCAGCATCAGTCACTACTACTAGGCACTCTCCAGTTTCAAGTGTACTCCTGTGATATTTTCAGCATCAGTCGCTACTACTGGGCACTCTCCAGTTTCAAGTGTATTCCAGTGATATTTTCAGCATCAGTCACTACTACTGGGCACTCTCCAGTTTCATGTGTACTCCTGTGATATTCTCAGCATCAGTCGCTACTACTGGGCACTCTCCAGTTTCAAGTGTGCTTCTGTGATATTCTCAGCATCAGTCACTACTACTGGGCACTCTCCAGTTTCATGTGTACTCCTGTGATATTTTCAGCATTAGTCGCTACTACTGGGCACTCTCCAGTTTCAAGTGTGCTTCTGGGATATTTTCAGCATCAGTCACTACTACTTGGCACTCTCCAGTTTCAAGTGTACTCCTGTGATATTTTCAGCATCAGTCACTACTACTGGGCACTTTCCAGTTTCAAGTGTACTCCTGTGATATTTTCAGCATCAGTCACTACTACTGGGCACTCTCCAGTTTCAAGTGTACTACTATGATATTTTCAGCATCAGTCACTACTACTGGGCACTTTCCAGTTTCAAGTGTACTCCTGTGATATTTTCAGCATCAGTCACTACTACTGGGCACTCTCCAGTTTCAAGTGTACTACTATGATATTTTCAGCATCAGTCACTACTACTGGGCACTCTCCAGTTTCATGTTTACTCCTGTGATATTCTCAACATCAGTCACTACTACTGGGCACTCTCCAGTTTCATGTGTACTCCTGTGATATTCTCAGCATCAGTCACTACTACTGGGCACTCTCCAGTTTCATGTGTACTCCTGTGATATTTTCAGCATCAGTCACTACTACTGGGCACTCTCCACAGTTTCAAGTGTGCTCCTGTGATATTGTCAGCATCAGTCACTACTACTGGGCACTCTCCACAGTTTCAAGTGTGCTCCTGTGATATTGTCAGCATCAGTCACTACTACTAGGCACTCTCCAGTTTCAAGTGTACTCCTGTGATATTTTCAGCATCAGTAACTACAACTGGGCACTCTCCATTTTCAAGTGTACTCCTGTGATATTTTCAGCATCAGTCACTACTACTGGGCACTCTCCAGTTTCAAGTGTACTCCTGTGATATTTTCGGCATCAGTCACTACTACTGTGCACTCTCCAGTTTCAAGTGTACTCCTGTGATATTGTCAGCATCAGTCACTACTACTGGGCACTCTCCAGTTTCATGTGTACTTCTGTGATATTCTCAGCATCAGTCACTACTACTGGGCACTCTCCAGTTTCATGTGTACTCCTGTGATATTCTCAGCATCAGTCACTACTACTGGGCACTCTCCAGTTTCATGTGTACTCCTGTGATATTTTCAGCATCAGTCACTACTACTGGGCACTCTCCACAGTTTCAAGTGTGCTCCTGTGATATTTTCAGCATCAGTCACTACTACTGGGCACTCTCCACAGTTTCAAGTGTGCTCCTGTGATATTGTCAGCATCAGTCACTACTACTAGGCACTCTCCAGTTTCAAGTGTACTCCTGTGATATTTTCAGCATCAGTCGCTACTACTGGGCACTCTCCAGTTTCAAGTGTATTCCAGTGATATTTTCAGCATCAGTCACTACTACTGGGCACTCTCCAGTTTCATGTGTACTCCTGTGATATTCTCAGCATCAGTCGCTACTACTGGGCACTCTCCAGTTTCAAGTGTGCTTCTGTGATATTCTCAGCATCAGTCACTACTACTGGGCACTCTCCAGTTTCATGTGTACTCCTGTGATATTTTCAGCATTAGTCGCTACTACTGGGCACTCTCCAGTTTCAAGTGTGCTTCTGGGATATTTTCAGCATCAGTCACTACTACTTGGCACTCTCCAGTTTCAAGTGTACTCCTGTGATATTTTCAGCATCAGTCACTACTACTGGGCACTTTCCAGTTTCAAGTGTACTCCTGTGATATTTTCAGCATCAGTCACTACTACTGGGCACTCTCCAGTTTCAAGTGTACTCCTGTGATATTTTCAGCATCAGTCACTACTACTGGGCACTCTCCAGTTTCAAGTGTACTCCTGTGATATTTTCAGAATCAGTCACTACTACTGTGCACTCTCCAGTTTCAAGTGTACTCCTGTGATATTTTCAGCATCAGTCACTACAACTGGGCACTCTCCAGTTTCAAGTGTACTCCTGTGATATTTTCGGCATCAGTCACTACTACTGGGCACTCTCCAGTTTCAAGTGTACTCCTGTGATATTTTCAGCATCAGTCACTACTACTGGGCACTCTCCAGTTTCAAGTGTACTCCTGTGATATTTTCGGCATCAGTCACTACTACTGGGCACTCTCCAGTTTCAAGTGTACTCCTGTGATATTTTCAGCATCAGTCTCTACTACTGGGCACTCTCCAGTTTCATGTGTACTCCTGTGATATTCTCAGCATCAGTCACTACTACTGGGCACTCTCCAGTTTCATGTGTACTCCTGTGATATTCTCAGCATCAGTCACTACTACTGGGCACTCTCCAGTTTCATGTGTGCTCCTGTGATATTTTCAGCATCAGTCACTACTACTGGGCACTCTCCACAGTTTCAAGTGTGCTCCTGTGATATTGTCAGCATCAGTCACTACTACTGGGCACTCTCCACAGTTTCAAGTGTGCTCCTGTGATATTGTCAGCATCAGTCACTACAACTGGGCACTCTCCAGTTTCAAGTGTACTCCTGTGATATTTTCGGCATCAGTCACTACTACTGTGCACTCTCCAGTTTCAAGTGTACTCCTGTGATATTTTCAGCATCAGTCACTACAACTGGGCACTCTCCAGTTTCAAGTGTACTCCTGTGATATTTTCGGCATCAGTCACTACTACTGGGCACTCTCCAGTTTCAAGTGTACTCCTGTGATATTTTCAGCATCAGTCACTACTACTGGGCACTCTCCAGTTTCAAGTGTACTCCTGTGATATTTTCGGCATCAGTCACTACTACTGTGCACTCTCCAGTTTCAAGTGTACTCCTGTGATATTTTCAGCATCAGTCACTACTACTGGGCACTCTCTAGTTTCATGTGTACTCCTGTGATATTCTCAGCATCAGTCACTACTACTGGGCACTCTCCAGTTTCATGTGTACTCCTGTGATATTTTCAGCATCAGTCACTACTACTGGGCACTCTCCACAGTTTCAAGTGTGCTCCTGTGATATTGTCAGCATCAGTCACTACTACTAGGCACTCTCCAGTTTCAAGTGTACTCCTGTGATATTTTCAGCATCAGTCTCTACTACTGGGCACTCTCCAGTTTCATGTGTACTCCTGTGATATTCTCAGCATCAGTCACTACTACTGGGCACTCTCCACAGTTTCAAGTGTGCTCCTGTGATATTGTCAGCATCAGTCACTACTACTGGGCACTCTCCACAGTTTCAAGTGTGCTCCTGTGATAATGTCAGCATTAGTCACTACTACTAGGCACTCTCCAGTTTCAAGTGTACTCCTGTGATATTTTCAGCATCAGTCGCTACTACTGGGCACTCTCCAGTTTCAAGTGTATTCCAGTGATATTTTCAGCATCAGTCACTACTACTGGGCACTCTCCAGTTTCATGTGTACTCCTGTGATATTCTCAGCATCAGTCGCTACTACTGGGCACTCTCCAGTTTCAAGTGTGCTTCTGTGATATTCTCAGCATCAGTCACTGCTACTGGGCACTCTCCAGTTTCATGTGTACTCCTGTGATATTTTCAGCATTAGTCGCTACTACTGGGCACTCTCCAGTTTCAAGTGTGCTTCTGTGATATTTTAAGCATCAGTCACTACTACTTGGCACTCTCCAGTTTCAAGTGTACTCCTGTGATATTTTCAGCATCAGTCACTACTACTGGGCACTCTCCAGTTTCAAGTGTACTCCTGTGATATTTTCGGCATCAGTCACTACTACTGTGCACTCTCCAGTTTCAAGTGTACTCCTGTGATATTGTCAGCATCAGTCACTACTACTGGGCACTCTCCAGTTTCATGTGTACTTCTGTGATATTCTCAGCATCAGTCACTACTACTGGGCACTCTCCAGTTTCATGTGTACTCCTGTGATATTCTCAGCATCAGTCACTACTACTGGGCACTCTCCAGTTTCATGTGTACTCCTGTGATATTTTCAGCATCAGTCACTACTACTGGGCACTCTCCACAGTTTCAAGTGTGCTCCTGTGATATTTTCAGCATCAGTCACTACTACTGGGCACTCTCCACAGTTTCAAGTGTGCTCCTGTGATATTGTCAGCATCAGTCACTACTACTAGGCACTCTCCAGTTTCAAGTGTACTCCTGTGATATTTTCAGCATCAGTCGCTACTACTGGGCACTCTCCAGTTTCAAGTGTATTCCAGTGATATTTTCAGCATCAGTCACTACTACTGGGCACTCTCCAGTTTCATGTGTACTCCTGTGATATTCTCAGCATCAGTCGCTACTACTGGGCACTCTCCAGTTTCAAGTGTGCTTCTGTGATATTCTCAGCATCAGTCACTACTACTGGGCACTCTCCAGTTTCATGTGTACTCCTGTGATATTTTCAGCATTAGTCGCTACTACTGGGCACTCTCCAGTTTCAAGTGTGCTTCTGGGATATTTTCAGCATCAGTCACTACTACTTGGCACTCTCCAGTTTCAAGTGTACTCCTGTGATATTTTCAGCATCAGTCACTACTACTGGGCACTTTCCAGTTTCAAGTGTACTCCTGTGATATTTTCAGCATCAGTCACTACTACTGGGCACTCTCCAGTTTCAAGTGTACTCCTGTGATATTTTCAGCATCAGTCACTACTACTGGGCACTCTCCAGTTTCAAGTGTACTCCTGTGATATTTTCAGAATCAGTCACTACTACTGTGCACTCTCCAGTTTCAAGTGTACTCCTGTGATATTTTCAGCATCAGTCACTACAACTGGGCACTCTCCAGTTTCAAGTGTACTCCTGTGATATTTTCGGCATCAGTCACTACTACTGGGCACTCTCCAGTTTCAAGTGTACTCCTGTGATATTTTCAGCATCAGTCACTACTACTGGGCACTCTCCAGTTTCAAGTGTACTCCTGTGATATTTTCGGCATCAGTCACTACTACTGGGCACTCTCCAGTTTCAAGTGTACTCCTGTGATATTTTCAGCATCAGTCTCTACTACTGGGCACTCTCCAGTTTCATGTGTACTCCTGTGATATTCTCAGCATCAGTCACTACTACTGGGCACTCTCCAGTTTCATGTGTACTCCTGTGATATTCTCAGCATCAGTCACTACTACTGGGCACTCTCCAGTTTCATGTGTGCTCCTGTGATATTTTCAGCATCAGTCACTACTACTGGGCACTCTCCACAGTTTCAAGTGTGCTCCTGTGATATTGTCAGCATCAGTCACTACTACTGGGCACTCTCCACAGTTTCAAGTGTGCTCCTGTGATATTGTCAGCATCAGTCACTACAACTGGGCACTCTCCAGTTTCAAGTGTACTCCTGTGATATTTTCGGCATCAGTCACTACTACTGTGCACTCTCCAGTTTCAAGTGTACTCCTGTGATATTTTCAGCATCAGTCACTACAACTGGGCACTCTCCAGTTTCAAGTGTACTCCTGTGATATTTTCGGCATCAGTCACTACTACTGGGCACTCTCCAGTTTCAAGTGTACTCCTGTGATATTTTCAGCATCAGTCACTACTACTGGGCACTCTCCAGTTTCAAGTGTACTCCTGTGATATTTTCGGCATCAGTCACTACTACTGTGCACTCTCCAGTTTCAAGTGTACTCCTGTGATATTTTCAGCATCAGTCACTACTACTGGGCACTCTCTAGTTTCATGTGTACTCCTGTGATATTCTCAGCATCAGTCACTACTACTGGGCACTCTCCAGTTTCATGTGTACTCCTGTGATATTTTCAGCATCAGTCACTACTACTGGGCACTCTCCACAGTTTCAAGTGTGCTCCTGTGATATTGTCAGCATCAGTCACTACTACTAGGCACTCTCCAGTTTCAAGTGTACTCCTGTGATATTTTCAGCATCAGTCTCTACTACTGGGCACTCTCCAGTTTCATGTGTACTCCTGTGATATTCTCAGCATCAGTCACTACTACTGGGCACTCTCCACAGTTTCAAGTGTGCTCCTGTGATATTGTCAGCATCAGTCACTACTACTGGGCACTCTCCACAGTTTCAAGTGTGCTCCTGTGATAATGTCAGCATTAGTCACTACTACTAGGCACTCTCCAGTTTCAAGTGTACTCCTGTGATATTTTCAGCATCAGTCGCTACTACTGGGCACTCTCCAGTTTCAAGTGTATTCCAGTGATATTTTCAGCATCAGTCACTACTACTGGGCACTCTCCAGTTTCATGTGTACTCCTGTGATATTCTCAGCATCAGTCGCTACTACTGGGCACTCTCCAGTTTCAAGTGTGCTTCTGTGATATTCTCAGCATCAGTCACTGCTACTGGGCACTCTCCAGTTTCATGTGTACTCCTGTGATATTTTCAGCATTAGTCGCTACTACTGGGCACTCTCCAGTTTCAAGTGTGCTTCTGTGATATTTTAAGCATCAGTCACTACTACTTGGCACTCTCCAGTTTCAAGTGTACTCCTGTGATATTTTCAGCATCAGTCACTACTACTGGGCACTCTCCAGTTTCAAGTGTACTCCTGTGATATTTTCGGCATCAGTCACTACTACTGGGCACTCTCCAGTTTCAAGTGTACTCCTGTGATATTTTCAGCATCAGTCTCTACTACTGGGCACTCTCCAGTTTCAAGTGTACTCCTGTGATATTTTCAGCATCAGTCTCTACTACTTGGCACTCTCCAGTTTCAAGTGTACTCCTGTGATATTTTCAGCATCAGTCACTACTACTGGGCACTCTCCAGTTTCAAGTGTACTCCTGTGATATTTTCGGCATCAGTCACTACTACTGGGCACTCTCCAGTTTCAAGTGTACTCCTGTGATATTCTCAGCATCAGTCACTACTACTGGGCACTCTCCAGTTTCATGTGTACTCCTGTGATATTCTCAGCATCAGTCACTACTACTGGGCACTCTCCAGTTTCATGTGTACTCCTGTGATATTTTCAGAATCAGTCACTACTACTGGGCACTCTCCACAGTTTCAAGTGTGCTCCTGTGATATTGTCAGCATCAGTCACTACTACTGGGCACTCTCCAGTTTCAAGTGTGCTTCTGTGATATTTTCAGCATTAGTCGCTACTACTGGGCACTCTCCAGTTTCAAGTGTGCTTCTGTGATATTTTCAGCATCAGTCACTACTACTGGGCACTCTCCAGTTTCAAGTGTACTCCTGTGATATTTTCAGCATCAGTCACTACTACTGGGCACTTTCCAGTTTCAAGTGTACTCCTGTGATATTTTCAGCATCACTCACTACTACTGGGCACTCTCCAGTTTCAAGTGTACTCCTGTGATATTCTCAGCATCAGTCACTACTACTGGGCACTCTCCAGTTTCAAGTGTACTCCTGAGATATTTTCAGCATCAGTCACTACTACTGGGCACTCTCCAGTTTCAAGTGTACTCCTGTGATATTTCCGGCATCAGTCACTACTACTGGGCACTCTCCAGTTTCAAGTGTACTCCTGTGATATTTTCAGCATCAGTCACTACTACTGGGCACTCTCCAGTTTCAAGTGTACTACTATGATATTTTCAGCATCAGTCACTACTACTGGGCACTCTCCAGTTTCATGTGTACTCCTGTGATATTCTCAGCATCAGTCACTACTACTGGGCACTCTCCAGTTTCATGTGTACTCCTGTGATATTCTCAGCATCAGTCACTACTACTGGGCACTCTCCAGTTTCATGTGTACTCCTGTGATATTTTCAGCATCAGTCGCTACTACTGGGCACTCTCCAGTTTCAAGTGTATTCCAGTGATATTTTCAGCATCAGTCACTACTACTGGGCACTCTCCAGTTTCATGTGTACTCCTGTGATATTCTCAGCATCAGTCGCTACTACTGGGCACTCTCCAGTTTCAAGTGTGCTTCTGTGATATTCTCAGCATCAGTCACTGCTACTGGGCACTCTCCAGTTTCATGTGTACTCCTGTGATATTTTCAGCATTAGTCGCTACTACTGGGCACTCTCCAGTTTCAAGTGTGCTTCTGTGATATTTTAAGCATCAGTCACTACTACTTGGCACTCTCCAGTTTCAAGTGTACTCCTGTGATATTTTCAGCATCAGTCACTACTACTGGGCACTCTCCAGTTTCAAGTGTACTCCTGTGATATTTTCGGCATCAGTCACTACTACTGGGCACTCTCCAGTTTCAAGTGTACTCCTGTGATATTTTCAGCATCAGTCTCTACTACTGGGCACTCTCCAGTTTCAAGTGTACTCCTGTGATATTTTCAGCATCAGTCTCTACTACTTGGCACTCTCCAGTTTCAAGTGTACTCCTGTGATATTTTCAGCATCAGTCACTACTACTGGGCACTCTCCAGTTTCAAGTGTACTCCTGTGATATTTTCGGCATCAGTCACTACTACTGGGCACTCTCCAGTTTCAAGTGTACTCCTGTGATATTCTCAGCATCAGTCACTACTACTGGGCACTCTCCAGTTTCATGTGTACTCCTGTGATATTCTCAGCATCAGTCACTACTACTGGGCACTCTCCAGTTTCATGTGTACTCCTGTGATATTTTCAGAATCAGTCACTACTACTGGGCACTCTCCACAGTTTCAAGTGTGCTCCTGTGATATTGTCAGCATCAGTCACTACTACTGGGCACTCTCCAGTTTCAAGTGTGCTTCTGTGATATTTTCAGCATTAGTCGCTACTACTGGGCACTCTCCAGTTTCAAGTGTGCTTCTGTGATATTTTCAGCATCAGTCACTACTACTGGGCACTCTCCAGTTTCAAGTGTACTCCTGTGATATTTTCAGCATCAGTCACTACTACTGGGCACTTTCCAGTTTCAAGTGTACTCCTGTGATATTTTCAGCATCACTCACTACTACTGGGCACTCTCCAGTTTCAAGTGTACTCCTGTGATATTCTCAGCATCAGTCACTACTACTGGGCACTCTCCAGTTTCAAGTGTACTCCTGAGATATTTTCAGCATCAGTCACTACTACTGGGCACTCTCCAGTTTCAAGTGTACTCCTGTGATATTTCCGGCATCAGTCACTACTACTGGGCACTCTCCAGTTTCAAGTGTACTCCTGTGATATTTTCAGCATCAGTCACTACTACTGGGCACTCTCCAGTTTCAAGTGTACTACTATGATATTTTCAGCATCAGTCACTACTACTGGGCACTCTCCAGTTTCATGTGTACTCCTGTGATATTCTCAGCATCAGTCACTACTACTGGGCACTCTCCAGTTTCATGTGTACTCCTGTGATATTCTCAGCATCAGTCACTACTACTGGGCACTCTCCAGTTTCATGTGTACTCCTGTGATATTTTCAGCATCAGTCACTACTACTGGGCACTCTCCACAGTTTCAAGTGTGCTCCTGTGATATTGTCAGCATCAGTCACTACTACTGGGCACTCTCCACAGTTTCAAGTGTGCTCCTGTGATATTGTCAGCATCAGTCACTACTACTAGGCACTCTCCAGTTTCAAGTGTACTCCTGTGATATTTTCAGCATCAGTAACTACAACTGGGCACTCTCCATTTTCAAGTGTACTCCTGTGATATTTTCAGCATCAGTCACTACTACTGGGCACTCTCCAGTT